>NC_067163.1:25948116-26248116 GCF_903995435.1 Acomys russatus | reverse complement strand
TAATGGTAACTAAGAAGGTATGTGTGCTTGCATGTGTTTGTGTATGTGTTTGTGTGTTCAGATGATAGTGATACTGAGTAGATGTGTGTGTGTGTGTGTGTGTGTGTGTGGTGTGTGTGTGTATGTGTGTGTGTGTATACTCAGTGTGTGTTCAGATGATAATGGTACTAAGTAGGCAGGGAAATAACTAGGGATTCATGGCTACTTAATTCTTAGAATTTAACTACTGCCTGAGGTTCATCGCCGTGCTAATTTCTTTTTAAGAGCCCAACACTTGGGAAACACATTCATTTGAATATAATAAAATTGAATAGCGACTACATGCTTAGTACTCCTAGAGTCTTCTGGAGAGTTGGGGAAGGAGCCCTCTGCAAAAGCCTTGAGTGCTCCTCACAGTGACAGCAAGCAATGGTAGTGAGCGGTAAGCTGTACTCCAACAGTTGCCCCTGCCAGGTCAGGCGTCTGTTTAGGATCACCTCTACGTAACCTACTCAGACTGTCCTCATTAGGGCTTTTCACTTAGAACACTATTGCAGCGATCATATACTGTATTTTTAGCATCTTATATAAACTTCCTTACAAATTCCTGTTATATAACCAGCCCCCTCCCCCCCAGCTTTCTTCTAGCCTCTCCTAGATTTATGGTAGGGGTAAGCAGATATGTACGGGTTAAGGGATCCCTGTCCCGTGACTGCATTACTGTTCTTGTCCCAGAGGTTCATCTCATCTGCTCTCAGCATGTCTCAAGATACAGTACCCTCCCTTCCAGCCTTTCCCTTCTGATCCATTTGCATCAGGTGGCTCACTGCTGTGTTCCTGAGTTTAGGGACCACTGTACCTCCTGTCACTGTGTCCATATAAACCAGGTAGGCTCCAGGGGAAGATGACAACTCAGAACTGGTTCCAGTTTCTCCTCTGAACAGAGGACACCACGTGAGAGACAAGAAAGCAGGTGACCTCTTCCCACCACCCAGGGACTATAGTCAGCACTGAGGTGTCTAGGGAAGGGAATCTCTAGAGGACTTCTATCAAACCAGCAGTCTCTCAGCTCTGCTTTCTAACATATAATGAATGAGACTTAGTAGAAGGTGGATTTTGAAGCCCTCGCCATAGGCGTTTCACCTATAGAAACACTATTGGATACAGGCTGATTGTATCAAACTTTATGGTTTGGTTTTTGGTGCATGCACTAGCTAGATTCTACTTGCTGGAATGTTAGTAACCTAAACCAGGAAATGGACTGTATGTATTATGAATGTATATATGTATCATGTACATATGTGTTGAACCCAGGACTGCCTAAGCATATATTCTATCTCTGTGTTACATCCCCCCAGCCCATGCTCTTTCAAGTTTAAACTCAGTTCTCTCTCTTTCTCTCACTGATAATGTGAAAAACAAATGGTAAATTCACTGACTGCACAAACAGGAGGTTCAAATGCTCTTCTGCTGAGTGTATGTGTGCAAGAAAACCATCGTGTCAATGTTGTTCTTAACATTCTAGCTATATCGGGAAAAGTCTTAGGGTGCAGCAGTGGGCAGGAGGAGAAGCAAGGAACGGTGATGATAAGCATTTTCCAAATTAGGAAACAGATACGCTTTTCTTCTGACTCTCTTACATAACTGATCTATTTTAGAAGACAACACTGAAAAAAAAAAAAACCCACTGAAATGGAATACAAATCTCCTGATTTTACTACTTTGTTAGCAAGGAATGACAAAAGCCAGGGATGCTTACAGGAAGAAAAGAGAGAGAGCCCTTGAAGCCATCAGACACCTCCTGCCCAAGAGCTGGCTTGCAGGATGCCCTCTTTTTCATCACAGCCTGCTGGATGAGTCAGAGACCAAAGGCTACATTTTAGAAAATGAGTGAAAGGTACTAATTTCTCCCTCCTTTGAATTTAAGAGGCAGTTGCCTCAAGTGGCATACCCTTTCCGGTAGCACAGAGAGTCAAAAGACTGACCTATCCCAGTGCCAGCAATTACTGTGCTGAGACTTCCTGATTCATAGGGAAGTTGTGCTGCACACAAAGGCCACCGTGGAAGTACAGCCTCTTACATAAATAAGTTACATAAATGAGAGAGAGCAGGTTATGTAAATGTATAAACCAGCAAACATGAATTATAACCATTCACAAACGCCATGGAGAACAGGACTCAGCTCCTCCTCCCATTCCCTCCCTCCTTTGCCTGTTATGCCATGCCAGCATCAGGTGTGCATTGGATTTATTAGGGACAGAAACCCCAAAGGACAAAGTGATTCTTCATTTTGTTTTTCTGAAGCACGCATTTTCCTTTCGCTAGACATTTCATAACAAACCCGATTTAAACTGTAACTGAAAGAAATACATGCTTATCAATTTGTTACACTTTGTCTAACCACCAGCGCGGTTTATCTGAAATGTTTGTTAGGCCCATTTGGAAAACTGTTTCGGCAAGAACGAAGCATGCAAAGTGAATAATTGTATGTGTATATAATGTACGTGTGTGTGTGTGTGTGTGTGTGTGTGTGTGTGTGTATGTGAGAGAGAGAGTGAGTGTATGAGTGTATGTCTAAGTGTGTGTGCACTCGCATGATTTACTGGATAGGGTTTTAGGTCACAACTGATGTCTAGTATCTAACTAAAGTCATTGTCCTTCCTGGCTGTGGCTCCAGGCCTGGGGACTTACCTAGCAGGCAGGGGGTCCTGGGCTTGGTTCCAGAGCTACACAAATAAGGTAAGCACCATTGCTCTGCCTATTTTAATTTAGATTTAGGGCTCTGCTCATGAATAATTCCCAATGCTCCCAACCCCAGAGGATGAGGAAGTGCTCCTTGCCTGGCTTGCTTCTGGGGCAATGTGACCATATTCATCATTATTGTTGGACCAGGAACCTGGTTTTTGTTTTGTTTTTATCTATCACCTCTTCTTTCTTTTTTCTCTGTCTCTTTGTCTTGGTCCCCTCTATCTTTTCTGAAGACAGTTGCCTCCTTGTGTAGTAAGAAGACACTTTGAACCTTCATTACCTTTTCTGTATAAACAGCGGCTATCAATTGTTAGCCAACTGCAGACAGTATGACCTCTGACATTCCATCTAATCTCTTTATTTTGAAGATCTCATGTTAAAAAAAAAATCAAAGAGAGATGTTTATTAAACACTGAATATGTTTAATACTACCACACTGAGAAGATCTCAAAATCTCTATATAGTACTGACTGTGTGATTTCCGACAAATATATTTCTCTTCCTGTTATCAAGGATCTGAAAAAGAAGCAAAAGCCTTAAATCCCTTCCTACATTAACAGTCTAGTACCTTGTAATCGAATCTATAAATATTTCCATTGACAATATTAAACTCACTGCTGTCACATTTAAAGGAACTAGAACCCATTTTATATGAGCCAATCTCTCTTCTGTCAACAAAGCTGCAGACTGCTTGCATTGCAGTGATCTAATGTCTGCCATCAGGAAAATATTGCACACACCCCTTTTTTCATTTAAAAAACTTTAAGCAACTATGTTGCTGTGTTTGTAGGGTGCACAGCGCACCAGAGGAACCTGGGGACTTTCGCTCTCTGAGTGCCTTTGTGGATTTGTTTGTTTAACAGTATAATGGATTTTGGTGCACTGCACTTTTTAAATTAAAATTTAAAGGTCGCACACAAAGTGTAGGGCTTCTTTTGGACAGTTCATTCTTGTCGTTCATACTCTTAGTGAACTTTCACCACAAGTCAGCACTAACCTGGCACCAGAAAAAAAAAATCTTGCGTGCTGGGAGGAAGTGGTCTCAGGACGTGGAGTGGACCGCCCCCCCCCCGTGTGTGTGTGTACACGCACGCGCGCGCGCGTGTAAAGTTGGCCGATTTTATATTTCAGCCTCTAAGTATTCACACTCTATATTCGTAGACCCTCCGCTTGTTCTTGCCCACAATAACCCCGGGAATCCAGACCCCATCTAAGCTTCCTTTTATAGTTAGGAAGGGGCCAAAGTCCATACTCAGGTGCAGCAGGTTTGCGGTACCAGTACTGTAGGTGCACAGACGGAACAGCAGAACGCCCACCTTATAACTCTGGGGACTGGTTACTTGAGGTGTCAGCTCGCAGGCCGCCCGGGAGACTTCGGGCTTTGTTCAGTCCCGAGCCAAGCCCTCCACGTCAAGGAAGCCAATTAGATCCCCGCTGGGGATCATCTGATCTCGCGTCCCCCGCCAGGAGGGGCTCAGAAAGGGCGGGACCGGCCGGCCTGCTCCGGGGAAACTGGGTGGCGGGCCGCGTGTCGGGAGGCCGGGCGCCGCAGCCAAGCCCCGCCCCGCATATCCAGGCCCCGCCCCCAGGGGCTCCCGGGGCGCGCGCCGCCCCGCCATGTCCGCGCGCCACGCCCCCCTGCTCGCCGGCCGCGTGCGGAGCCGCGCGCCCCGGAGGTTCCCGGACCGTGGCGGCGGGCGGTGGCGGCGGCGGCGGCGGCGGAGCAGCCCTGCGCGGGCCATGTCTTCTCCGGCCGTGGCGAGGGCTTCCCCTGGCGGGAATCGGGAGGCGGCTGGCGGACCGCGGAGCCGGAACGGGCCGTGGGAAGTGGGCGGCGGCGAGCGGCTGGAGCGCGCGGGCGCGGAGCCGGGGCGCTGGGAGCTGCTGCTCCGCCGCGGCGAGCTGCTGGCGCTGGGCGGCCACCTGAAGGGAGCGCTGGAGGCGTTCGCGGCCGCGCTGCGCCGCGGGGCTCCGGCCAGGCCCGAGCGCCTTGACTCCCTAGTGGACTGCCTAGTGTTCAGCTACCGGCTCCGTCACGGGCTGCGCTGGAGCGCGGCGCCCGCGGCGGGCGCGGCCGGGCTGCTCAGTTGCCTGGGTTGCCGGGGCTTCCTCAGCGAGCCGGTGACCGTGCCATGCGGCCACAGCTACTGTCGCCGCTGCCTGCGGAGGGAGCTGCGCGCCCGCTGCCGCCTGTGCCGGGACCGCCTGCCGCCAGCCGCCGCCACTGCGGAGGGGACCCCGAAGCCTCCGCCCCTGGCCGCCGCCATCGCCGACTTCCGAACTAGCGTCGTGCTCAACCACCTGGCGGAGAAGTGGTTCCCGGGCCAGCGCGAACGCGCGCGGGCAGCCGGCCGCCTTGGGGAGCTGCTACACCAAGGGCGCTACCGGGAGGCCCTGGCCGCCGCCTGTGACGCCCTGCGAGCAGGTGACGCGGGGTTGCGGTGCGGACCCGGGCGAGCGGGGATCGCGAGTGTGGGAGGGGGCGGCGCCCCGGGGTGCTTCGGTCACGGTGGGGATCGCCTGGGAGCCGCAAGTGACGCGGTGCGGGGAGGGGCGCGGACGTGAGGTTGTTTCGTGCGCGCGCCGAAGCTGGGACCCGGGCCGCGGAGCTTGGGCGCGGGGTGGGTGGGGGCCGCGGGCTTCCAGCTGTGCGCTCTCCGGGAACCTCAGCCAGGGTGGGGCGAGCATCCCCAGGCGACGCGAGGCTCGGGGTGTGGGGGTGCCGCGTCTACCTTGGTCTTGCACTAAAGTCACCGGGGCAATTGGAAGCCGCGGGAGGGCAGAATTGCATAAGCTGGGTGGGGGGGCGTTGTGTAACGGGTGACGTTCGGTGGGCGTGGCGGGAGCCCGGAGCGGGCATCGGCACCCGGAGGCCCAGCGGCGGCCGGTCTAGGAGTTGGTGGCCGGCTGACCCAGAAGTGGTCACCTCTTACCTGCAGGATCACTTGCTCCTGGACCTGCCTGTCCTACTCCTACAGACCTCTGTGCGGTGCTCCCACGTACCCCTGGTGTTGGTAGAGAAGTAGTCTCCCATGCTTGCGTTTGCCTTACCGGTAGTAGACCTGTGAGAGGGAGCTTTGTAGGTCTTTTGTTTATGTTTTGGTTTCCATGAAGCAGCAGCTTTGTCCTCCTCTCCTGGTTAGCGCTTTCCTTAAGATGGCTTTTAGGCTTCGAAAAAGGATCCTGCAAACTTAGTAAAACCAAGAGTTCCTCTTTAGATCCTTGAACTTGGTTGTTCTTTACCAGGGTGGGGTGGTGATGGTGGTAGGATTCACCTCCTGGAGATTTTCCATCAGAGGACCCTATCTAGAAAAGCATTTAGAGACATCTTTGAATGGCTACCTCTTGTGGGGGTCCTTTCAGTAAGGACATCTAGTGGCCCTTTCAAGGATGCTGGGAAACATCCTGAGACTCACAGCCTCCTACATGAAAAAACTAATAAGGCCCAAATGTCAACAGTATCATTATCGGTCACCTCGTGTCGGGCCGTTGGGTCACCTTTGTTGCCTGCCGTGAGAAATTACTTAGGAGATTAATCCCCAGGAAATCAGTGACACTGGGAATGTGAACTGATTTTAGGTGTTAGGTAAGTTATAGACTTGTAACGAAATTATCATCCTGTGAGTCATTTAGTCCTACTGAACACGTGACAGTAGCTTCAGTTATACCCTCTGGCACGTATCTGCCAGTGTATTTATTCATGAATAGGCCGTAGTGAACTACAGTGATAAAACCCAGAACAAATGAGGGCCTTGGATTCCACAGTTCTGCTGGGGGCAGCTCTGGCTCTGTGAGTGAATAAAGTTGAGCAGGGAAGCTGGACCAGGCTGTGGTCTGACCTTAATAAGGGAGCAGAGCTAGGACAGGCGACTTCTCCACTGTCAGTCACCTGTGTGGTGGCAGCTTAGACACCCTCCACTTTCACGTGTTGACCCAGGGTTCATCTGTCTCCATAGTTTGTCTAACAGAAATGTTAACGCGTATTTCCAAGGAAAGTTTTTTGTTTTGTCAGTATATAATGGAGAATGAAACTTGAGGCACTATTTGTTATTATCCTCTGATGTGGTTATTTGATTTGATTAATTAGATTAACTCAGGTCCTGTCATGGGAGAATAGAGTACATTTCCTAAGAGCTAACTTAACATTCTATGCCCAGTGTTAAGATTCTAGGGCTTTACCTAAAGGGCTGCCCTGCCTGGCCTCAGTGGGTGAGGATGAGCTCAGTCCTGATGAGACTTGAGGTGGTGGGGAGGGTTGGAGGAGGGGCTCTCCTTTTCTGAGGACAAGGGGAGGAGAGGCTCAGGGGAAGGGGATAGAATCGAGGGACAAGGAGGAGAGGAGGGAGGGCACTAAGATCAGGATGTAAAGTGAATATATGTTAAAAGTAAATTAAATAAATTATTCTAGTGCTTAGACTAGGATGTTTTGCTTCCCCCCCCCCCCCAGAGACAGGGTTTCTCTGTGTAGTCTTGGCTGTCCTGGAACTCACTGTGTAGACCAGCCTGGCCTTGAACTCACAGAGATCCTCTTGCCTCTGCCTCCCCGAGTCCTGGGATTACAGGCTTGAGCCATGGTGTCTGGCTTAGACCAGGATATTATCTTTAACAGAAAAAGCTGTGGATGACGAACTCTTTTTTTTGTTTCCAGGCCTCACAGACTACATGTGAGATTTGCCTAAAAGCTACATGACCACACTTTTTCAGGACTTGAACTCAAGTCTCTTGCCTTTCACTTTGTTATCTTTTGTTGTTGTTGTTGTTGTTTGTTTTTCAAGACAGGGTCTCTCTGTGTAGCCTTGGCTGCCCTGGACTCACTTTGTAGACCAGGCTGGCTTCGAACTCACACTGATCTGATCTACCAGCCTCTGCCTCCCGAGTGCTGGGCTCACAGGCTTGCGCCAACACGCCCAGCTTTCATTTTCTTATCTTAATTTTTTTTTCTCCTTATGTGTAGACTTATCAAAAATCAGTAATTCCACACCTGAATATGTATCTCAGTGATACTAATGATATATATATATATTTTTTTTATCTTTCGAATTCTTTGTGTGAGCTGAAGAACAATTACAGAGCTAAACATACTGTAGTTGGTAGAGGGCAAATCTGTGTGTTTCATAATTTATGAGCATTAATAAGAGTAGGCGTATAGCTCAGGGGTAGAGTGCTTGCCTGGCATGTATAATATTCTGCTTTGCATTCCTAGCTTTCAAAACAAACACCAGTTTGTTAGCTGCTAGCCTCAGAAATCTATTTGTACAGTTGTCAGTATTAAGTTTTTCTGGAGTTGGTGAGTTCAATAGGTAAGCATTTGAAATGCATCTATATATTGTCCAACTATAGTTATTAATGGCACTGTCATTGTTGATAATGAAAGAAACCTTGCTGTAATTTTTCATGTTTCTTAGAATGAAACAAACAGTATTAGAAAAAAAAAATCTAGTTTGCAGTTGGCCCACACACAACCAAACTTATCCTTGTCGACAGAAAAAGAAAGCTTGGAAACCCTTGCCAAAATCAGAATTCCCATTGGGATTACATAAGGTTCTGTTGCATTGAAATATATTTAGATAACATTTAATCCATTGATCTTTTGGTATTAACTCTCAGATGTTTCATAACTTTCTTCTTAGTATTCAGGGAGCTTATGTAAAAGTCTTTTCTGCACTGGATCTTTTTACTGGAAGTCTTTTGAACTGACCCCACTCTGGAGTGTCTTTTTATTCTGGAGTTTTACACTGACCTCCCTCTTTCCTGTGTTCCTCCCTCTCCGAATGAAGACAACAGAGCAGTGTGATTGACAATTTGGACTGACATTTTAAAAAGTCAGGTGTGTGTGGGGTGTATGTGTGTGCGCGCACACACACACAGACACACACACAGACATACACACATGCTTTAAATTGACTAAGGGAAAAGTACATTTTTGAGTTTTTGTGTTTTCAGTACTTTCCATGCCATGGTGTGCTTGTGGAAGTCAGAGGACAACGTGTGGGAATTGCTTCCCTCATTCCATGTCAGACCCGGGAATGGCTCGGCAGCAAATGCCTTTACCAGCCGAGCCATCTCACCAGCCCAGACCTTGTCTTCGTTATTAATTGTATGGACTTTCAGTAGCTTCATATGTACTAGTGGATTCTACAGAGAACCTTCAGAAGGATGCTGAGACCTCTAAAACTAGAAATGTTTTATGGCTAGGGACAAAGCTCGGCATGCTGGAGGTGGGCTACCTACCAGCCTTCTCCTCCTGTGTGACCTGGGGATCTGGTCTGACTGCTCTGTGCTCTGGCTTCCTTGTCTAAAATGTGAGCATGGGCTCTCTCGGAGGGGTGCTGTGAGAATTAATTGAGCAAAAACACATGAATTGCTCCAAAAACTGCCTCACACAGTAAATTCCCAGAAGACCATAGATAGTTTTATAACATAAAAGCTTTGTTATGGCGAGGCAAATTAGCTGAAACTGAAATCTAAGCCTTGTGGCTTTAAGTTCAGTTCCATTTTCTATATACATTATTACCAAATAAAAGTTAAACACTGACTGTAGTTTATACATGTCAGTTAGTAGCAGCAGCCTGCTTTATCAATTTTGAAAAAAAAATACTATGAAGTTTTAGTTATAAAAAGAGTGGTCAAATCAGATAAATTCTGAGTATGTTTAAAGAGAATATAAAGGGTTTCAGTATACAATTTAACCAATTTAAAATGATTGCATTTTAATCTATTTATGCCCTTGTGTATATTTAATGTATTTATACCCATATTGCACAAAGAACACTGGCCAGTGTGAGTCAGGGAAAGGAAGAGTTGAAGGGAAGCCTCTCTGTCTTGCTCTTCTTCAACTCTTCCCTTCCCCGACACACATTGGCCAGACATGGTGTCAGGCTCCATTACTGGTCCTTAGAGGTGTTTCTCATCAAGTCTAAGATTTATTTATGTGCGTAAATGACAGGGTGGATCGTCCTTTTATAAAACACGTATCCGGAGTTAATCTGCTGCTTACGTTACATTCTCAAGGTGTTGCAGGGTTATCAACAGTGTTGTTACTACCTGAGCACTTCCGTGCCAGGCCCGTCTCGTCCCACCCCCTCTCCATCCATGTGTTAACTTTGTTCAGTTCTAGAAGCAATTTTATGGCAGAAGTATTTTATAGAGAAGCATTTTTCCAGGTAGAGAAACTGAGAGTCAAAGAGTTGAACTTCCCAAAGGGAATCTGAACCCATATCTTGGGATCAAATGTTTATGATCTTAAACCTGCCCGTGGATAGAGGTAGAATCACTTGCACATCAGTTGTCATCTTTCTCCTCACCTCCTCAGAAAGTAATAGAAAAATTTTTCTTTTAATTAATCATTGGTATTTTGGTTGTTTAATATATAAATAAGAAAGAATGGATGAGGGCAATAATGAGGGTATTTTATGCGTACACACAACACAGAAGCGTAACTGGGGAGAGTCTTGCATTGCTTAAGGGTGTGTCCTTGGCTTGTTTCATCAGATTTCCTGCCCATGCCTAAGTGGGGTAGCCTACGCAGCTCGCTGAGAATTGAATCCCACAGGTGGTCATCGCCATCAGAGACGCAGACCTCTTCTGAACAAAATGTCAAACGTAGTATGGCGTAGATGTCTGGGTCGAGCATTCTCGCTCCCGTTGTTTGTGTTCATGAAGCTTTATCTCAGAAGGGATACCTACCTTTGGTAAAACATCCAGAGTTTTACCTGACAATGCATCAGCATCTCGTTCTCCCTGACAAATAATTTCACCAACACTAACTGTAACGCACAAGTGAGCATGCACATCGGGTGGGACCAGCCATGCGCCAAACGTGATCTAATGAGAAACCTCTGAAAGTTTAGAACAAAGTAGCATGCGTAGCTTTACACCTGTGTGTTCAATTAGAGTTTTAAAAGTTGTTAAAGCTTTTTACAGGCTTTATATTTTTGAGGTAAATACTATGATTTATCCACAGAGATAACCAATTAAGCTTTCTCAAAATGCCAATAGAATGAACCACCCAATAAGCACATTTTCTGATTACCAGAGCATGTGTAAGCATTTCAAACTATCAACTTGAATGTTTTCTCTCAAGCGCTCCAAAATGATACATTGGCGAGAGATTTCTTTCACTATAATGGATAATGCAGTTAGAATACTTATTTCATAATGCAGGTAATCTATACAATCTGCTCTTTCCAAGCTGTCTGAAATTGTTTAGAATTGTGGACCTTTCTCTTACATCAACCCTTTCCTCACTATAAAACTCACAGGGGGAGGTCACTGGGAAATGATTCAATGCATAAAGTGCTTGCTGCACAGGCATGGAGACCTGAGTTCAATCCCCAGAACCCACGGAGAAGGCTGAGCATATTAGCTGGATAATCAAGGCTGAGGAGGAAGGGGGCTCTATGATGCTAGCTGACTAGCCAGATTAGCTGAATTGGTGAGCTTCAGGTGCACTGCCAGATGTTTATAACAGAGAGACAGACAGATGGAAGGATGGAGCCCAGCAGTGAGAGATTATCAATGTAATTAAACTGGAACCACAATTCCTCATTTCTGTATAAAACTGTAGGTGTGGGATTTTTTTACATTTGCATAAAGAATTGTGGCAACTTGTAACGCTGTTCTTGACAGATTTTCAAAAATATTTCAGACCAATTTAGTTACAGGGCCTGAAATGGCCATTTAAACAATGTCCTTGTCATTATAACACTTACATTGAGATGGCTGGCACTTTCCATCTTTACTAGTTCCTGTACGGTTTCCATAGTGATGACTCCTGTGATCATGACTCCTGTCTTCATTGAAGAAACCGTCTCTGTGTAGACTGATAATGCGTGGCACAGCTGGCTTCCCTGACTTCTGGGTAGGATGAGAATTCCACCTGCCAGTGCTGTGACGGAGGTATATTTGGCACCATGGGGAATTTGAAGACCCATTAAGCTGAAGATCATGTGACTGAAAATGACAAAGAATCCTGACTGGTCCACTTGTGGGTCCCCAGATCCCCACCATGTGACAGCTCAGAACACTTCACCCCTGCCTGTCTGGAGATGAGACTGGTCTGAGTTATTGATGATGGAGGCGTGTGTCCATAGTCCATGGCTACTGCTGGAAGAGGAGCTCATCCGTCACTGGTTTCCTGGTGGCCCACAGAATGCCACATGGCTCCACCACTTCCACTTCGCTCCTTCTCGCCCTAGGATGAAGCTTGCCACCAGTACAACTCAATTTTGTCTTTGATGGTACAGACACTGGCTATTTAGAGGTGATGGGGAGTGTGGAAAAACTAAATATAGGCATGCAGGCTAGCCTTGAGCTCATTTTTTAGTGCAGGCTGGCCCCAAGTTCCCATCCTGCCTCCACGTACCCACATGCTGAAGTCATAGCATGCACCGCCACGTTCGGCTTAATTCCTAATTTTCTTATTTCTCGGTTTCTCAATATGCAGTTTAGAAACAACCTGAAGAGTCGTGCCGATGTTGTGGATCCCTGAAGATCGGCACAATGGGGCGCCACAGCTAGGGAACTCCTTCAGCCCACAGCATTCATGGACAGCTTGCCTGGTTTCCTGGGCTCTGCAGCAGAGCTTGGGTGTCTAATGACCACAGCATCGAGTGCAGGAAGAAATGAGAACTTGGCGGAGGAGTTCAGATGGGTCAGATTTGGTGTTTCTCCTTAGATCGCGAAGTTCACTCAGAGCCAGGGACACGGAGTAAAGGATGGAGGCAGCCCTTACCTCAGAATGGAGCTGCCTTCAGATGCCGCGCACATACTGTGAAGGACCACGGTCAGCCTAGCGCCCCGCCCCTTCCATGTGTCTGACCTACGCTAAGCTCTCCTTACTGGCAGTGTAGAGGTGAGCGGCAAGAGCTTTGGGTTCAGAATCTTGAATCTTGCATTTCCAGCCTGGGCAAGCTACACGTATTGAGCCAAGGGCAACATTTCATTCATTGGGACTCTTTAATATAGTTCTTCATATTGTGGTGACCCCACCATAGAATTATCTCCTTGCTACTTCAGTTATGAATCATAATATAAATATCTGATGTGCATTGCGGGATACCTGACATGCGGTCCCTGTCGGGGTCGTTACCCATGGGCGCTGGGCAAGCACTACCAACCCCAAGCTTTATCCCTGGCCCTTTCCTTTTTTTTTTTTTTTTTTTTTTTTTTTTTTTTTTTTTTTTGACAGGACTCTCCCTAAGTTGCCTCGGCAGGCCTTAAGGTCTTGCTGCTTCTCTTCCCGGTAGCTGAGGATACATACAGACCTGAGCCACCAGTCCCAGTATCCTAAAAATAAATTTTAGAATAGGGCCACAAGCACAAGGACCTGAGTTCGAATCTCTAGTGGAACACTCAGATAAAGCCAGATGCAGTAGCGCGTGTCTGTGATCCTAGTGTTCCTATAGTGAAGTGAGAGGCGCGTGCAGCGAGGAGCAAGGAAGACCCTGTCTTTAGGTGGAAGCTGAGGACTTGGTACCCAAGGTCATCCTCTGACCTCCACATGGGTGCTGTGACATGTACATACCTGTACTAACGCACAGGGTATTTTTAAGTTTTAAAAACCCTCTAGTCGTAAGTAAATGAAGGATACTTGTCATTCGTCCCAGATGACGGTGGGTCTGACTTCACAGTCACACTGTTGATCCTAGTGGTGTTCTGTGTCAAGGGAGACTCCAGTGAGAATCATCCTGAAAGGAGGTTGGTGAGATGAGTCATGCTGGGTGGAAAAGTCATCCACAGAAGAACAAGGCTACACAAGGGCTTAGAATGGCGAGGAAGGAAGATGAACAAAGGGAGGAGTCATGCCACAGTGGCATCCACAGAGGGTATCGACAGCCAGAAGTAAGGCTGCGGGAGGCAGGGCCCCCAGTAGCATCTCTGTCTTGTGGGTGGTGAAGACAGGAGAAAGCCAGCTTCTGTGACAGGACCGAAGAGAGTCTGGGAGCCCAACTTAGGGCTGCTGGCCGGAGAAGTGGGAAAGAGAAGAGAGAGCTGACAACGCCAAGGATGGCTTTGATTTGGGAAACCAGCGGTGTCGCCACGAGAGATTGCAGAAGTGCTTTTAGATGGAGAAGAAGCTAATGGAGGATAGCCGTAGCAGGCTGATAGAAACATGACTGTGAAGTTAAGGTGAAAATTCAAGATTGAAGGCACAGACTCTAGAGGCAACTAACAGCAGAGCGCTAGATCTGGCCCTGGCCCTGGCCCTGGTGGCAGAAAACAGCTAGCATAGACCACAGAGTTCAGGGCCACTGCGCCTTCATCATCATCACCACCGTCATCATCATCACCACCATCATCATCATCACCACCGTCATCATCATCACCATTATGTTGATGATGATGCCAGGTCTTACCATATAGTCCTAGAATTTACCAGTTAGGCCAGATTGGCCTCTAATTTGGGACAGTCCGGACTCCTGAATGTTGGGGTGACAGGTGGGCACTCCATGCCAGGCTATAAGACCCACAATAATTATCATCAATATGACTACCCCAAGCCATGTCATCCAGTGTCTCACTCTTCAACAAAGTGTACAACGTGCCAGGCGTGTGCTCAGTGCCACAGCCATCCGCAGTAGTGGACAGAAGGGGTAAAGTCCTTTGTTTACTCCAGGGTCCTCAGTTCAGGTGCGGAGCAGGCGTTGCACCGTTGTTAACCCTCAAACGTGGGTTGATAACACAACCAGGGCAGGTTGCTGCTCTCAGTTGGCTACCTTGAAAGTTTACGTGAAGAGTAACCATTTCTGTAATGTTTGGCTCTCCATAGGGCCTGACGCAGTGTGCTCAGCCCCTGTGGGGAGTGCATGGGTGGGGTGGGCCTGGTCTCCGCAGAAGTGATGGATGTGTGAAGCCACTGATGAGTTCACACCCTACACCTGCCTTTGAGCACTGTACGATCTAGCGGGGACTTGACTTTACATGAGTGGGAAGCAACATTAGTAGTGCTGATGGGGAGGACAGTGTGCAAGCCAACACCATCCAAAAGCAAGCAGGAGCAGCAGAGGCTAGGCATCGGAAACACCTGGCCCGGGAAGTGTGGCTTTGCATCACAGCTCAGGCTTTTTTTCTAATGTTTTGTAATGGAGCCATTCAGAATAATTACTGCATTACCATTTGACCCACAAGGAGCTGGGCAAGAGTTTTAAAGGTAGCTCGTTTCCTCTCCTCAGAATGCACCTGTGCTCTTATCTGAAGTATACCCACATATTGGGGCTTGTTTTAGGGTTGCTAAGTAGCTGAGTGTTTATAGAGATGATACGGCCCCTTTACCACTTTTGCTGGAGTGAGAACAGTTTCTTCTTTTCTGGCCTTATAATTGTGCATATTTATGCGTGGCGACCAGAAGAGCATGTCATTGGTGGCTCCAAGGTGGTGGACACCAATCAGGAAGCACATCTGGCTGGAAGCAGGCTGCGTTAGAACCCTCCAGCCCCATCCTGAGGTTTCTGGTAGTATCTACCATCTGAACCCCATCTGCAAAACTTTCCCCAACCTCCACCAAACAGTGTCAGCAGCTGGAAACAAGTGTTGACAGGAACCGGAAGGAGCCACATCACATTCCAATCCGAACAGGCAGATAGACAGATTTGAGTGTGCATCCTGTACCGAGCATGGTGAGAACTTGCTGTAAACATGTGAAATAAGAAGAAGACCACTAATGGGTCCGAGAGCAGAGCGGGCTGTGCATCCATGGCGAAACTCCCTCCCAATAGGGTCTCTGCCTCACCCCTCACCGAAATGGCTGAAAGCCCCTGAGCTATGATACAGAATTGCACTCCCTGGACCAGGTGCTTCTGATGCCTCGGCATCGCTGCTCTTGCTTGGTTTTGGACGGTGTTGGCACACACACTCTGTTTCCCAGTCAGCACTACTGCTGCTGCTTCCTGCTCATGGAAAGTAGAGGTAGAGTGCAAGGTGCTCAAAGGCAGGTGTACTGTACGGGAGCCTGGGCACACCCATTCAGGCTTTGTGCTAGGAACTCTGTAATTCGTGGTTGATTAATCACTGGGCTTTTCAATTAGGTACAGTTTTGTTAAGAGGAGTGTTTTGTTTTGTTTTGTTTTGTTTAAGTGACTGCTTTAAGAACACAGGATTCTTGTCATGTCTTTTTCAAAATGTTTTTAATCAGGTCTTGGAGAATTTCATGCATTGAGTTTAGGTTATATTCACCCTTTCTCTAGACTTCTCCTAGAGTTGGCCCTCCCCTCAATTTTGTGTCTTTCTTTCTTTCTTTCTTTCTCCTCCTCCTCCTCCTCCTCCTCCTCCTCCTCCTCCTCCTCCTCCTTCTTCTTCTTCTTCCTCCTTCTTCCTCCTTCTTCCTTCTTCTTCCTTCTTCTTCCTCCTTCTTCCTCCTTCTTCCTTCTTCTTCCTTCTTCTTCCTTCTTCTTCTTCCTCCTCCTCCTCCTCCTTCTTTTTCTTTCCACCCACCAAGCTCAATTCATGTTCTGTGAATTCACAGATATATGGCCTTCCACTAGAGCATGCCTACCCATTGACAGCAGTCCCCCACCCTTTTCTCTGTGTAGCCCTGTCCTGGATCTAGTCCTGTAGACCAGGCTGGCTTCGAACTCACAGATAGCCACCTTCTCTGCCTCCTGAGTGCTGGGATTAAAGGTGTGCGCCACCACCTTCCTGCTGGTGGCAGTCTTGAAGAAAACTGATTCTCCTCTCCTGGCGGCTCTCAGTTGCTGCTGGGCTCTGCTCCACTTGAGGATGCCTGGGCCTGTGTGTGCCCTCACCACCGCGTGGTCGTATGTGCAGCTCCCGTGTCTTTTTCTTTAGGAAGATTATGTTTTTGTGAGACATTAATCCAAGATTTTTTTTAATTGATGTAAAATTGAGGGAACAATATAATTGCAGTTCTCAAGTATGCGGCAGAAACTTAAAAGTGCCTCATTGAGTTGTTACAGTGGAAGCTATCTGAAGAAAACACTTTCAAAAACTAGAGTAAATTAGGAGCTATTGAGTTCTATTTGATATATTTTTGGAGGCATTAGGGATCATTGTGTCCATTTTTACAATGAATGCTTTATCTTATAAACATAAGGTTTTGAAGGCTTAAAGACGAATAGCTTTAAAAGAAGACTCAGCTGAACCTCATGGATTATTTATTAGACTTTTCTTAGACTTCAGCTATTTCTCTACCTGTAATAATTAATTACAGTGGTAGAAGAAGACCAGCTAAGTGGCTGAGATTCCAAAAGCCATTGGACAATATTTTGGTTTCTCAAGCATTCGTAGAGGACAGTGAAAGTAACAGTGACCTGATTTCCCAGGAGCATTGGAGGTCAGATGTCTGTATTTAGGTGGTTCAGTACAAGTCCTGCTGTGGCTGCAGTTAAAGATTTGACTACTTACTTACTCTGGCCAGCCCTTTCTCTTTAGAATCAGGACCATTTACACTCTCAGAAGACTGAATCTTGGTCACTCCCCTGTCACTGTGAGACTTTTTTTCTGAAGTGTTTTTGTTTTTATAAACAGTGTTTTATAAATTAAAGTTCAGGGATGAGTCATATAATTGTTTTTATAAATAAAGTTTCAAAAAGGCAAGTTTTCTAAATTTGTAAGACATGGCTTGAAAATCTTTATAGAGTCCTTTTTTGAAAAAAAGTCGTTTTCTTTCACAGAAATTTTTATCTTAAAAACATTTCCAGTATTCCTAATTATAATTCTTGCCACTAAAATAATCTTATGATAAAACCTCTGTTCAAGTTTTGACATAAGAAGTGTGTTGCGTGAATGCTGTACTTGGCATATAAACTTCAATTTGGTAGTTTTTGACTTTGTAATCACAGGTCTTTTCTTAAGCTGGTATGATAGTACTTTACAGATTATTACAGTCATCTCTCTAAAATAACCATATCATTGTGAAATGTTTATTTCAGAGCCTAGCGACCTGATACTCAAAGTCTACAGAGCGGAGTCCTACGCCGGCCTGCAGGAGTTTAAAGCAGCCATAGAGGATCTGAATGCAGTTCTCTTTCAGCTCCCTAACTGGCCCGAGGTAAAGTGCTGGTCATGTTTGTGTGAGCTTTTACACGGCCGCTGTGAGGAACTGCAGTTACAGGCACAGGTCCTCACAGAGTAGATGGTTGACTTCCAGTGAAATATGGAGCTTGGAGCTAAGTCAGGGGCATCGTGTTTACCACACGAGCTTCAAGGCATGAGTTGAAACCTCAGGACTCATGCGAAAGCCATGCCTACACCCGAACACACATACACCACATGCACACCTGCCTGCACATGAACACACATACACACACCACATGCACACCTGCCTGCACGTGAACACACATACACACACCACATGCACACTTGCCTGCATGTGAACACACATACACACACCACATGCACACTTGCCTGCATGTGAACACACATACACACACCACATGCACACTTGCCTACACATGAACACACATATACCTACCACATGCACACCTGCCTGCACGTGAACACACATACATATACCACATGCACACCTGCCTGCACATGAACACATACACACACCAACATGTATACCTGCCTTCACATGAACGCACTTACACACACCCCACACATACCTGCCTACATGTAAACACACATACACGCAAAAGAGAATCATTTTTAAAAGAAATACATAGCTTTCTGGAAATTTAGTTCAGTATGTATTTTTTTCCCCCAACATAATATATTTGTTGATTTCTTGGGAATTTCATATACTGTATCCCAGTCACACTCTCCTCCCAGGCCTCCCATGTCCAACCTGTGACATTCCCCGAAGTGGGGTGGGAGAATAAAAATTGTAAGCAAATTTTATTATTGCAAAACTTGTAAAACAACATCAAAAAACCTCAAAACATGCATCTTATAAGTAAAGAACAAATAACTCATGACACCGAAAGATATTATACAAATTTTTAAATAAAAATTTCACCGTGCTGTGTTGTAAAGGTGTATTGAAACTGGGTGCACCAGCTGAGTCAGTAACGGAGAGAGCGAGGTCCCGGGAGCTGGGGGTGCCGTGAGCGTGGAGTGGGAGGCAGGCTATTCACCAGGCACATTTAAAAGTTGAGTAGCAATTTCTGTTTGATAAGAACTACAAAATAATGACTTAAATTTTACCTAGATTATTTGTCACTAATAGTTACAAGGTAATTATTTAAATTTTAGTGAAATTATTTGTCACCGGTAATGATCTACTGAAGGTATTGAAGAAGTCGCTCATGTTTAAATATGCCCTGATTTTAAGATGAGATTTTTTTACATGCTTTTAAAAATACATGGCTTTTGATACATCTTAAAGTCAATAAATATAGATGCTATCTTCTGTTTCCTTCAAACTGTTATTATAAGAGTAATCTTTGATTTGGTGATTTTGGGAGTTTTAGGTGTTAGGCTCACTTACTGCTTTTCCAGAGGACCTGAGTTTAGTTTCCAGCACCTATGGAGGGTAGCTCATAGCCACCTATTAACACACACACACACACACACACACACACACACACAAGATAAGCAAGTTTCTAAATCAGTAATTTCTCAAATGAAGATGCATCTCTGGTTTGAGACAGGGTTTCTTTTCTTTCTTTCTCGCTTTCCTATAAATTTGCATATTTTATGCATGTGAGTTCTCTGTCTTCATGCACACCAGAAGAGGGCATCAGATCACAGATAGTTGTGAGCTCCTATGTGGTTTCTAGGAATTGAACTCAGGACCTGTGGAAGAGAATCAATCAAGTGCTCTTAACCACTGAACTATCTCTCCGCATCTCTAGTTTGAGAAACATTTACTGCTAGGAGCTTCGGTCAAGACATTTTGAGGGCCTCAGTTTCCCCCTTTGTAGTACTTCTTTCGGCTAGCAGATAGGCCTTTGCATGCTTTGTCCTTGTTAGAGTGGCTGAGGTGCAGAATCAGCAAGCCCCAGAAGCCTTTGCTTGGTTCCTTGGTGGTTTTTGCAGACAGCTCTGTACATGAGGTTTTGGTGTGTGTTTTGTTGCAGGTCTACTTCAGGAAAGGGAAAGTCCTCCAGGATGCCGGGTTCCTTGGCGACGCCTTACAGCTCTTCCTTCAGTGCTTAGCCCTTGATGAAGACTTTGCCCCTGCAAAGCTACAAGTAGAAAAGGTACTAACTAGGAAAGGTCCCGGTTTATCAGCCATACCAGTCATCGTTACCAAGACAGGGCTGGCACTGAGGTCTTTAAAAAGTGAGACAAGGAATGTAAGAAGGAATTTTATCTGAGGAACATTTTGACAAGCATGTTCTTATCCTTAATATATTGATTTTTGGGGGGGGGCCGGGGGGTTGTCGAGACAGGTTTCTTCTGCATAGCCCTGACTGTCCTGGAACTTGCTTTGTAGGCCAGGCTGGCCTAGAACTCAGAGATCTGCCTCCCAGGTTCTAGGATTAAAGGTGTGCACTGCTACCACATGGCTTGAATTCTTGATGAAACCAAGGAATTTCATTCACAGATATTTTAATGTGGTATTTTTCTGTTAGCCGAGCGTCCCCTTTATCTTAATTAACCGTTTATCCGAGTGATGGGATTTGTTGCTTGCTTGAACACTGCTTGAAGCTGCATTGTGCAGCCAGCCGCATTTTGAGCTCCCAGGTGCTGCTGGGCAGCTGCTGTTTGCTCCCAGGCAAGGACTCAGCAATGGAGGCAGCTGACAGGCTAAGTTCAGTGGGAACGCAGGAACCTTTAGAGTTCTGTGCTTGAGTCCAGGTTCTTAGGTTCACACAAACCCCACAGCACCCCAGCTCCAGCTCAGAAATACACGGCGGTGTGTACCTTGACCTCTTGACAGAATAGGTTCACCAACAGATTAAATAGTTTCACCTCTCTTAAAACCTCTTCCCTTTATAATTCTTACATTTAAAAAGCTAGCCATTCCCTTGGGTACCTTCTCAGGCCGCTTTATGCCTTCTTTTCAAAGTTTTGACCTCCCCTCTTTTTTTCTTTTTTTTTTTCCCCCTTGAAGTGATATGATACCTTGGTTTGCAAAACTTTAAAATGTATTGATTCTTTCCTGATCACTAAAAAATGATGTTTGCTATAAGCACCTTCCAGGATTTGAATAGACAAGTTTATATTGTCGTTCCTCACCAGACAGTATGTATCTTCTGTTACGTTTTTATTATTAATATTTCTTTCAGATTTTGTGTGACTTATTGTCACCGGAAAACCTAAAGGAAGGCCTGAAAGAGCCTTCCTGGAGTTCGTTACCGTGTAATAAAAACAAGCCTTTTGGCTTTCCTTCGGGAGTGGAGGAGCCCCAGTCTCCTGCGGAGCCTGGCCTGAGGCAGGTACGGTGTGGAGAAGGTGGCTGTTTGCTCTGTACGCCCATCTCTGTAACTAAGACCTGCTTTCTCGTGGTCAGGCACTAGGACCTGCTTAAGTGCATGTCACCTACCTACTCATAGGAACAGCACCTGGTCTGCAGCTCTTGATTTATGCTGAAGCGCTGTACGTAATGTCATTGCTCATTGGCCGCCATTTTAGGCCACGTAACTGTCACCAAGCTGACAGTGTCTTAGAACACGCAGATGGTTATAAATATGTTATTCTCAGTCTAGGGGCCTCCACATTAGCATCACTGCTCTAAACCTCACTGGGGCCAGTCAGCTTGATATCCAAGGCTCTGTAAACGCTGGCAAAACATCATTTACTTGTCCACGCTTAGAATTAAAAGTTCTCTTAAATGAGCTTTCGAATGCATATTATAAGGAGTCAAAAACCTTGCTTCCATTTTTTTTTTCTTGGTAAGAAGAATAGAGGACAGTGAAGAGAGAGAGAAAGAGAGAGGGAGAGAGAGTTACCTTTGTTTATTGTGTTCTGCAGGCTGAAGAACAACCAGAGGATGCCGCAGAGGCTGTCAGAGGAAGCTTGAACCGTGCTAGGTCGGCGCAAGCCATCAATGTAGCGGCCATGCCTGCCAGAGAAGACGGTTTAAAGCGCGTGTCCTCTGAACCTTTACTGTCCGCTCAGGGAAAAGGTGTTCTGCTGAAAAGAAAGCTGTCTCTCTTAGAACAGGATGTGATTCTTAATGAAGATGGGCGGAGCAAGCTCAAAAAGCAAGGTGGTAAGGCCTTCCTCCTGCTCCTAGCCCGCGCAGCACCGCTTCCTAGTGTCCTTTGAACTTGTTCCCTCAGGAGTAAAACCCTGTGTTTATTTGATTAGAATCCCCCAGTGAAGACTCCGCGTCTTCGTTAGCTTATGGTGACATCCCGGAAGAATTAATAGATGTCTCAGACTTCGAGTGTTCTCTCTGTATGAGGTGAGTGTGTCAAGTGTTATAAGGACGACCGTGTTGATACAAATATAGCATAAATGTGGTATAGATAAAGGTAGTGGTAGGTGAGATAAACTAACAACATGGCGCTGAGGATCAGGAGACAGAATTTTAGTCCTAGGTGTAGCTTTTTACGGTTTTGAGGAAACGGACCTCTGAGCCCCAGGTTTCCGCATTTAGAAAGCGGGGCCAGTGTTTGCACAGCGTGTACCTCAGTGTAAGGAGAATCTGGTTGTGCAGCAAGGAACGGAATGTGGGAAGTTGTAACGGACTCGGAAATAGATCTGAGTAAGAATCCAAACTATGTATTTTAGATGTATCATTCTGTTCTTGTAGTAACCATAAAGTCCTCTCAAAATAACCGGGGATAAGGATTTCCACATGTGGGTAGTCATGATGCTGGCTGTTAGCATGGCTTGAAAGGACATTTCCCGGCTTTGTTTTTGTTTTTGTTTTTGTTTTGTTTTTTGTTTTTTTGTTTTTTTTTGTTTTGTTTTGGTTTGGTTTGGTTATTTTTTTTTTATGTGAGTTGGTAGCATCGAGGCCTGGGGCTGGCCAGCTGGACAGCGTGTGAGACTCTGGAGTACCTCTCTGGAGGGCTCTTTATTCTCAACCTTGCTTTCCTCATCCTAGGGGGATTACATGGATAATTTCTAATTTCTACAAATCTAGCACTATACTGAGGAAGCCCAAGAGCTACGCTATAGGAGATAACTAAAGAGTAAATACAGGGTTTGTTTTTTTCTTTTTTTTTTTTTTTTTTTTGTATTGAGAGTCATGTCTGGTATTACAGTCTGGTACTTCATATTTATTATTATACAGTCATATTTATTACATAGACCAGGCTGGCCTCGAACTCACTGATTCACCTGCTTCTGCCTCCCTAGTGCTGGGATTAAAGGCGTGTGCCAGGACTAGCTGGCTTCCTATGCCTTTCTTTTGTGAAACAGGACCTAGCCTGTGCTGGCTTTGAACTTTTGATTGTTCTGCCTCATCCTCCTGAGTGCGAAAATTAAAATATTGGGATTAAGTATGCTTTCCTCCATGCCGGGCTGGATCATCCTTTCCCTAAATTAAAATTTCAAGTTAAGGCCAGGCATGGTGACACACACCTTTAATCCCAGCACTTGGGAGGCAGAAGCAGATGGAGCTCTCTGAGTTCGAGGCCAGTCTGGTCTACAAAGCGAGTCCAGGATAGCCAGGGCTGCACAGAGAAACCCTGTCTTGGAAAACCAAAAAAAAAAAAAAAAAAAAAAAAAAAAAAAAAAAAAAAAGAAACAAAGGAAAAAAATCAAGTTAAAATGCAAAGAAATAGGTTTCATCATGGCACCTTTATACTTGTGTCATTATAATTTACTTAGAGTATTCTTTTTTTTTTTTTTTTTTTTTAGTGTATTTTATGTAAAAAGGCTTTCTAAAACTGTTATGGGTCATTTTTAACTTGAAGCTGTATAAAAATCTCATTATCACCAATGACTTACTTAATATGCTCCGGCTATCTTTGAGTTCGCATTTACTTTCTGTTTGCTTTCACAGCTCAGTTTGGGTCAGCCACAGCTCAGGTAGCCACACGCGCCCATCCAGTGGCTACTACAGTGGTCAGCACAGTTCTAGGCCCCTGGAAGGGCACCTTGTTGCTCAGGGTCTTCAGAGAGTTCAGGGGGGCACAGTACACATAGCATTACCCCCCTACCCCCTCTCCTGACCCTCAGCTTGACTTCTGGCCTCATGTAAGCCAGTAGTTCTCAGCTTCCTGACGCGGTGACTCCTTAATATAGTTCCTCTTGCTGTAGTGACACCCTTCCTCCCTCCCCAAGCATAAAGTTTTTATTGCTACTTCATAATTGTATTTCTGCTACTGCTATGATTTGTAATGCAAATATCTGATACTCAGCCCCGAGGAGGTCTGGACCCACAGGTTGTGACCCCCGCTGCTCTAAGTAGCTATTTTTGTATCGTGGTCCGTTATTAACGGAAGCTTTTCTAGTGGAGAGGCTCCTGGTGTGGACGCTAACCTGTACTTTGTGTTATTTCAGGTTGTTTTTTGAGCCAGTAACAACCCCATGCGGACATTCATTCTGTAAGAACTGTCTGGAGCGCTGCTTAGATCACGCGCCATACTGTCCGCTCTGCAAAGAAAGCTTAAAAGAGGTAAATGTGTGTTTGTATCTGTTTATCAATCAATCTCAAGTCTGGCAGCACGGCTTGGCTTCTGTCCGGCTACAGAAAGAGTGACTTCATTTTCAAATTGAGGTGCTTTATACATCCTGACTGACTAAAAGCTCCCCGCTGATTGCCTGCACTGTTTAGGAAAAGGGGAGCTGGGAGCTGGGAGCTGGCGAGAGATAGGGCCTAAAACAAACAGAAAGAAAAGAGCCCAGGAGACGGCACAAGTAACAGATAACAGATCTACTTGTTCTCATATTTTTCAGGAATCCCATTTAAAACTAACAAAAACACTAAACTGGAAGCTACAACACACATGCGCACACATACACACACACACACACAGGACTTATAAGATTAAAAAGAAGAAAAATAATAATAAAAAGTAATAAGATAAAAATTTTTAAAAAGGAAAATCCCTGACCCAACAGTATGTGACAAGAAGCTTCCAAAAATGACACTGAGTTTGGTTTTGGTTTTGGTTTTTCGGAGGCAGGCTTTCTCTGTGTAGCCTTGGCAGTCCTGGACTCATGTTGTAGAACAGGCTGGCCTCGAACTCAACAGAGATCCACCTGCCTCTGCCTCCAGGGTGCTGGGGTTACAGGCATGCGCTACTGTGCCCAACTTCTTGTTTTGGTTTTTAAGAAAAGCAATACCTGCCTGCTCATAGAAAGGTTCAGTTTTAATGAGGACACTACTGGGGAAACTGCTGCCCTGCATCTCACACTCGAGGCCTGCTCCCGATCCCTCAGCACCCAGAGCAATTGTCCTGTATCGTTGAGAGTGGTGAAACGGTCCAGCTTTCCTGTCCAGGTTGGTGGCCACATTTGGTTACTGAAGCACTTGAATTGTCTTCGAGTGGCAGAGGGACTGGTTTCCATTTTGTTTTAATTAACTAAAACTTTATGAGGTACAGTGACCAATGCTCATTACACTGCCATAGCGGCTCTAAAAAGCTGGGGAGTCAGGGGACAGAAGAAAGCAGGCAGTGTCCCCCTTTTCTCAGACTCAGAGGTCAGCACAGCATCCCATGTTGGGAAAGGCAGAGGCAGTGCTGTCTCCTGGCAAGCTTCCTGGTGCTGTGTGGCAACGGCGGTGGGAGCATCCATGGGAAAAGGAGTCCCTGTGAGGATTCACAGTATCGTGTACAGAGAAAAGCATCTTCCACCAGTGAAGTAAAAAATGAATAAAAGCTAGATTTAAAAAAAAAACTGTACAGAAAACACAGTGCTGTGTGTTGCTGTATTTCATATGTGTCTTACACAGCAAGCTGATATGTTGAAAACACACACAACACAAATATGCATCCACACATCTACATACAGTGTTTGCAAAGTCAAGAAATCGAAGATAAAATTATTCTTGAAGGGTTTACCAATTGTGACAACTTCTTGGTGTTTTTGAATAAAGTATACAGAACATGCTATTTTCCCCAGAATTTAGGTATTCTGTGCTATAATTGCTTTTGTTTTCAAGTTAACTGTTTAATACAGTGCTTTCATTTAGAAATGTTTTGTCTTTAAAAATACTAGTAGTTTAGTTGGGCAGTGGTGGCTCACTGCACGCCTGCCTTTAATCCCAGCACTCGGGAGGCGGAGGCAGGCAGATCTCAGCAAATTCCAGCATAGACAGGGCTACAAAGAGAAACTGTTTTGATGGGGGGAAAAAAATACTGGTTGTTTGAAGGAAAACTGTGAACATACTATTAGAGCACATAACAACCTATTTTAAAACATCTATCCTGTTTTTAACTTTGAGGATAGTTTATGTTATATGATTTGCAAAGTACAAATATATATGTTATAGTATATAATTTGAAAATAATACTGGTATGCTCTATAGTTTTACATATCTCCCACTTGCATTTTACTGTCCTTATTTCCCCATTAATATGGTTTAAAGACATGAGCTTTGCAGCAGCTCATTAGAAAATGATAGCGTTTCCCTGTTACAGAGCTTAGGAGCTAGTCCATCCCTTTGTATAAATACTGTACCTTTGTAAATTAATGACTGTAGCTATTTGACAGTATTCCTAGCTAAATTCCTGGGAACTAGATTACTGGATTGATGGCAATATTTTTATAATAATCATAAAAAACCTTCATTGGATTACCTAGTCCCCTACAGCTGTTACAAAGATTTAGACTCCCTTCTAGTGATATAAGGCAATATTTTGTCAGCTGTAACTATGTGAGCATCCACTTTTCAGAAATCTTTCTTAGTCTGACAGAAAACAGTAAGAAGATAGCTCTTACAAGTCTGCAGTATGTTTAGTGTCATGATGCATACTCCTGCTGTCTGCACGCATATAGTCTGATGGAGTACCACTCCAGTCTTTCCCTCCATTGTAAAAAGAGTGCCTCAGCATGTCTGCTGATCTGCTGCCCTGTGTCATCTAAGAACTTACTAAAAGTGCTGATCCTCAGACTCGACTTCACCCCTTAAGTCAGAACCCTGGGGTAGGTCTTAGCAATCTGTGTTTTCACAGGCTTTCCTAGTCAACACTGAAAACAACTTTCATAGCCACCTTCCCAGCCACCTACATTTCCCATTGTGTCATTGTGTTCTTCATTGGAGCTTGACAGATCTGTTATTTTTGTTGGCTCTACAGATGAAGGATGGCTTCTCTTTGTGACTTTTCTCCCGAGAGTTCTTCCTGACTACCTGTATTTAATACACGTGTCTTTCCTGTCTGTGCACTCTGAGCTTGTCTCTGGTCTTAATCAACTTTTAGTTTAATTACTGAGACTTATGTATCCATAGTCATATGGTACAGTGCAGGGACAGGGATGTCCCTTCACTGTGGTAAAAACAGTAAAGTATGCACCCTAAGATGAACGAGTAATCAAGTAAGACACTGTGAAGTGGGTCATAGGCTCCTGACCTGAGAGAGCGAGCTCACAGGGACAGGAGAGGGGAGGCTTTTCTTTATCCGTCACAACAGTGATACACGCTGCATGCAGAAACAGCATTTCAGAGCCTTTGGAGAGCAGAGGCACCGTTTATTTGCATAGAGGTGGAGGACTGCTTATACAGAAAAAGCAGTGTCCCAATGAAGTCTGAGCAATAATAACATTGGAAGAAAACTCTAAAGGACAAATGGGAGGGCTTGGGTAGTAGCATATTGCCTGTAACTCCAGTACTTGGGGAGCCAAGGCAAGAGACCCTCAAGTTCCATGCCAGCCTGAGCTACGCAGTAAGACCCCCCCTCTCACAGACACAGCCACCGCACGCCCACAAGCCCTACGCAGAGACTTCATCTTTGAAAGTAGATAAAAACAGGAATTGTTTTGACTTTCTGAAATAAGGCAACTGCATTATTTTCTTCATCCGTATGTTTTCTCTGCTTCTCAGACACTGGCTTGTGTCGTGGGAGACGGCAGGGGCCAGGCTGGCTGCCGCCAATAAGAGATTTGTGCTCATGGTAGGACACTTTCTTCACGGAGGGCTTGGCTCCAGCTGCGTCTCAGTGTTTCACACTGGAGCAGAGGCCCAGGCAGGTTTATCGTGTAGCTACATGAACTGCAGAGTTCCCCCTCACTAATTAAATGCAGTCAGAATCGAGTGTGCCAGTCTGTAACAAGGGCTTCGACCTCTCACTTAAACTGTTGGCCTGCTTTATGCTGTAGGAAAACATCTCCCGGAATGTGAAATAACTCTGTCTTTCAGTATCTAGCCGATAGGAGGTACTGCGTCACACAGCTGCTGGAAGAGCTAATAGTCAAGTATTTGCCAGATGAGCTGTCTGAGAGGAAGAAAATCTACGATGAAGAAACTGCCGAGCTCTCACAGTGAGTCTCTCCTCAGTGAATTAGCTGAGATTATAAAAACGGCAAGAGAACCTTCCCAGAGTGAGCCAGACCCTGTCAGTCCATGTAGCACAGAGGCATAATGCAACCAACAATCTGGTTTCCTGTCCTGAGTAGACGGGTTCATGAAAGGTCAGCGGCAGAGTCCAGGTGTCCTGTAGGGAGTCCTTGCTGCGGCTCTTTGGACTGACGCAGTGGCAGATGCTCTGAAGGGATTTCCTGCTCAGACAGCAGGCCGTGGAATTGGGCAGAGATGAACTGGGTAACGCGGGTGGAAACGTGGTTTCCCACACCCTGGAAGAGGAGGAGCATCAGCCTACATGAGCAGGGATTTTAACAGACAGCAGTTCTCAGCCTCGCAATGCTGCGACCCTTTAATACAGCTCCTCCCATTCCAGTGACCTTCCAACCGTAAACTTAGTTTGCTGCTACTTCAGAGCTGTGTTTTTGCTACCGTTAAAAGTTGTAATGTAAAATATCTGTGCTTTCCAGTGGTCTTGGGTGACCCCTGTGTAATGGTTTTTCAACCCCCAAAGGGTTTGCGACCCACAGGTTGAGAGCCGTTGGGCTAGAGATAAGGAGTGGTCTGGGATTAAAATATAAAGAATGTCTTAAGGGTCAAATCCTCAGCAAAGATAACCAGTGGGAAAACATCAAAGTTAGCAGGGCAAAGGTAGGGTGAAAGAACACCCTGAGGTGACTTTGGGGTGCTAGCAGGTGTCCCCACTGCCATGGACTGGTCAGAGCTGGCCAGGTTTGCCCGGCTCTGCCTGTCTTGTGCATCTTTCTTTCTTGTTCTTTTCTCGCCCTTTCCTTGAATATTTTTGGCTTTTTAGTCAGTCACTTGGATCTCTGTGAATTTCTCGATGGGTTTTTAATTTCTTATTTCCTTCACTTCTCTCAACTAATCACATTGAAGAACACCGTTAGTTTTGTGTGCTGTTCTTATTTAGCAATAGATTGTTTTCGATTGTTTTTTAAAACACAAGTAGAACATCGAATTTCTCACTTTTAAAGCATGAGGAATTGAGCGTGTGTGTGGACTTGTGTTTTCCCGTGTGTGCCCACGGACGGTCTTCGCAGGCCAGCGGCCTTCAGGACAAGGTTCCTAAGCGTTCCCTTAAGGCCCCTGCTAGTGATTTGTCCTCCCAAGAACCTGGGGAGGTTTTATCATGCAGTGTGTGATAGAAATATTGAGGCAAAGCCCCTGCCTCTTTTAGATGCTCAGCGAGAAGGTTGCAGGGATGCAGTGACACTACAGATCTGAAGTTTAGGGTTGAAGCCAGCCTACTTGGGAGAGTGGACATGAGGAATGTGCAGAGGCTGGCAGGTGGAGAGCTGAGAGTGATGGTGAGACGCTTACTAGCTGAGCTACTTTTTAACTTTGCTTTTATGTTAAGCATCACATGTCCTTGGGTCATTAGTGGTCACGTAGCAGCAACATGAAAACGGAGCAGAAGCAAAGCTGTAACCCACAGTCTGGGAACGTGCTCTCCATGACCTTATTGAAGTACACGGGGCCATGCTGGTTGTGTTATTCTCCGTCATCCTCTTCTCCACAGCGTAGGTCACTCTAAGTCAGTGTGCAGTCCTGGGCCTCCTAGCAGGCAGCGTGGCATGCCGTCTTCGGCCACCCCATGCTTTACTCTTTACAGCAGCTACTCCCCACAGTGCTCCTGTGAATGTCCATCTCTACATCTCTAGGATTGCTTCTAAAAGGAAGATTCTTGGTCCCAAGGACACGAACATTTTCTGCCAAAAATCCCACAGAGTTTCGGCAGTGGAGCCAAGTGCTTCCCTCAGCTTCCCACACAGAGTCAGGCGTTCTCATCCTTGCTGCCTCGTGTTGACTTGGCTCCTCTTCCTGTTCACAGTCTGGCAGAAGGAAGGGTCCGTCACTTCAGTTATGTGACAAAAGCGTTTTGTTGAACTATCTTCCTAGATTGTTTAAAAATGCCATGTTTAAGAATTTTTGTCCATTTCGGGAGCCCATTTTTTTTTCTTAATGTTTTATGGATAAAAGCTATAACTCTGCCCTGTATTTTTAAGTATTTTAAGCAAATTCTCAATACAAGATGCTAGCTATGATAAATTTCCTTTTGCTCCTCAGAAATAGTGAGCTCTGCATGGTACCTACTGTTTTAGAATTCAGGCTTATAAATAAGAGAATCATAATCGGGTTTTTAGTCTCATGGACGGACGCAGCAGTGTGACCTTGACGAAGCGAGCTGCTTCTTGTTCTAGCTGGGGACTGAGAGCATGTACTTAAGATAGATTTATTGTTGTTGTTGTTGTTTTTACGTCAGTTTTTTGCTACAACGATCCTGATGTACTTTTGCTGTCTGATTTGGTCTGTAGCAATGACACCTCTTCTTCTCCTTTAGCTTGACCAAGAATGTCCCGATATTTGTTTGCACTATGGCCTACCCCACTGTGCCTTGTCCTCTCCATGTATTTGAGCCCAGATACAGGCTCATGATTCGAAGAAGCATGCAGACAGGAACCAAGCAGTTCGGGATGTGTGTCAGCGATACGCAAAACAGGTGGGCTCCTCGTGAACGTCCGTACCTGTGCCTACATGAGAACTTGTTGGTTTGTGTCTGAATGAGGCCTTGCACGCTCACGCTTTAAACAGTGTTGTTCCCTGAAGCTTTGCAGATTATGGCTGTATGTTACAAATTCGAAATGTGCATTTCTTACCGGATGGAAGGTCGGTTGTTGACACCGTTGGAGGAAAGCGGTTCCGAGTTTTAAAAAGAGGGATGAAAGATGGCTACTGTACTGCAGACATTGAATATCTGGAAGATGTTAAGGTATGGAAAATGTTCTTTTCTGGGGCATTCTGGGCCGCCGTGTCCTAGGGCTTGGCACCAACATTTAAGTGAGGTTTTCTAGGCGCAGGAACCAGTTCTTCTGTCACTCACCATTGGTGCCTACAGGGCTTAGCGCCAGTTGCTTCTCTTTTATCTTGCTCCTGATGATGCGCCCATTTGAGAACATGAGATGGGGTCTACAACCTCTCTATGTTCCAGGCTCCCCAGCCGGCATGGTGCCTAGACTAACTACACCCATGTATACCGTAGTCAGACATGGTCACCTCTTAGCCGTAGCAGTTGGCTAAATAGAGCTACTAGCTCATCAAATTTTAAGTTTGTGAATTTCTACCTTATTTTATTTGACTCATTAATAATTAAACATTATAATTCATAGATTAAAATTTAATGTGAAAGTAAACACAAGCTTCTTTAAGGGTTGCTCTGTGTACTAGAGTTTTTCCTGTGGCAGAAGCACTCTTAATTATAAAGGTAACACAATTTGACGATATTTTTTAAAATGAAAAGATGTTCCAGATAAGACACTACTAGGGTCATGATGACAGACATCTCAGCGTTTTCAGAACCGAATTTGCCAATTGGAATCAAAGTGGCTTCTGATTTAATTACCAAATTGAAAGCAATTTCTACAGGAAAGGCGGGATAAAACAGATCTTGCACGATCACTGTTCACTGATCTACTTTGGCCCTTCATTTCAGTCAGGATTTCTCGGTTATTGGGCCTGGGCACCCTCACAAAGAGTTCAGAGAGTTTTCACAACTCCAAGATGGTTAGCAGCTGAAGAGAGTGTAAGTGAGAGTGTGCGATGTGTTACAGGAATGCTTGCACGCGGACTCTTGACTCCACACCCCGGGCGCTCTCCTTACACCACGCTGCCTCTCTGCTGATAAGCCTGACTGACCTGAGATTGCCTGTTCTCTCTCATAAAGAGAGACGTCATTTGATGGAGGCAGAGGCAGGCAGAGCTCTGAGTTTGAAGCCAGTCTGTTCTACTTAGTGAGTTCCAGGATAGCTGGAGCTACACAGAGAGCCCCTGTGGTAAACAACAAAACGATGTCATGGGTATAACCTGGCTCTGTCAGTTAGGGCAGAATACTGTATGAGTTGAAAGTTTTAGTTGATTGGTAGTCTTTGTCTTATGTGTGCTTGGCTAACAGGATTGTTTGCTAAAGACGGTATTCTTTGTAAAACTCATAAGCCTATTTTTAGGTAAATTTGTATAACGATATATCACATTTGATGGCAGTGTCCCTTGAGTGTGACGCTGAACATATATGCTGAAAGCACATGTCCAACAGAGTGGCTTGTTGGGAGTATGTTTAGAAATTTGTGTCTTGCTTAGGACACTGGGTTCTTGTCTTTGGCCATAACAATGTCTTGGATTTTTCCCCCTTTCATATGTTTTGGCATTTTGCTTTTGTTTTTGTCTATTCTGGTCTGGAAGATCTCAATTTTATTACTTACCTTTTCTTCTTGTGCTAGTAATTCTATTTTCTGTGATATGTAATGAAATTTTAAGCTCTATTTAATTATTGTAGCAATGTTCTTAACGTTAGAAAAGGTCGATTTAGAAATGTCTGTCTGCTTCTTGGCTGGTTTTGTTCTTCTCCCCAGATGCACAGCATTTTACCGTTTTAACTGGTTTTAAGCACAACCTGGGGATCATGTTATGTTATGTAAATTACAACTGATTTTAATGCTCAGTTTCAATTTTCATTTTAGTTTTTTCAGAAGTAAAATATGTAGCCTCTATGTCTTGTGTCTTTTGCATTTCAGAATCTTCCCGGAGTCCCTTTGTAGTTTTGTGTTAGTCACCCTCGAAGCATGAAAGTCTGAGTCAGCCCGCATTTTAAAAAGATCACATTTATTTATTTATTTGTTTGCTCGCTTGGTATGGCGACAGGGCCACATGTGTGCCATGATGCTCATGTGCAGCTAAGGGGAGCTTTGAGAAGTCAGTTCTCTCTTTCACCGTGTGGGTCCCCAGCCAGGCTGTCAGTTTCTGCAGCAAACCCCTTTACCAGGTAAACTCCCTTGCAGGCACCTGTCTGCTTTTTGTTCAGATGAATCAATGTACCTGTGATGGCACAAACAGGCCCATAGCCAGTGGGGCGTGGTAAAGCCTGTTAAAATGGATGAGTTCTTTGATCGCCCACCAGCGTCCCGTGTGTCTTCTCCTGGCTGGAAGATGGCTTTCATTTTACGTTTGCCATTTGGTGGTCTAAAGGGTGCATGGAGGAGTCAATGGAGGGACCCACAGCCTTAGGCCTTTAGGGCAGAAATTGACAATTGTATACTTTATGCTCTGTCTTTTCATATGACAATTTTGGCAAATATTTTTGCTGCTTTTTTGTTTTGTTTTTTTTTTTGTGTGTGTGTGTCTTGACCCAGTTCTCTGGTAAAAGATGTGTTCATGGCTACCCGCCTGTTACCGCTTTCTGCCATGTAGTCTGTACCCTGAGTGACCCTTTTTTCTTTTTACTGTAGCAACCGTTCTGTTCCAAATTCACACAGACCTTTGACCCGGAACTCATTGGCCACTGTACTTCTTTCTTCCCAGGTTGTCAATCAGATTGCTGTCTCCTCTTGCTGGAGATCAGGCCTTGCTCTTTAGCACTCTGCAAGGCAGAAATGTGCCCTGTTACTGCATTATTGCAGAGAGAATAATACTGATACGCTAACCCTGGCACGGGTGTTCCCCTGCTCTTCCAATGCCGTGTGTGTGTGTGTGTGTGTGTGTGTGTGTGTGTGTGTGTGTGTGTTCGTTCTGTGGGGTTGATGCTAAGGGCTAGGGAATCATGGCGATCTGACCACCTCCTCTTTCTAGATTGAGAACGGAGATGAAATACGGACTCTGAGGGAGCTTCATGACCTGGTGTACTCACAGGCCTGTGGCTGGTTTCAGAATTTAAGAGACAGATTTCGAAGCCAAATCCTTCAGCACTTCGGATCAATGCCTGAGAGGGAGGAAAACCTCCAGGTAGGATGGCTTTTGCTATTTCTACTGACAGGCTCACTTTTTCGTAAACCGAATAATTTTCTATGTTGCCTTCTTTTATTCCCTTTGACCCCCATCTTTAGACTTACGACTATATTCCTAGAGCGTGCATGTAGCATAGGCAAGGATGCCGGTAGGAAAGAGTGTGTCACAGAGGGAGGAAGGGCTTGTCTCAGGGTTCCTGGAGGGATGACAGATTTAAAATGGGATGCTAGTCTCCATTCAACTGTGCCTAGGGGCCCACCACACCTCCCAGCCCATCAGCTGTCACTTTTGACAGTTTGTTTTTTTCCATCTTTTAGAAAGTCTGCTTACCTCTCCTTACACCCCTCATGCCCTCTTCACCATTTTCCATTCACTTTTGCTTATTTGTGTTCAACGCTTCTGTTACCATAAAACAGTCACTCTTGGGGTCTTGCTCAAGTACTGGGGTTTACATTAAAACTGAACCTAATTAGTAATGTGAGTCTTGCTGTGCACGGAGCTTGACCCATTAGGAGGTTCCTTACCCTAGGGAGTTTGGCCACAGGTTCATGAAAAAAAAACAAGGTTAGGTGGAACATTTTGAATTGGGTAAAATATTTATTGTTAAAAGATGGTTGGTTTTATAGTGAAATAGCTGTGAATATATGGAGGTGGAGCGACAATAAATCCCAGTGTGATGCACCATCTGTCATTCCAGCCTTCAAAGGTTGGTCTGAGTCTGACCAGTCCAAGTGAGTCTCTTGTTTCAGCATCAGGACCATTTCCGAACTGAGGATAGGACCCATGTGGTATCCGTGGTGTCCACTGTGGCATATTTATCCCGGCCACCTGAATATGGTTAAACATTATAGAAGTCTGCTTTCGTAAGACAAAGGAGACTAGCATATTAAAAAAAAAAAATCTCCAGAAAGTAACTCTCATGAGTCCGGTAGTGCTCCCACATTGTCCTCACTTCTCTCTTAGTTGCTGCCACTGGTTTCTGTTAATGACATCTTAGGAGTCAGGGAAACAAGGCAGCCCACTGTGTGTAATCCAAAATGAGGGTTGCAAGAGGGATGTTAATACAGCAGCTGGAGACTGCCGATGACTACTGCTGCAGAGGTCACAGAACACCACTGCAGTTCATTTGGAACAGCAGGGCACCATGCCTCAGGCACACTGGTGGAGAAAGTGCTCTTAGGGCTCCAGCAAGTGCCCGTCTTCCCATCAGTCAGCAGCAGGGGAATGAGTACTTTTCTAGAATTCTCTGGAAAGCCGCCCCACGTGTCCCAGAGAATAATGACCTCTTTTCCAGTTTCTGCATCTGGTAAGAATTCCATTGGCATGGTTGAGTCTATCCTGGAGACCCGTGGAGGATAGGATTGTGGGAAACATTGTCTCTGCAATGTCGAAGGAAGTGGCCTGGGTGCAGAGTTGAAAGCAGACACTGAGGGAAGCCATCCCACAGGCACTGCCATGGCTCCTGTCATTCTGAAAGTTCATCGCTCGTGAGCACCAGCGCAGAGAGCAATAAGGGAGGCTTTCCAACCCTGTTGTGCAAATTTCATTCTCTCTGTGGCTGCCCATCAGCCTTTGCAATATGCAAGAACCTCCTTGCCAGGAAGCTAATTTTTCCTTGCCCTCACCACGTCTGTTTTTCACTTTTTTTTATTCCAACTTTTGAATAAAAATTTCAAGTATCACTTAACATTCCGTAGTGCTTTAAAAAACCAGGTCTGGCCCCATGAGGCATTTGGTACTATCTGGAGACATTTTGACCATTGCAGCTAAAGAGGTGCTCTTGGTATCTAGAGGAAGGAAGGCAACGATGCCGCTGGCACAGGCCTGTGGCACACAGACAGCAGTGTCCCCAAGCCCCAAATGTCAGCAACCTGAGGCCAACAGCCCATCCTTGTATTGACAAGGGAAAGAGCTGACTAGAGTCAGGGCTGGATTAAAATCCGGACTCTGTAGGATGTGTACTGAGGGGCCACAGGTGATTGTATCACAGTTCCCAGCTTCCGTTCCTCACTGTCTGTGATGTAATAACTGCCTGCTTTGTATGATATGATCCAGAGACTTAAGACAGTACTTGGCATGTAAGTAAAGTGGGTTTGTTTTTTGTTTTGTAGTTTTACTGTTACATTAACAGTCTGAACTGTTGGTTGGTTTTAGGCAACCCCTAATGGACCTGCTTGGTGTTGGTGGCTGCTGGCTGTCCTGCCTGTAGACCCTCGGTATCAGCTCTCCGTACTGTCAATGAAGTCTTTGGAGGAACGGCTGACAAAGATACAGCATATTCTGACTTATTTTTCTAGAGACCAATCTAAGTAACGAACTGCTTGGATCTTACTTAGCTCACTCTTAGCCCAGAGGCTGAGAAGCGGTTGGATCTTAATTTAAAGTCACCCTGATCCGGCTACGTTGACGGCCGGGTTGTCCGCTGCCTTTGCACACCCAGTGCTGGTTTAAGAAATTAAGGAAACTTTTTTTTTTCCTTCAACCTCCTGAATCTCGTGGATCTGCAAATGAATACCTTCAACTAGGTCCAAGACCACTAAGAACTTGCACAGAAAACACGCACTGAATGTGTGTCAAACCTCTACATTGTGATGAACTTGCACTATGTACCGTACTCTAGATGAACTTCGTACTCCGTGTATGTATGATGTATGTGTGTGTGTGCCCGTGTGTGTTTCTGTGTGTACACCTGTGTGCATATATGAGTGTGTGGGTGTGTGTATGTACACTTGTGTGCATTTATGAGTGTGTAGATATGTGTGTGTACACTTGTGTGCATATATGAGTGTGTGGATGTGTGTTGGTGTGCTTTTTCTCTGGCTTTAAATTTTAAAAGACAAAAAAAAAAAAAAAAGCCATAGAGAGTGAACTTGCTGAGGGTCCTCTATTGCCTAAGTTTACAACAGTAGTCATAGGAGTTTTCACAGATTGAATTTGCCTCAGACTTGTTTGTCCTGATGCTTCTCTTTGCACAAACATGCAAACTATGGTATAGAGTATCATTTTTTGTTGGGAATCCTGCTCTTGCTGAACTGTCTTGGCCATTGACTATGACACAGTCTCTTATTTATGTAAATACTTGCATCCCGGTGGCCGGCAGGCAGGGATGCAGAATCCAGAGCCAGTCTCCAGGAACAATTGCAAACCTGACATGGTACTGTGCATCCATTCATAAAACACTTAAAACTGTGAAAATATGGTTTACATTAAAATGTACATAAAGGTAGAAGGAGAACTCGATCCAACCCGCTAGCTTGTACATTTTAGGGGGCTTTTCGCATTAACTGCCCGTCTATGTCGTTTAGAGTTTGACATGGTAACTTGTATTTAAGGAGTAGCATAGTATGTGAGTCCGTTGCGGATCTGGGGGAGAAGGAAAAGCATAACGTAGGACTAAGCTTGTAAGGCCTGTTCTGTTTTGACTCTGGTCTTGGTGCAAATGTTAGTTACGCCTTATTCATATCACAGTTAGAGCGCCATGCTGTGACATGGTTATATCCATGCTGTCCTAGCCCTTTTATAATTATCCGTTGCAGATTTGTGACTGTCTCTATTAACTTTCTTTTATGTAAGTAATTTGTACAAGTTTCTTAAATTTTTTGCTTTTGCTTATTTAATTTTGAATAAAAGCTAAATTCATAATACTTTTCCCCCTTTAAATTTTAAAATGATGTCAGAAAATACTATTGAACTTATGTGGGTTTTGTTGTTGTTGTTTTGTGACATGAGGCTTAAATCGTAGATTTTGGGAGTCTCTCTATATACCTCTGTCTATCCTGGAACTCACTATATAGAACACGCAAGCCTTGAACTAGGATATCTAACTCCCTCCACCGCCCAAGGGCTGGGATTAAAGGCGTGTGCCACCACACTCAACAACTTGTGGTTTTAAAACACTTTATAAACAAAGAATCTAGTGTCTTGGGGCTGCTGGTCCAACAACCCTTCTGTAAACTTTAAAGTCTAAAGCCTTGTTTTTTAACCTTAAAAAAAAAAACCATATCCCTTTAGGATGAAGATCTTCTTTTTAAGTACCCTAAAAATATATTTGTTGTCACTAACGAATTTAAAATATGACAGGTTTCTTAAAGACAAACTTTTGCATACATTCTTCCCTTCCAAGACTCCACTTCGTTGTGGCCATTTTTATTTCTATTTCCTTAGCTCAGATACTGTTTATAGGTTTTGTTTACAGATGAGATTTCCGTGTGTGGCTCAGGCTGGCCTCAGGCCTGCTGCTTGCCTGCCCCGGTCTCCAGCTGCTGTAGGTACACAGCTCCATGCCCATACACCATGCCTTCAGGATTGGCTGAAAGTGTTTAGAAAAGACTCAGGGGACCCCACTCAGCCCCACCGCGAGCCAATAGAGACTGCCCGCTGTTCCTGTTGACGCAGGTCTACACCCAACTCATCTGGAGGCTGAAGCAGGGAGATTTGGAGTTTAGGCCAGTATGGGCCACGTAGTGAGTTCAAGGCCGGTGTGGGCAGCTTAGCCTTTGTTTGGCAGTCAGCAGGTGCAAGGCCCTGGCTTTGTTTTTCACCGTCAACAGTGAGGAGTGTTCATAGAAAGCAGCCAATGAAGGGATAATAAATTACCCAGGGGTACCTTATTAATAGTACTTTTATCATTAGTACTACCTTATTAGTCATTTTGAAGTGTAAACCTTTTTTTTGTAATTAGAAATACTGCTAAGTGCCTATTATAAATGGAGAATCTGTATAAATGATTTACCTATATGTTTCTTAAAATACCACATGGTGAAAGTAGTCCCCTGGTGTTGAATCCACGTATTTAATATATATATATGTGTGTGTGCTATATACACAGATGGGCTTTGAATGGTTTCTACACACACACACACACACATACACACACACACATCAGTGGAAGTGTGTGGGCCTTGTTTATTTTTATTTTATGGCAGATGTTCCTATGGCAGTTTTCCTATGTAGATATTTTGTCTGAGGGTTTTTTTTTTTTTTTCCTTATTGAAAATGTCATCTATCTTATCACTTTAGGTGCTTGTGTTCCATCATTAGTGCAGTATTTTTGCTAAAGTGTCTAATTTGCCAGCTTATACACATGTCCACATGTTTAATTCTTCTAGGTCTGGCGCAGATACTTCAGTTAGGAGGACTCTGGACTCTACTTGCTCTCCTTGTGCCTTTGCTCATGATTCTTGAAGGAGTAACTAAGGTACCGTCACAAACCCTACTGAGTACTCTCCACCTGCTCAAGCAGTGCAGACAGGCTTAAGGGGGTCACAAACTGACCACTGTACTTACCTGAAATAAGTACTTAAACACTGAGCGTGGTGACAGTCATCTGTAATCTCGGTACTTGAGATCACAAGTTCAGGGACAACCTGGGCTGCGTAGTGAGACTGTTTTGGATGGGGAAAAAAAAAAAAAAAACAAACAAACTTCCAATCAAGGGAAGGAGATTAGCTGGGGTGAGCAAATGGCTGCTTTCTCCCCAAATTCAAATGATGATTAAAAAAAAAAAAAAAAAAAGGAAGGAAATGAAGACCATTGTGACATTAGAACCTCAAGAGTTGGCAGATGCTTTGGAGGCTGTCTGAGCTGTAAGTGAAAGCTGGCATGTTAGGCCAGAGGAAGTCACGGCTTTGCAGAAGTGGAGGACTGGAGGCCAAGTGCAAAGAGCTCCAGGGAATCCCCACACGCAGAGAAGGTCTTGGGAAATTCCCATAGGGAGGCTGGGTGTGAATGTGAACCCCACCCCCACCCCCAGCTGTACTGCAGGCAGAAACAGCAGTTGTTCTCAGGCTTTTGAGTTTGAGTTTTCAGCCTAAGCCAGTGTTCAGAGGTCAGTAATTAAAAATGGTTAGGGTTGGCAGGGCAGCTCAGACAGTAAAGACAACAGCCACCAAGTTTGCTGACTAGACTTTAATCCCCAGAACCCATGTGTCTTGGGAGGAGAGAACTGACTCCCACAAGTTGTCCTCTGACTGCCATACACACAATTATTAATAAATGTTCATTTTTAAAAATAAACATTGTTTTTAAGGATGCTTAGGCTGCAGAGTAATAAACAGTCTGTCTTGTAGATCTGCTTCTTGACAAACATGTAGCTATTCAATAAAATTAAATTTTGTCTTTATAAACAGGTCTTTTTGGGGGAGGCCACGGTGGGTCCACTATTCAAGATTTCAAAAGACTATATGCTTAGTTTCAGAATGTAGGTATGTGGATAGTTTTATGTCAACTTCACATAAGTTAGGGTCATCGGAGAGGAAGGAACCTTGAGCCTCCATAAGATCAGGTTGTAGGAAAGCCTGTCAGGCATTTTCTTAATTAATCATGGGGGTGGTGCAGCCCATTGCAGGTAGTAGCATCCTAGGCTGGCAGACCTGGGTTTTATAAGAAAGCGGGCTGAGCAAGCCATGGCGAGCAAGCCAGTAAAGCTGTTTACTTCCCACCCACGGCCTCTGCCTGAGTTCCTGCCTCAAGGTTCCTGCCCTGTTTGAGTTCCTGTCCCGATTTCCTTCGATGATAAACAGTGATAGGCAAGTGTATGCCAGATAGACTCTTTCCTCCTCGACTTGCTTTATGGTCATGGTATTTCATCACAGCAATAGTAAGCCTAACTGAGACAGTAGGCATCACAAGTAGCCTTCAGAAAAATCCTGTAAGGAAGATGTTCATATAAGGTGAGAAATCAGAAATGTTGAGTATAGTGGCTAACTGCCTAAGGATTGTGGAGCTGTGGTGTGGTCAGGTCAGTTTTGAATCCAGGCAGACTCGATTTATCTTGCCATATCAAGTAACGAAAGACCAAAGAGTGAAGTTCCCAAAAGTGACTGGTGCCCGGGCTTTACATGTGAAGGGTGCCTTTTACAATTGTGGAACTGGGATGTTTGTGAACACTAGTGTGAGATGCTCCATTCCGGTTCAGTCCTGTATTTTGGGAAGCAGGATAAATGGATGATCTTCTTAGACCGTGATAGTTCATAAATGTATCAAGACCATTAAAATGTTCATACTCTAGAGAGTCAATAGGATTTGGGAAGGGTTAAAGTAATTACAATAAAAGTTGCACTCACAGTAGGTGGGATATCGTCTCAATGACTCTGGTACAGCAAAGACAGTCAATAATTTAAACAAAAAGAAACATAAGTAGTTTTCAGTCATTAAAAATAACAAATGAGACTAATGTATAAGAAAACATGATTCCGTTTTGTCGTTACACCATGGTTACCCTGCAGCATGTAACACAGAGATTAGGAGACGGGATGCCAAAATAAAGCCAGTAAGATTTGTGAGCAGTGTATTCTTATGTGATCTGTCTTCTCTATGTGAAACTCAGCATATGAAGGAAACTGGGTTTTAGGATCTAAGACTGTGACCATTGTGTCTAAGCCTATGCGTTGTGGTCAATGATAAGTTTACTGTAGTGGAGGTACATAAAAGCCGGATGTCTAAGAACTGAGTGTCCATAGGCCTTTAACAATACCCTCAGTGATTTTTGGGGTCATCTTGCTAGACCTGAATAGTAGGAAATAGGAAGAGTAGTCAGTGTGAAGACATTGTAACAATAAGGATGCTAGACTCTGGGGACCAGAACATTACATTCTTGCAGTTAAAATGTAGATAATGAACAAGGGGTAGAAAATAAAGTCAACTGATTTTTGTAGTGTGGTATTTTTCAGCCTAATTATCATCAGAGCCATCGACTGAGATAGTCTAACTCTTAGGTGGCCATATATGAGGATGTCACTTCCTGTGGCAGGGAAGGTAGTGAGAATGAAGTTTCACTCCAGATTTTCTTTCTCAAAATAGAGTTAAAGACAACAAATGTAAACCCTCAACAAGAACTGCAATTTCTGAAACAAGAGGTGGCCATGACTGCCGTGACCAATGAACACTAAGCAGGTGTGCACTGTAGGGCAGGAATACAGAAGAACCCGAGATGGAGAAAGTGCCACATGTTATATAACCCAAGATTGAAAGGGAATAGGGATCTTTCTTGTTGTTTTTCAAAACAGGGTTTCTCTGTAGCCATGCCTAGCCTGGAACTTGGTCTGTAGACCAGGCTGGCCTTGAACTTAGAGATCTGCCTGCTTCTGCCTCCCAGTGCTGGGATTAAAGATGTGAGCTACCACCTACATGCCGGGAGGGGGGATCTTGCTGTTGCTCAGTAGCAGTCTACTCTTCTTAGGAATCACTGGGTAAGTCAAGGGTTTACCTTCACAGAGAAGCAGCAGCCGGACAGAGGAGCATGTGGGCCAGGTTTCAGTAATGACTCCTTACTACAACCTCAGCCTTTGTTTTCAAGACGTCTGGTGGGACTGTCACTGCTCTCGGGTTCAGCCTGCAGCAGTCACTGAAGCCCCCATAGATAAATGCGCTCTGTCTGGAGTTGAACAAAGACAAGTGGATGGAGGTTGCAGGTTGACCTTCCTTTCTTATTTACATGTCTCAGAAACAACCCTTGCTGTCCTAGGAGTCTGGTCAGGTTGCCAAGTCGTGATAGTTCACACTGTTGCCTTAGGATTAGAGCAGCGAGTTGAGATGACTATTTTGGCTCCACAACAGATTATATATAGGATAAACTTAGCTGCCAATCTGTAACCAAATTTTACATACTTGTGTAGTTAGGCCAAATGTACATAGATGACAGGACAAGGAATTGAAAGGTTTGTATTTTTCACTGTTAGATTGCTGCACACCCATGATTTATGTAGCCACTATTAAGATGTCTGGAATTAAGTATCTTAGTTTTACATTTCTGGCCTCTGGAAGCAGCCTGACACGGTATAGGAAGACCCCAATGGTAGCCTCTCCTTAAAATCTAAGCAACTGAGGGATTTTGGTGAAGGTTTGGAAAGATGAGAGGAGCAAGGGCTTGAGATCTTGTGATGGAGAAAAGGGTTTTGAGATCTGTGATTCGTAGGAGAAAGTGGGGACCGTTTATGTCATTCAGGGGCGACATTTCTTGATTAACAAGATCTTAGAGGTGGCTGACAGATCTGAGGAGATGGAGACGCAAGGCTGCAGTGTTCGCATTGTCTTGTGTGACCCCACCCCAAGGATAATGTAGAAGTAGCAGACCCCCCAACCCTGTAACGAACCTGTTTATTGAGATTTGAATAGTCACTTGTTTGTTTGTTTTTAGTATTTATTTATTATGTATATAGGATAACAACCTGCAGGCCAGAAGAGGGCACCAGATCTCATTACATATGGTTGTGACCCACCCTGTGGTTGCTGGGAATTGAACTCAGGACGTTTGGAAGAGCAGCCAGTGCTCTTAATCTTTGAGCCATCTCTCCAGATGCGAATAGTCACTTGTAAACATACCTTTTTCTTTTCATTTCATTTCTTTCTTTTTTTTTTCTCCTTTGTTTTTTTGTTTTTTGTTTTTTTAAAATTTGAAGTCTACACTCCTTCCTGCTCCCCATATGTGTGGTGATCAAACACAACTTACATGAGTCTGTTCTGTTCTCCCACCATGATGGAACTCAAGGAGATTAAACTCATGGCATCATGCTTGGCAAGTGTTGTCCTTACGTGCTCACTCATCCCACTGACTCCAAAGTTTTGTTTTGTAAAGGAAAGAAATGTTTGGCTCACAGTTGAAAGGAACATAGTCTCTCCTGGTGGGGAAGGAGTAGCAGCAGAGGAACAGGGGTGTACCAAAGGCTTGATTGATTGATTGATTGATTGATTGATTGATTGATTTTAAGTGCTAAGGATTGAGCCTAGGGCTTTATAGGTTAAAATATGTGTTCTACCACTGACTGAGATCTGCCTTTTCCCCCATAGATTTAATTTTATAGGAACCTAAAATTGTATACAACTTTATGGAGGGAGAAGACAAATGTTTTTAAAAAATTACAGAAGTTGATTTTTGCCCCCTAAGAATCCATCAGGTGTAAACTCAGAATCAGAATTTGGTTTTTATTAAGATGGGGCAGGGGGAAATGGCAGTGTTTTGTTCATCCCTGGATTTGAGATTTTAGGCTCTGATCCTCTGTTGTCATGTTCAGCAGCCAGGAAAAACAGATAACTCCGGGGCAAAGGAATTAGGGGTCGGGGGTGGGGTAGTGGGGGAGTACAAGGAAGTTGAAACCAACAGCCTTTCTGACTGAGACAGAAGAGATCAGAAGAATCAAGGATTCCAACGTTAGCCTGAGATCTCAGACCCAAGTGACATTAGCCAAAAAATGAAAAAGAAAACAGTGCTACTTTGCAGAGGATAGAGAATATGTGCTTCTAGCAGTCTGCTGGACTAAACAGTTGCTTTTCAAGGCTAAGAATATTTTGGATTAGATAGGAAACACCCTGGAGCTTGTCACCATCACCGTGTGGAGGAGACAGGAAGCCAGGAGGGAAGAAAGGTGCTTGGGAGACTCTTGGCTCAATTTCTCTTCAGGGGAACTGAAGATAATGAAGAGATCTAAGACTCAAATCCCTCATGGAGGCCTTAGGGATCCTGCACTGTGGACCTTCCCGCGGTAACCAGGCAAGGAGGTTGCTTGGTTTCCACCCTAAAAATAAACACAAATAACTGAGAGTGGGGAATCAAGGTCTGCTGTGCTTCTCCTTCATGCTATGCTGTCAGGAATTTGTCCAGGGCTGTGCGGGTGCCGAGGAGGAATCTGGAAGCTTCCAGATGTAATTTAGACTCTCTCCTTTGCTGGCTATGCATGGCTGCTCACGCATTCACACTTCCCAGATTCTGTGCCTAGAACTTAGAAAAGAAAGCAAAGGTAGAAATCAGGAGTTGAGGATGTTCACTGGGAAGAAGATGTTTACAAACGTTCTTTCCCCTTTTCCAGTGGTTTCCAGGACTCTGCCCCCTCAGTGACCCTCACTGACTTGAAGGATGAGGGCTTCTAAATCTCCCACTCAGCCATCTCATTAGGTGGAGGTATAAACTTACCTTCTGAAAGGCCCAGTCGAGTGCTCCACAGATCCTATATGCTAAAACCGTGTGAGGTCGAATGGTCAAGCATACTGACTTCCCTGGACTGAAGATATTCCCCCCCCCCCCCATCAGCGGAGAAAGTTTGTGGGTTTTCCACTTCCTGTTGACTTAATTACTTTTCTTGCTTAGTGGTGAAACGCCTGAGGGAGAAACCATGTGGCCTTTAATAATACATTGTCTGCATTCTGGATACCTGGCCTGACTGAGGGGGGCACTCTGTTTACTTCAATAGTAGACACCTCCTCAATAAATTATCCAAATATAGCGTGCATATATGGAATTTTGATCAGTCCTAAATTACCACTAATTAAAATTCGATGTGTTCACTCAAGCCAGAAGAAACTCAACCCAGAAGAAAACATTCATACATTTAGAGCTTTGTTGCCTGGGTAATATACTTTTACAATATGTAAATAAAAACATGCATACCTCCTATTACAAAGAAATATATGGTGAATAATAATAGATTTTCAAGTATAAGACTTATGCCTATATCCTTGAAGGGAGAGAGTGGAATGGAATTAAAGTAAGAAAAACTACATTTGTGTATTATATTTTTATGTATTTTAAAATTTTTATATTTTTAGAGGATGTTGCTACCAGTCAAACTACCATTATACTTATTTTACTAGGTACATGTGAGTAACTTTATGTCACTTGATTCTAAAATGTGGCTAAAAGAAGCTGAAAGGTATGTTTTATCATTTAAATTTATAATAAAAACATACATTCAACCTAAAAGCATACAAGAAAGAGGGTGGTTTTAGAGAGATCACCTTCAAAAATCTTTGAAGAGACTTGACTAGCTCAACTGCTCCCTCTGTCTGGAGTTATTCCTAGAGCCCTTCCCCATTCTCTGTCCCTTTCTCATGCTTATCTCATCCTCTGTTCCCTGCTTGTTTGCGCCCATCACCCGCAGGAGGAAGTCCAGCTCCTCAGCTCTGACCTCAGCCTCTGTCAGAGGCTCGAGCAGCCCCGCGTTTCCCAGATCTCCTAAAGCAAGCTGAGGGATCTTGTCTTTGGGCTCAGAAGCCACGTTCCTTTTCCCTAAATGGTAAAATTCTAGTTGTTCGGCTAAGGCTGAACTAAAGCCACCACGACTTTAGTCAAACAAATGCCTCAGCTCTCAGGCAACACAAAGCCCTCCATCTGCCGTCCTCCGTTAGCACTTGCTATCTGGTCAGATGCCAGTGTTCATCGGGCTTCGGAGTGAATGCCCCCCAAAGCCACCTACCTGTGACACTATTGGCAGAGGACAGAACCTTCAGGGGTTAGACCATCCCAGGAAGAAGTTAGGACCTTGAGCTGAGCTCTTGAAGGCAACATTGGGAACCAGCCCCCTTTCTCTTGTTTCTGCTTCCCAGCCACCGTGAGTGAGCAGTCACCCTGCCTGTCCCCATGCCCCTCTGTAATGCATATTGCCTGGCCACCAAGCCACAGGGCCAAATGAGTATGGACTGAAAACTATGAGCCCAAACCAACCTTTATTCCTTGTCAGGTGATTTGTCTCAAGTGTTTTATTCCATTGGTAGCCCAGACACAATTTGTATTATTCATTCACGTGTCAAGGAGGGCATCTTCATCTCCATAGAATTTCACTTGGCAGAAACCAAAATTCAAAAATAAAACCAAGGTCGGGCTTTGTGGCGCACACCTTTAACCCCAGCACTTGGGAGGCAGAGGCAGGCAGGGCTCTGTGAGTTCGAGATCAGGCTGATCTACAAAGCGAGTCCAGGACAGCCAAGGCTACACAGAGAAACCCTATCTCTAAAGAACTTAAATAAATAAATAAATAAATAAATAAAAGAACCATTGCATGGAATAATTACACCAGGAAAATCTATGATCTCTGCACGTTTGAAATGTCTTCTTCACTCTTCAAAACTATTGCTATGAGCTCAGTGAATGAGTCCTCCTCCTTCATTCACGTGGCCTGGGTGTAAGTGCTACACGAATCATTACTTCAGGAAGGCAGACTCTTCCACTGGAGCTCAGGAGGTGGAAGGGAGGGAGGGTGAAGGGAGGGGGGTCGACACATGCACCTAGGAACGAATAGAGCATGGAGGGAAATAAAGAAACAGCAACACACAATGAATCGTTGGTGAACAGTGTACTTGTTAAAATCCTTCTCAGGAAGAAAATGATGTCATGGCAAAGATGTTTTGTTTGTTTGTTTTTAAGTCTTTGGGAAACCCTTGTGCGAGGTGAGAGAGTGAAGGAAAAGTGTGCCTTCAGCTCCAAGACCGTTCTCACACCAGTGCAGCTAGAACAGATCCATGCATTGCCCTTGGCGCTCACATCATCAACCCCAGACAGCCTCCACCACGAGCATGGGAGCTCTATGGGGAAGCCTGCTCAGAGTGTGGAAAACTTAAACCCTTATAGTCTACTAATTTAGGAAATGCAAAAATACTGCAGCCACTTTGGAAAATTCTAGGAGTTCTTTAATAAGGTTAAACGTGGTTCTCGTGACCCAGGAGTCTGGTTCTTAAAATAACCCTCCGGAAAGGTACATATTTTTGCATAAATACGTTTTATTTTCTTACATATACCTGAAAATTAGGCATATAGTAAATGTATGTTTTGGGGGTCACCAAGATGGCTCCGCTGGTAAAGACACTTGCAGCCCAAACCTGACAACCTGAGTTCAGTACCTGAAGCCCACAGTGGGAGGAGGGGTTAAAAAGCTGTCCCCTGGCTGGGCGGTGGTGGCACACACCTTTAGTCCCAGCACTCAGGAGTCAGAGGCAAGTGGATCTCTGTGAGTTCGAGGCCAGCCTGGTCTACAAGGAGAGTTCCAGTACAGCCAGGGCTACACAGAGAAACAAAAAGCTGTCCCTTTGTTTCCATAAGCATGCCAAGGCACATGCACACCCTTCCGCTCTTTGTTTCACTCACACATAAACACAGTAATAATAATAATGTTTAAATGCATGTTTAACATTGTAAAAACCTGGCAAGCAGTCGTCTAAAGTGGCTATTCTGTTTACACTGTCTTTATTTAAAATTAATTTATTTACTCACTTTACAGCCTGATCGTAGCCCCTCTCTCCTCTCCTCCTAGTCCCACCCTCCCTCCCTCTTCCCCCTCCCCTACTTTTCAGAAAAGGGGAGCCCCTCCCCCCACACACACCCAGCTTATCGAGTTACATCAGGACTGAGTACATCCTCTTCCCCTGTGGCCTGGCCACAGCCTTGCCAGGAGGAAGTGATCAAAAAGCAGGCAACCTAGTCCATGTCAAAGACAACCCCTGCTCCCCTTACTAGAGGACCCCCATGAATCCTGAGATGCCCATCTGCTACATCTGTGTAGGGGACCTAGGTCCAGTCTATGCATGGTCCTTGGTTGGTGCTTCAGTCTCCACAAGCCCCTCTGGGCCCTGGTTAGTTGGCTCTGTTGGTCTTGTGGAGCTCCTGTCTCCTCCAGGTCCTTCTATCCTTCCCCCCACTTTTCCACAGGACTCTTTATGCTTTACCCAGCGATTGGCTGTGAGTCTTCCCATCTGTTAGTTAAGGATTCTATTGCTGCAATGAAACACTGTAACAAAAAGCAAGTTGGGGAGGAAAGGGTCTATTTGGCTTATGCTTCCAGACTGCTGTTTATTATCGAAAGAAGTCAGGACAAGAATGCAAACAAGTCTCTTCTTGGTAACCTGCTGTCCTTCCTCTGAGTGCCACCAGGTCTCCCCCTCCAGGGGACATGGTCAAATGTGAGGCACCAGAGTATGTGAGAAAGTCATATCTCACTCTCCACTCAAGTGTGGAGACTGTTCTGACCATTGGCTAGATCTGGGTAGGGGTTTAAAGTTTACCGCCTGTATTGTCCTTGGCTGGTGCCTTAGTTTGAGCGGGACCCCTGGGCCCAAATCTGCCTATCATAATGTTCTACTTGTAGGTTTCTAGGACCCTCTGGATGCTTCTACTTTGCCATTCTCCCATGCTTCTATCATCTAGAGTCCCAGTAGGATGTCCTCCCCTCTGTCCCAGTTTCCTGGTAAGTGAAGGCTTTCGTGGGACATGCCCCTTGGGCTAGTGTGCAGATATAAGTGAGTATATACCATTTGAGTCTTTCTGCTTCTGGGTTAACTCACTCATTATGATCATTTCTAGCTCAATCTATTTATCCACAAATTTCGGGAATTTCTTGTTTTTAATAGCTGAGTAGTATTCCATAGTGTATATGTATCACAGTTTCTTTATCCATTCTTCTACTGATGGACACTTAGGCTGTTTCCATGTTCTGGCTATTATGAATAAGGCTGCTATGAACATGGTTGAGCAAATTTTCTTGTTGTGTGCTGGAGCATACCCTATGAGCATATACAGGGGGAGGTAATCCCCCTCAGGAACAGTCATAGGGGAGGGGAATAAGGGGAAAATGGGAGGGAGGGAAGAATGGGAGGATACAAGGGATGGGATAACCATTGAGATGTAACAAGAATAAATTAATTTAAAAAATTAAAAAAAAAAAAAAAAGAATGCAAACAAGGCAGGAACCTAGAGACAGGAGCTGCTGCCGAGGCCATAGGGGAATGGCTACTTGCTGGCTTCCGCAATGTGCTAAGCCTTGATGTCACCACCCACAATGGGCTGGGCCCTCCCCCATCAATCACTAGTTAAGAAAATGCCTTACAGCTGGACATCGTGGAAGCATTTTCTTAATTGAGGGTCCCTCCTTTCGGATAACTCCAGCTTGGGTCAAGTTGACTTGAGCCTTGGCTTCATACGCTCCCTTTAGCACTGCAGTGCTTGGCTCTTACCAGCAGCTGCACCAAGGGCTTGCCTCCCCTTGTTTTGCCACATTTGTCTTAGCTGTTTTAATGCACTCTCAACATTGTTATTGGATTGCCATCGGCAGCTCCTTGATGGCTGTTTACTGTGAGCATCTTTTATGCTTAGCCATTTTTAAAAACATACTTGTTCAGAAGCTGGGTGTGGTGGCGCATGCCTTTAATCCCAGCACTTGGGAGGCAGAGGCAAGCGGATCTCTGTGAGTTTGAGGCCAGCCTGGTCTACAAAGTGAGTTCAGGACAGCCAAGATAATACAGAGAAACCCTGTTTCAAAAAAAAAAAAAAAAACCAAAGAAAAACAAAAACAAACAAACAAAAAACAAAACAAAATACTTGCTCAAATCTTGCTCATTAGAATCGTTTGTTTTCTTATTGAACTTTGATTACTCTTTAAATATCCTAGAGAGAACTCTTTTGTAAAGAGAGTGTATTTAAAATTTTGGTGACGTCCCATTTCTCTCCCTGACATCTCTGTCTCCCTCTCTTTATATAGACTCTGCTTTTTGTCTCACATCTCAGAAAATGTTAATTTCTCCTGAGTTTTTGAGTAGTTTTCTTGTTTCTTCTAGAAGTTTGGCAGTTTTAGCTTTTACCTCGCAGTTAGTGATTAGTTTTAAGTTAGTTTTTGTGTGGAGGGGAAGTGTGTGTGTGTGTGTGTGTGTGTGTGTGTGTGTGTGTGTGTGTGTTTCCCATGTGGATCTCCAGTTTTTACTACTACTAATACAATACCACAGTATAGGTAAGGCTTATTCTTTTGTTGTGGGTTTTCTTTGTGTATAGGGTGAGTGTGTGTGTGTATGTGTGTGTGTGTGTAGGGATGGGTCATGCTTACTAGTGTGTAAATTGCATATGTTCAAGTCTTCCTTTGGGGGGCATGGTTCTATGGATTTATATAAACACGAACAGTTATAGAGCTAGCAAGCTTCAATGTCAAGGTGACAATGATGACCGTCAACCGGCCCCAAGTCCCTCTTGAATTCCCGCCCCCCACCTGGAAATACCAATCTGTTTTCAGTACCTCAATCTATGCTTTGCATAGAATGTTGTAAATAGCAGTTTCTGAACCATTGGAGAATGCAGCTCAGCAATTTCACCTAGCATGAGACAAGGTGGTGCCCCGTATCAGTAAATCATTTGCTTATGTTTCTGAGTAATAGCATGTTATATAGAAATACCATGCTAGCTCATCCATTTCCCGGTCGAAGGGCATCTGGGCTATTTTTAGTGTTTAGCTCTGCTGACTAAAGCTGCTTGCTACAGGTTGAGCTGTCTATAAGCCAACATTTCTCTGTTGTGCTCTTTACCCTGAGCATCTGAGAACGGAAACCTATACAGAAGTGAGGTCTTCGGAATGAGTTAAGATGATGTTCCAATGAAAAAGGAGTCCTTAATCCAATATGAATGTTATCACACACATGGGGAGAAGAGAGGCCACCAAAACGCAAGAGCAGACAAAGACACAGCAAGCCCTGTGACCACAGAGGTGGACACTGACCCCCAGGAGCCCGAGTGTTAGGGCTATCAATAGCTAGAAGAGACTCCGAAGGATCATTCCCCTAGAGAGAATGAGAGACAGGAGAGGGAGTTGGGAGGGAGACAGAGGGCGTGGGCGGGGTCTGGGGGAGAGGAAGAGAGACCCAGACAGGGGGAGCGTGCCTTTGGACTTGTAGCCTCAGCCTCTGGAGGAATAATGTCTGTTGTTTGAGGTGTTTTGTTACAGAAGCTCTAGAAAACTCTGTCATAATTTCAGACTGATGGCAAAGATGTGAACAGAGCTGTGTGGAGGAAAGCAGTGAGACTGCGGCTGATGGTAGGCACCTGGAGCTGGGGGATTTCTCAGGTGCTTTTAAGGTTGCCCAGATGAGAGGAACGTGGAGCTGCCATACCTTTGCCTCCAGAGATGTTTCCACAAGTCCATTCCGAGGAGCTGTGAGCAGGGAGACCTGGGCAAGTAACCGATCCTCCTACTCCAGGTCCAAGTAGCTGAAAAAAACGTCAGTAACACATACACACAAGAGTCAGCTAACAAATGCCTCTATGTGGTGGTGCACGCCTTTAATCCAAGCACCCGGGAGGCAGAGGCAGGTGGATCACTGTGAGTTCGAGGCCAGCCTGGCCTACAAAAGAGAGTCCAGGATAACTAGGATTGTTACACAGAAAAACCTTGTCTCAAAAAAACCCCTAAAAAAAACCCAAATGTCTCTACAGTCAGTCACTGACTACATGGCTTTCACAGCATTGACAATATCTTGATTTTTTCCAAGATTAAAAAGACAAACAGATTCCACAGGAGAATCAAAATTTTGTAAGGTCAAAAGTTAGCCTTGCATTTATGATTTATACCCGTGTATATATCATTAGGATGATGCAATCTGGCCCGTAAGATTTGGATTCTTGCGCAAGCTTTGAAACCTATTCTTGGGAACATCTGAAGATTAGAATTGGTAATGCAGAGAAAACTCAGATCCTTTAAATGAGCTAGCACCACTTTAAAATTTAGATCTTTGGTCCCAAAAATTACTTGTTAGGATAGACTCTGTGCCTCGCTCTGTCACAGCCACCTGAGTGTTAGGGTCAGCCCTCTGAAACGTAGTTTAGTAGGAAAATAGATATATTGCACAAACGTTATCAAAATCCCATGGGCTGTAATGCTAGCTGGGAAGCAGTGGGAGCTACGATAGCCAAGACGTGGGGCTGAGCCAAGACTTGATAAGTGACAAATCGTGTAAGCAGAGCTCAGGAGGTCTCTGCATCTGCATTACAGCCCTCAGAGCTGTTAATTCCGGATCCGTTCATTTACTTCAGATTTTCCATTTTCCTAACAGCTGAATAATATTCCATTATGTACATACACCACTTTTTATTATAGACCTCTGGGATGTTTCCATGCACTGGCTATTGCACGTACAGCAACAATGAATCCGGATGAGCAAGTATCGCTGCAGTAGAACATACAGTCCTTTGGGTATATGCCCAGGAGTGGTACGGCTGGACCTTACAGTAAGATCTACTTCTAGATCTTTGAGGAACATGCACATTGTTGTTCCATGAGCCTTAGGGACAGCGTGCCATGCTGGTCATTGTTGCGGCTCGTGGGTGTCACAGCTGTGTAGGGCTATGGCTGTGTCCCTTTCAGGACTATGAAAGCCAGCCCTCAAGAAGAGGCTCCAACTCAGAGCCTCCACATCCTATGCCTGAAGTGGGGCCCACGCACAGTTTCCTTTCAGGAGCCACATATCCATGATCTTAAATGTAGATTTAGAGTTCAAATGTGGGGTGTTTAGATAGAAATCAGACATCCTATTTTCCTGTGAAGAAAGAGGGCTTTACGGAGATTTTTTTTCTCCCTGATGGCATAAAATTGTGACAAACACTTTTTTTTTTTTTCTCTATTGAGTTAAGTTGGAATTCACTAAATCCTCAGATTTCTAAAAATTTCTCTTGGGATTAAGGAATTGATTTCCCTTGTAGGGACACAAGTGCCATCTAGTGGCACTGATGATCAGCTGCAGGTTAAAATCTCATTCAAGACAGCTTTCCTGTGCAGCTATAGAAAAAGATGTGAAACAGGAAAATGCGGTGTATGATGGCTCACACATTTAATACCAGCACTTGAGAGGCAGAAGCAGAGGCAGAGACAGGCAGATCTCTGGGAGTTCAAAGCCTTGTTTGGCTCTATAGTGAATTTTAAACTAGGTAGGGCTACATAGTGAGACCTTGTCTTAACTAACTAACTAACTAACAAAAAAAGACCAGATTTGCTTTTCATCATCTAGATTTAGGTTTCCTTTCTTGCCTCCAAATGCTAACAGAAAGAAAGGGAATTAAATGTAATGACAAGCACTAAACAGCTAGATCCCGCCGTGCCTGTGAGGGAGCCCCAGGTGACCCCTATGATGCTACTGCTCTCCAGGACCAGGTGCACTGATATCAGATGGTTGTTTTGTTACTTTGTTTCTCTTAACCTAGCTTTAAACATCAGTGTGTACTTTGAAAAACAACACAGATACATAAAAAGCACAAAGCACACAGTCTTCCCACCCCTCCCCACTGTTCCTGTGATCCAATCCCATTAGCAGTAAACCTCTGTTCATTTGGACATGTTTTTTTCCGATGGATGGGGCTTGCCGGAAGATTAGTCACGCTAAATTGATAGAAAATTGGAAAAACTAATGCAGCAGGAAGGGCCAGCCATATGCCACGATTTCTCGTTTGTATAAAATGCCTCAATTGTTAAATCTCAAAATGCCCCTACACACATTCAAAGATGCAAAATGCATAACAATTGATGATAATGTGTGAATAAAAACCCAACATTGAACCTCATGTTGGATATGGCTCCTGGCCGTCCTTACAGGATCTTTGGTGAATGAGGAACTTGTCAAGATGAACCTTTCACAGGTCTCTGATCTTAAAAGACACATGCATCTCTTTTGGTAGTTAATGCCAACAATTATCTCTCTCTTTTAATAATTTGTTTATTTTTACTTCATGTGCATAGGTCTTCTGCCTGCATGTATGTCTGTCTGTGTGAGGGTGTCAGATCCCCTAAAACTGGAATTACAGACAGTTGTATGAGCTGCTGTGTGGTGCTGGGAATTGAACCCAGGTCCTCTGGAAGAACAACCAGCACTTTAATTATCTCTTTTTACTAAAGGAATACTATTGGCTAGGTACTGACTTCAGGCTGCTCAGGGTTATACCCTCTGTGATCTATTCTCGGATTTTGTCCACTTGTAACTTTTTAAAAAGTTATTGTTTATGTATTTTTATGAATGAGTGCTCTGTCGGCATGTATGCCTCCATACTGGAAGAGGGCACCGGATCCCACTTTAAATAGTTTTGAGCTGTCATGTAGGGGCTGGGAATTGAACTCAGGACCTCTGAAAGAGCAGCTGGCCCACTTAACTGCTGAGCTAGGTCCTCAGCCCTCCACCTGGAACTGTTCATGAGTGTGAGTTCACAGTGCCCTCATTCCTTAATACCTCATGGTATCTGTCAATTTAAATTTAACCCATTCTCCCATAACTGTCTCCAATGCAAAGCTCACTGCTGGGACTGCTGTGGTCATGGTGCAATCTGTCCTTAGTTATCAGGGAAATACAAATCAAAACAACTCTGAGAGTCCATCTTACACCTACCCACATAGCTAAGATCACAAACTCAGTGACAGCACATGCTGGAAAGGATGTAGAGAAAGAGAAACACTCCTCCATTGCTGGCGGGAGCGCAAACTGGTACAACTGCTTTGGAAGTCAATCTGGTACTTTCTCAGAAAATTGGGACTAGTGCTACCTCAAGAGCCAGCTATATCAACCCTGGGCATATGCCTGAAAGATGCTCCACCATACAGCAAGGACATTTGCTCACCTATGTTCATCGCAGCTTTATTCATAATAGCTAGAATCTGGAAACAACCTAGATGTCCCTCTGCCGAAGAATGGATAAAGAAACTGTGGCACATTTACTTCTTAGCTATTAAAAAACAAGGAAACATTGAAATTTGCAGGCAAATGGATGGAACTAGAAAGGATCATCCTGAATGAGGTAATCCAGACCCAGAAACACATGCATGGTATATACTCACTTATAACATAGATGTCCTCTGAGGGACTACCCAGCAGAGGATCGGGACAGATACCGAGACTTACTGTTGGACTCCAGGTGGAGCACTGAGAGTGGTATGGGAGAATTGTGGGATGGAAGGACCAGAGAGTTCAGCAGCCCCACAAGGAGATCTGGACCCAGGGGTACCTGCACAAACTGTTGGACCAATCGAGGACAAAGCATGCAGTAAACCTAGACCCCCTGTTCAGATCTAGCCAATGGACAGCCTATTCTCCACAGTTGTGGAGAGAGCAAGAACTGCCTCTGACATTAACTCTGGTGTCCCCAATTTGATCACTTCCCCTTGGTGGGAAGGCCTGGCGGCAAGCAGAGGAAAGGGAAGCAGGTTATCCAAATGAGACTTGATAGGTTGTGGTCATATGGTGGGGGAGGAAGTCCCCTTCTGTCAGAGGTCTAGGGGAGGGGCATAGGGCAGAAGAAGGAGAGAAGGTGGGAACAGGAAGATACAAGCAAGGGGATAACAATTGGGATAAATTAAAATAAAAAATAAATTCTTTTCTATTGACTTTTTATAGAATTTGCTTAAGTTAGGCCTTCGAAACATAATTGTTATTTCAGTTAGTTCCCATTTTTTAAAATAAATTTCAAGTAACTCACTTTTTTTTTCTAATTGGTTTTGTATAACATTCTCTTCTGGTGTCATTTCGCCTTCCTCCTTCTCAGTATTCTGTTTCTGCTCTCTCCATTTCCTATTTGTTAGTTTGGGTCTTCATTTTTCCTGGTGATGATGCTCCTGGAATGCGTGATGACCTTTGCTTCCTGAGTTCCCCCTCTTTTCAACCAGAGGGACAAGCGAGAACGGATATCTGTCGGTCAGCTTGCTCAATGCTAGGCTCACCCAGAATTCCTGGGTTCATCTGCTCAGGAGACTTTTTGTGGTGGTGGTGGTGGTGGTGGTGGTGGTGGTGTGGCTCTGCTTTGCTTTCATAAAACTCACTAACCAAAAACAACTTGAGGAGGCAAGGGTTTGCTCTTCTTACAGTTCCAGATTTCACGCTGTCGTTGAGGGAACCTAGGGCAGGAACTGAAGCAAAAACCAAGGACTGAAAATGCTCACTGGCTTCCTCCCAGGCATAGTTGTTTACCTTTCTCAAGGAACCCCGGGGCTACCTGCCTAAGGATGGTTCCGCCCACAGTGGGCTGGCCCCTCCTACATCAATGAGCAACCAAGAAAGCAGAGAATCTGAGAATCTGAGGGAATGATCTAAAGAAGAGTTGAGAGAAAATGTTCCATTTAGTGAGCAATGTGATTGCTCTTGCAGACGTGGTGGTAGGTGTATTTCCAATCTTTAACACAGACTTTACCTTCCTCGCCCAGGTTTCCTGTATCACAGAGCCACGACTGAAAGGGCTGACATCACACAAAACTGGATACCTATTCTCTATACCCAATAGGCTCTTCTCTGGCTCTCTTGTTAAGTTTTGTTTTGTTGTTTGTTTGTTTGTTTGTTTTAAAGAAAACTGTTTCCACAAAGCTGCAGGCACCATTGTAGTGAGTTACAATAGGAAATACTGTATGGTTCCTTTCCTTCCAGAGGCCAAATATGTAAAATGACACCATTGTCTTCTAGACACACTCCTGGGATTGCTAAACATGAGAATAATGATTAGACAGAGTAGACCCACGAGGTTTGGCTCTCCCTTCTAAAGGGGGAAGTTGCCAGGTGGGCTCCTCTGACGTGAGGGACAACACTCGCCTTCCACAGTATTTGGTTAGCAGGAAAATGACTCAGTTTTTAAATTCTCAGGTTACTCTCAACCTTCTTCCTTCTGGGGGGCGGGTGGGGAAGGACATTGTCCTTCAAGGCTTTCAATATGACTTGAATGTGAACTGTCTCTCTCAGGCTCTGGTGTTTCTACAGTCCATCCCTAGCTGATGACACTGTTTGGGGAGGTTGTGGAACCTGTGAGAGACAGGGAATAGCAGGGAGAAATGGAAGCCCCGTGGCGGTGGTGGTGGTGGTGGCGGCTCACTTGGGAAGCAGAGGCAGGCCAATAGCTGTGAGTTCGAGGCCAGCCTGGTCTACAAAGGGAGTCCAGGATAGCCAAGGCTATACAGAGAGACCCTATCTCAAAAAACACACCCAAAAAAGCAGGAAAAAATGGGTTGCTGCCTGCCTGTATTGAGCTTATAACCTGGCCCCATTTCTGCCCCTGTCTCTTTCTCCGTGCTACTCCTGGGAGGTGTTCCCACCGTGGTGCCCCACCCCCCTGCCATGATGGTGGCTGCATCCTTGAACCAGTAGGAAATGAGTCCCTCCTGTCCTGGTTGTTCTGTTAGATATAGCTGCCACCAGCCAGGATTCAAGTAGCTAACGCAACCTTCTCGGGGGTGGGGGGGTGGGGGGGGGGGGGGGTGGGGTGGGGTTTCTCTCCACCAATGTATGTTGGTGGAGAGGGCTTTTATATTATAATTGAGATCTCAGAGTCTTCTCCAGAGGCGGCCATCTTGGGCAAATCCTCGGTTCTGAAGCTGCTATTTTGCATGCCTGCAATGAAGGGCTCCGATTGGATGTTTTCTAATTTGCCTGTCAGTTGTAAATTCCATGGTTGGATGAGCAGGAAGAGTGAAGTGTAAAATCCTGGAAGATTGCAGCAGTTTGAGGCTTTTACAGTTTGCTGGTCCCTAACCTTTATGTCCTGTCTCCTTGTCTCTAAGAAACACAACAGTACATACTTTAACCACTTCCGTTTGAGACACGAGACAATAGATTCAAGAAAAATCATAAACTGTACCAATATCATCGTGCGATTTACTGCAGGTACTAGTGAGCTGCCAGAGGGTGTTGGGGACTGAGCTGGAGTCCTCGGGAAGCGCAGTCACTGCTCTTAACTACTGAGCCATCTCTAACCCTTCCCATGGCTTCCTTTTCTGTGAAGTTATCCCACTTGATTTACACATTCTCATCTCTTCAGCAAAACACACTGTTAAAAAATTTCCCCAGAAGTGTTACATGCCAAAAGAAATCAGCATGGATGTCATATGGAACTCCTATTTAAAAAGAAGCTGTAATAAGTTAAATGGCACAATTCCCAAATCTGAGAAACCCTAAAAAAAAATTTTTTTTAATTAAAAAAAAAAAAAAAAAAGGATGGAAATCCCCAAACCAAAACAAAAGAAGAAACCCCACACTGAAATTTCTGTTTGCTCATCCTTAACACAGGTGAAGCTGTCCCGTTGTGGCCCCCTGCTTTCCCTGCACCACCCCAGGCAAGCACTTACTGTAAAATTTCAGCCACAGCCTCCAACCGAAAGACTGCTAACGACAGCAAGGATTCCCTGGCAGAGTTTCAAAAGCAGCAGGCCACAATTTAATTAGGTCTGAGTCAATAACCCTCCGTGAACCCCAGCAGGTCAGTAAACCGTAAGCCCCATCAGCAATTATCTGCAAGAGACCCTTCACGAGGAGCCATGGTGCGAAATTTTTGGCAACACCCAAGGCAGGACAGTTAGAGAGGCTTTGTTGGTGATGGGTTGGTATGATGAGTGCCGAGAAGCGACATTTAGATTCATCAGAATTCTCCTGGACTCCATCCTTGTTTTAGGAAGAATTCACACAAATGCATACCGTGCAGGGAAATTCCCAATAGGAGAGAATGGAGAGTTTAAAATAATAATAATAATTTCATAGCCACTTTGTAATGTTTTGGCCTTTTGCTGTCTGAAAAATGACGGCATGAGGAGTTCAGACAGCAACAGTGTTCCTCCTATTGGACTGGTTCACACCTGGGTCTTGTATAAGCTTTGTTTGGGCTCACCCAGTCACTCCTGCACGTGTTATGATACCCTTGGAATATGCCCCACTCCCACCCCACCAACCAACATCATCTGTTGATTCTAAAACCTCCTGTGGGTGGTGGTGGTCAGAATTGAGAAGTGAGCCTGGTGCGGTGGTGCAAGCCTATGATCCCTGCACTTGGGGAGCGGAAGCAGGTGGGTCTCTGAGAGTTCGGGACCAGCCTGGTCTTCTAAGCGAGTCCAAGACAAGCAAGGCTAACACAGAGAAACCCTGTCTCCTGAAACCATCTTGAAAAACAAACAAACAAACAAACCAAACGAACAGAATTGAGAAGTGAGAGTTTTGATTAAAGAACGTAATAGTGTAATAACGTAGTAATATAGATGACACTGGAACTTGGCTCCCAGATCCCCCTCCTTCAAGGCACTGGGTGCCATACAGTCCCAGCTCCCCAGAATTACTCATTATTTTATGATAGTTGTGTAACTACACATTGCAAGTCAGACACAGGATTTCTTCCTATGGGAAAAAAAACATTCATTCAGAATAGATCACACTTTGAAGAGGTTGATGAAGGTATTTTCTTATACCCTCGTAGGATTACTCTTCCTGCCTATTTTGAGGCAGCGTTCTCACCGCTCACCCTGTGGGCCTTGATAATCAGCACACTTTAGGTTCAGCTATGTGGAGCACTGCAGATAGCATCTTGCTAGGCAAGACAGAGCAATCGAGGTAGCTGGCAAAGGGCTGCTGTGATCCTCCACAACGATATAGATGCACCCTTCTGTTTTTCCTCTCTGTGACACAGGGACTCCCTTTTGGTCCAGGATAGTTGAGAGTTACATTCTAGCCAGAGGATGGGGGGAAAGATATGAGTAAAAAAGGCGCATGTACACCATGTCTACACACACACACACACACACACACACACACACACACACACACACCATACGTAGGCCTTTGTGACGTCTCTAAAAACATGTCTGTGAATCTCTGGACCATCCCACCAATACCTCTCATACATGTCCTCCTTTTGAGCCTGTGCAATCCTTTGGATTTAAACATAATCAGAAAGTGGTTGGTTACTTTTAGGACGTTAACATCATTACTGTGCCAGTGGTCATGTCTTATTAAGGCAGCCATTGTTGTGACTCCCAAGGGTGACAGGTATGTAAGACTGGTGATTCCTTCTTTCCTCTGGCAGTGTACATAGCACTTTCAGGACTATGACAAGTTGTCCAGTAGATATGAGGCTTCCAGATGAGTCCCAACCTGACTCCTCTATGTTTTAAGACTCAAGTATGTGGTGTTTTACAATAAGACTCAATCAATAGGCTCTCACCACCAAGTTCTGGGGGCAGTGGCAGTAATCTGTACTTTTTGGGGGGGGTCTATGGGACCTTACTGACTCCTGGGACGGGGCTGTTTGTTTGATAGTATAGTGCCTACGAGGGCTTTGCTATCCTGTTACATGGCCATGCCATGCAAAGTGTTTATTTTAGGAATCTTCTACAGTAGGAGACTTTCATGTGACTTTAATTGTCTTTTGTGTTAGCTACCCTTCCTGTAGTTTCCTCTCTATCCTGACTTGCCCCCCCCCCAAAACTTCCTGCTCCATTACTCTCCTTTGACCTTTCCTACCCCTGTATTCTTTCATACTTCCTTTGAAATGCCCACCGTTACGCCTCCTTACTCATTTTCCGACTTCTATAGGTATCCCAAATAAAATATACATCCCCTAAATATTAAAAGCTAATGTCTACAAATGAGAAAAATGTGATTACTTATCTTTCTGAGCCAGGGTTACCTCACTCCGAATGATTGTTTCCAGCTCTGTACATTCATCCTCAAATTTCATAGTTTCCTTTTTCTTAAGCGCTGAGTAGTGTAGTCCGGTGTGTAGATGTGCCACATTTTCATTGTTCGTTCATTAGTTGATTGCTATCTAGGCTGCTTCCATGTCCTGGGTGTTCTAAATAGAGCAGCAATAAACATGAGCAGACAAGTTCCTCTGTGGTAGGATGTAAAGGCCTTTGGGCATATGCCTAGGAGGACGTACTGGATGATGTGGTAGGTCTACTTCTAGCTCTCTGCCTTCCATAACAGCTGTACCAGTTGGCAGTCCCACCAGCGGTTAGTGGCTGCCATGCAAGCATTTGCTGTCATGTTTTCCTATCTTATTCATTCCGAATGGGATGAAATGAAATCTCAAAATAGTTTTCATTGTACGTTCATTTTCATGGTGGCTAAGCATGTTTTGAACATTTAAAAAAATCTTTTCAGCTATTTGTATTTTATCTTTTGAGAACTCTGTTTAGTTCATTATCCCATTGTTAAAATTCAGTTGGTTGTTTTCTTGATGTTTAATTTTTGTCAAATATATATCTGGAAAAGCCTTTTTCCCATTATGTAGGCTACTTCTTCACTCAAAATGATGGTATCCTCTCTCTACAGAAACTCTTTAGTTTCATGAACTGGCATTTATTATTAATCTTTATATTTTTTGTATTGGGTTCCCGTTTAGAAAGTGCTTTCCTATGCCAGTGAATGGAAGTATATTTATCTCCTGCTTTATCTCCTATAAGATCAGAGTATCGGGTCTTATGTTGAGGTCCTTGATCCACTTGGAGTTGAGTTTTGTGCAAATGACCAATAAGTATCTACTTGCATTCTTCTACATGTAGCTATCCAGTTTGCTGAAGATGTATTTTCTCCAATTTGTGAGCACTTCTATATACAAATGACAAACATACTGAGAAAGAAATCAGGGAAACAACCCCATTCACAATAAGCTCACTAATAGATAAATAATCTAATAAATCTAACCAGGGAAGTAAAAAAACTAGTAGAATGAGAACTTTAAGATTTTGAAAAAAGAAAGAAAGAAAGAAAGAAAGAAAGAAAGAAAGAAAGAAAGAAAGAAATTGAGGAAGATACCAGAAGATGGAAAGGCCTCTCATGGTGATGGATTATCAGGATTAATATGTGAAAATGACCTTGCTACAAAAAGTAATCTAGTTATTCAATACAATAACCATCAAAATTCCAACACAGTTCCTTATAGCTATTGAAAAAAAGTGATCTTAAATTTCATATGGAAACACAAAAGACTCAGGATGGCCTAAACAACCCTGAACGATTAAAAAAAAAAAAAAAAAAAAACTGCTGGAAGAATCTACATACCAGATTTCAAGTTATACTACAGAGCTGTCTTGTGAAAACATCAGGATAGTGGCACAAAAAAACAGACGCATGGATTCTGAGAATAGAATTGAGGACCCAGATGTGAGCCTAGAAAGTACTCTTATTGAGTCATTTCCCCAACCCCAGGCAAGGAAAATCAATAGTGAATCTTTCCAGGGGGGTTGGTAGGTTCTGCTTCATCAAGCAGTCTATATTTGAAACAAGCCATGAGTATATACACTTCGAAAGCTGAGGCCGAGTTGCCTCATTGGCTCAACCTTATTACTAGAATAATCAATTGTGACCTGACTGTTTTCTTTCCACACTATTTTAGATGGGTGTCTGTAACAAGAAGGTTTTTATCTGTGTGACTTATTTCCACCACGCCACTGACAGGTTAGACCCGCTCTCTTTTACACACTGCTTTGTTGCGTTGTATTGTTCCTATGAGCTGGTGACTAATGGCTTCTGCTCATTGTCATTGTCAGCTACTTAGAACTAGCACTTCAAACAACTTTATTGTTCTGGCATTTATTGACAACAATGGAGCAAACGATCCCAATAAAGTACCTTGGCACTGAGTGTAAAAGAGCAAGCACGCAGTAGACAAACAGCTACATCCTTGCCAATCTGTATTCCATGGCTGTATAACCATTACTGCCATCTGTTGGTAGCAAAGGTAATATGTTTCTGTTCTGGAAATTAGCTAGCTTGTAAATGATGAGTTTTGTAAGCACAAGAATGGCTATATATAACGACACAGCTTTGGAGAGCAGGCAGGTGTGAGTAACTGTTTCATAAGCAGCAATTGTCTGCCTTTAGTCATGCTTAGAGTCGATTTTGAAGTAATTGTGTTTTTGTAGAAATAACATTTTAGGAGTTGAATGAGTCTTGGAAACTTAACATAGTTAGTCTCAGACAGATGGCAATCTATTCCTTTTTTAAATGGAAGATTCTATTTATAGCAAATCGCTGCTGAATGAACTTTCATCCTGATGATATCTTTCTTGATCATTATCCATTCTCTCTGCTACTGTTGAACGTAAGTGGGTCGGAAATTGCTTGAGAAACTTCTGCTCTTAGCAGCTTCCCTTTCAGACTTAACAATTCCTCACCATGAGCTCAATTCTCTTGGGAGGCTGTGCCTTCCTTCCCACTGGCCCCACTGGAGCCCCAGCATCAGACTGCCATGACTGTGTATTGTTTACACATTTGTTACATCTCCCCTTGATAAGTTGTAAGACAGAAGTAGGGTGGTGTATCACTCTTGTATTCGCAGATCCTACCCCAGGGGCCTTACATTTAACAAATAACCCTGGAGACAACTGAAGAACCATCTTGCAACTGCAACCCTACCTTTGTTTCAAAAGGTTTGCTATGAGTCCCTTGTTATGACTACCTCTTGTTATGACCACATGGCAATCTTGTCTTTATTTCAGGAGGTCATTTGAATAACTTGTTATGCCTATGTTCTTTCTGTTCCTCTAACCCTGCCTATTTTACCCACCAACTCTCTATCTGGAAAGCCCCTACCTCTGAGCTATAGAAACCTTGTGTTCCTCACATCCAAAACGCTCGCCTCTTAAACCATGCCTTAGGGGGCAGCCTGTGTACTTGAATTAAAAAAAAAAAAAAAGCTTGCTTTAATCAATTGTTTGCTCTAATTACTTTGGCCATGATGGTTCAGGTCAAAGGCCTTTCTCCTTCCATTTTTGGGATTATCAGAGCTTTCAATCCTACCAGACTCTTCACAGTTCCCTAGCTCTCTTTCTGTCTCTAGCTAAGCAATTTCACAGTTCTATATTTCTAAAGCTTATGTGTTTATTTTTACATGTACGGGTACACGAATAGGTCTGTGCATCACATGTGTACAATGCCTCCAGAGGCCAGAAGGGGGCAGCAGACGTATAGGTAGTTGAGAGCTACCACGTGGGTACAGGGAGTTGAATGGAGTCCTCAACCTGTCCTCTTCACCACTGAGCCATCTCTCCAGCCCTGACAGCTATTGTTTGATATTGAGGATAAGCAGTGGCTATTCCTTTTTAAAATATTTTGTACAGTACATGTATTAAGATTTTTCATAAATGATATCTTACTTGTGTTTCTTGATAGTCCCATAAAATAGCCAAGTTTGGGAAAAAGCTTGTTGGATTTTCTCTTCTCCCTTTCTTTCCCTCCTTCCCTTGCCCTCATCCTCTCTCCTTCCTCCCCCCTCCTTCCCTCCTTTTCTTCCTCTGTTGATCCTGCTTGTTTTGTGGTGGTGGTGGTGGAGGCCTTTCATCTATTGGCTCAAATCCCTTTTCTTTAGATACGAAGTCTGGCTTGATTGTTTCCTAATCTTTCCCACCATCTAAGGGACCTAATTCTACTGAGATTAGACATGGTGAAGAGGTGGAACTTGGTGGCAGGTGGTGGTGGCACATGCCTTGAATCCCAGCACTTGGGAGACATAAGCAGGTGGATCTGAGTTCAAGGCCAACCTGGTCTACAGGGTGAGTTCCAGGACAGCCAGGGCTACAGAGAGAAACCCTGTCTCAAAACAACAACAACAACAACAAAAACAAAAGCAAAAAAATAAAAACCATAGGAAGGCCCTCCTAACCACTGAGGACTGACTTGACAACCCCACCTCCAGCTCCCAAGGATGCATAGCATTAATTGGGGCCAGGGGGAGCTCATTCAGTGTTGAAAAGTCCAAAAAATTCAGAAAGGAAGGAGAATAAGTAGAGAAAGAAATGTCAAACTGGTAGAACAGTCAACTAAAGCAGTGGTTCTCAACCCGTCGGTTGTGACCCTACTAGGAGGGAGGGAGGTCCAGTGACTCTTTCACAGGGTCACATATTAGATATCCTAATATTTGCTTTACAGTTCATAACAGCAGCAAAATTCCAGTGATGAAGTAGTAACAAAGACAGTCCTATGGTTGGCGGTCACCACAACGTGAGGCACTGTATTAAAGGGTCTCAGCATTAGAAAGGTTCAGAACCACTGGACTAAAGACTGTAGTCTAGGGACTATGAAATCTCTCTTTAATCAGGGGTATAGCACAGCACATTCTGACTTTACATAGGCAGCGTGGGCATGGATTTTCTTTCCAGCAGAATAATGAATTCAGCCTCTTTAAGTGTACTTCATAATTCCTAGCAAAATGTGGTGGGAAGTGTCCTAGAGAGATGCCCCTGATGGGAAGGAAGGGATGGTGAGGTCTCCACCTGGCCTGGCCACACACACTCCCTGTGGCCTCCCTTTGCTTCTGACAGCCTTGAGATTCCTTAGCCATCATTTTCTTTCCTCTCCCAGGGTTGAATGTAGAGAATTCTGTATGCAACAGCATCCTTAGGAACGTGCATTTGTGTAAGTGCTGCTGGGACTGGAACTCATGGGTCTCACCCATGCTAAGGAAGTGCACTACCACTGAACTACACTCCCAGGCCAGTACTTGTAGCCTTTACTGGAGGAACCTCACTTCTTTCTCTTCATTTTTGACATAGAAATGAACCAAAGTCTTGGATGATTTTCTTCACTTTATTCAACAGTTACTTATTGAACACGTATGAAGTTCCAAAGATCAAAATTCACTTTAGGAGTTGAAATCCCTAACAAAATTTGCTTCAATAAAAGCAATAGTTATATTTTATAAAGAGTCTGTATGCAGTATGCATTTTAGGGCACTCTTAAAATACTTTTTCCAAAGGAGCTAAATTGTGAGTGACAAAGTTTTCAAATCAGTCAGTCTACAAAGTCTCATGTAACCTGATAATTATTTGTTGTTCTTGTTGTTTTGAGACAGGGGTTCTCTGTTTAGCCCTGGATGGCCTAGAAGTCACTATGTAGACCAGGCTAGTTTCTAACTCATAGAGATCCACTTGCTTCTGTCTCCCAAGTGCTGGGATTAAATGTGTGCCACCACAGTTGGCCTCTGACAATTTTTTGTAATTATCTTAACATAAGAATTAGGTCAAGCATACGTGTGTGTGTGTGTGTGTGTGTGTGTGTGTGTGTGTGTGTGTTGATGATAAAGATGTGATGTGATGTTTTTTCTGTCTTTTCTACATGTTGAAATTCTATCAATACATTGATTGAAATTTCTTCTTTTGTTTCCTTCTACTTTCTTTCTATACACTGACATTGCAGCCTGATCTCACTAGGTTCCCAGGAACCAGCCTTTCTACACCTGACTTTACAGTCCCATTGCCCTGCCTCCACACAGCTCCCCCCTACAGACTACTTGTTCCTCATAGATATCCTCTTCCTCTCACTCATCATGTGAAAACCAAATAAATGCCGGATAGACAGTTGGACTAAGAATGAAATAAAAAAATGGTGATCCAATTGCTTAAATGAAACTAGGGTGCATAGAAAACCTGTAGGCATTAAAGAGCACATACTGCAGAGATCAGCCGAGTCCTGAATACAGAAGAGGATCCCTACTAATCAAATGCCATTTAGGATGACTCATGAAGGCCAAGTAAGTCTTTATGTGAGGTGGAGAGAGTCCTTCACACACATGTGTATTTGCCTATGAGTCCCTGGTTCCTGCAGTCCTACGCCTACAAAGAGTCCATCTTTACCTGGTTCCAGGACATGCATCTCAACAAGGGACGGCTGTCCTGGGTTGGGAGCCAGTAAGATAACTAGAACCCTGTGCATTCACAGCCATGGCTTATGCCTGTGCTCTTGTGACTAAAAGGTAGGAAAAGCACAACTGCCCAGGAATGAAGGTTTGTGTAGGATAATAAAATAGGTCTGCAGGCCTTGAGGGACAGTTCCTAGTTCCAAGAGCACTTACTGCTCTTGCAGAGGACCTGGGTTTGGATCTCAGCACCTACACGGCAGCTCACAACTGCCTGTAACTCCAATACCAGGAATCCATCATTCTCTTTCAACGTCCATGGGCTTCCGCATGCATGTAGCACACACACGCACACATGAAATAAACATTAAAAACAGAAAGAAAGGAAAGGAAAGGAAAAGAAGAAAGCAGGCTTGGGACACTTCAAATTCCAACCTACTCATGTGTCACTTGCCTTTTTCCTAGGGAGACATAGGCAGATGTTTATTCGCCCCAAGTAGGGCATCAACAACAGACCCTAGAAACGACTCATGCAAATCCAAACCTTAGTGAACCTACTGAGCTCTCTGAAAGGAGCGTGACTGAGACAGTAGGCATAGAAGTGTAGGTAACTGCAAGATGGCCACCGCAGAGCCGAAAAAGACCACGCCAGCATGGCTGTCGGCCTCGACAACTGAAGAGAGTGTTCCTTCTACAACTAACATCCTCTATCACCTCTGAAGATGGCCAGCAGCCAGGGCAGACTTTTATAGAGCTGGGGTGAGGGGTGGGTGAGGCACAGTAAGGAGGGAGTGGGTGGAAGCGCAGGTGGAGGCCTCATGACCCTTCTGTGAGTGAACATCGACAGGCCTGGTCTTGTGAGGGTTTCCTGATAGTCTGATTAAGATGGTGATGCGCAGGCAATGCTGGAAGTGTTGGTGTAGGCTGGGAAACATTGGTTAGCGTCTCTAAGTTCCATTTCCTCACCTGAAGAACAGGGAGACCTCTGGCTGTGGTAAACAGAAACCCTTGCTTAACAACCCGGCTTAACGACGACGACAATGAAGACGAATGCAAAGGCCATTCTCCTGGGGCATTTCAGTGGGGGACTGGGAAGTGAGCAGAACTGGAGCTCTGGAGAAAGGAGATGAAGCATCCTTGGTGCTGAGCAGTGGCTACCCACAGAGAGTAGGACACGCTCAATGGGAACAGCATGCCCATTGCTAATGTGTGCAGTTTGCTTAGATAACCAAGTCACCGGCACTAGCATTGTACTAGGCTATTCAGGAAACTTGTGTATCTTAACAGGGACCGAAATACCTATTGTATTCTCTTCCACTCCAGCGAGAACACTGCATGGTACACTGTTCCCACAGTACACAGTCACTTGCAGTTGACCGACACTTAGACATAACTGCAGTCGACTGTCAAAATAAATCATGGGTCGGTCACTGGCTGTCAGTTCCTCAAGAAGGACATCTCAGTGGAAGATGCTAGGTTTCCTTAAGATGTTTGAAGAAATCAGAAGACCCTCCTCCCTTCTCCTCCGCCCGGCAAAGTCCTTTATGCAGACACTGTCCCTTTCTCCTTCCATCTTCATCCTTCTGGGCCTATGTAGACCAGTGGTTCTCAACCTGTGGGTCGAGACCCCTTTGGGGGGGGAATCACATATCAGATCTCCTACATATCAGATACTTACATTACAATTCATAACAGTAACAAAATTACAGCTATGAAGTTACAATGAAAATAATTTGACAGGGGCTGGAGAGATGGCTCAGAGGTTAAGAGCACTGACGGCTCATCCCGAGGTCCTGAGTTCAATTCCCAGCAAACACATGGTGGCTCACAACCATCTGTAATGTGATTTGACACCCTCTTCTGGAGTGCAGGTGTACATGCAGGCAGGGCACTATATACATAATAATAAATAAATCTTTTTAAAAAAGAAAATAATTTTACGGTTGGGGGTCATCACTATATGAGGAACTAACTGTATTAAAGGATCGCAGCATTAATGAGGTTGAGAACCACTAATCTAGACCATCTTCCTCAGTTCACTACTCCTGTTAGTGCTTTCTCCAGTGACTGCCTGACCTGAGACACTGAACCCAACCAGGGCTCCAGTCTCCAGTGACTTTTATCCACTGTGACAATGGGACATTCAACCACCTTAGAAATGCAAATTCCAGTCCTGGGTGCATTCTGCCAGACAGATCTAGTGAGAGCCTACAGGTGCTGCTGGGGCTGGCATTACTTTGGATCTATATTATTTCTAAATGCAGTCAGCTGACCTCACACAGCTGTCTCTGGCTCCTTCTGAAAAGCATCACTCAGCCGTTCTCTTTGTTGTTTTGCTAACCCATTTGGCGTCTTTACCTTAGTACTCACTCTATATTTGGCCCCTGAGATTGCTGGCCCAGTTTTACAGTGTTTATCCTGGCTCCGGCTTTGCATTCCTTGGGGACTTGACTTTCAGTATTTGCCTGTCTGTGTATTGCCCAACTCCCAGCAATTGATGCCTCATAGCTCTGCCCCACCCAACCCACAGCCTGAGTATGCACCTGGGCTAGGTCCCAGCCATAAGTGTGGAATCCACAGTTACATCTCCCTTCCCTCGACCGTGGGAAAACTGTGGTTCCTTCTGAGCTCTGAGTAGGAGGAACACAACCTGATGAAATTGATTCTAGGTCATTCGGGAATTACTAGACCCCACATTATGCACTTGCAAGGTGCATCTTAAATATATTTCTGGTTTGTAGAAGCCAGTGAGTTTAACAAGCCAAAGTGCAATGTTTACTATTTGGGGTACAAGAATCCCAGACTGGTGTGAGTTGCTCCTTTCTGAGAGAAGGAATCTTCCCAACCCCAGTTTCAGCTGGACTTCCGTTTATGTCTCAGATCTTACTTCTGAATTCATGGATTTCCAAATTGTTCAAAAATTTCAAATGGTTTCTATGTGGTTGTAATAGTGTGTGTGTGTGTGTGTGTGTGTGTGTGTGTGTTGGAGGGGGTGTCATACATATGAGATCACGTAAGTATTTAGCTTCCTGTCTGAATTACATGTTTTGATAGTAAGCTACTGTATTTTGGGGGCTATAATATGCACCTGGTTTTTTGAGCAGGAAAACAGTAAAAACAGCAATTAGATCATAAGGTGCATTATAATTCCCTCCCACACACACACTTTTGTGGGGGGGGGGGGGAAAGTGCATCTTATGGTCTAAAAAATACGTACATCTTTACTTTAACACTGAATCTTTGCTGTGTCTCTACGATGTTGCGTAAGTCTTTGCTTTCAATTCTGTCTTGAACATCCACTTGGATAATTACCTTTGTGTTTGCTCCTTCACTCAGTGGAACTCCGCGGGATGAAAGACATGAATTGAGGAATTAAACTTCTCAAAGGGAGGATTCCCTCTTTCTCTTTTGTTTTCAATGCAGGGCACCAAACACAGGGCTTTAGTACAATCCTAGACAAGCACCCTGCCTCTGGCTCTCATCTTCTGCCTTAAGTTAAAAGTTAAAACGGGGCCTTCTAGTGCTCCTTCTTTGAAAAGATGTGGTCTATTGAGGCTTTGTTCTTCCTAACATCGTGTTGGAATGAAAAGGCTTAGATGGCAGATAAGCAAAACCTGCCACTCGGCACTACCGTAACCTGTCGTGCAGATATTTTGCAATACAGTAGACTCGGGACTGTGCGGGTGCTTCCCAGGTGATGTCTGGTGGAAAGCATATGTCTAAAGATAGGTGGGACCTTAGATGCTACAGATACAGAAATATCCATACCTAACCATTTATTATGTATCTCACCAAGCCTGTATGAAGAAAACCGTCCCCACTGTTAACTCCCAACAGTTCTTATAAGTGCCAGGCTATTTTTTATAAGGCCAGAAAAGAAAGCGTTTAAATAAGCACACAAAACTCCTTCTAACACAAGTCTCTGGGACCTTAGCAACATACATGGCTATAATGAGAATACAGCAGAAGTCAGCAGAAACACAGATGTACCCTGGGATCTCACTTGATGTGCCCTGTGCAAGAATACCGGACATTTCTCCACTCAGGGGTGTTGCTATGAGCAAATGGCACCATTGCCCGGCATCTGTGAGGGACTGTGTTCTGCTGAGTCAGCTTCTGTGTAAAATGAAAGGTTTGTGTCAGATCCAACATGATTTTGATGTTAATTTACAAGGTTTTCAGTTGAATTGCCTTGGGGTTAGAGAGAGCGCACATTCTTGGGGCCAGATGTTCCCACTCTAGAGTGATAATAATTTTCTGGTTATTTGGAAAAGCTGGGATGGCTTCTGGAACACCCACATACACGAGAAGATCAGAAATACATCTATTGCTGTTCAAAAAAAATCCACATGTTTGCAGCTAACAGAAAAACAGGGGGAAAAAACGTAATGTTTTTTAAAACTAATAGACTCGTTTAATCTGAACCGCTGACCGCAGTTAGTCAAACGGGCTGACCCTTTCTGTTTTCTGTTTCAAAAGCATAAATGGAAAGGAGCCAAAAGAGAATTTTTAAATTACTATAAAACTGTCCTCGTCTCTCCTAATTAAAGAGCAGGCTAAGTCTGATTCACAGAAGGGCTAGGTTAGAGAAGACCTCATAAGAAATAAGAAATACAATTTATGGCAACCCCTGACAGGAAAAGGTGGATCAAATAAAAAGACTGAGATTTTATTTTATTTTTTTTAATGCTAATAAAGATAGAATCCTTGTAAATCATTCACTACAGCACATGGAAAGGCTACTACTACGCTGGTTTTCTGTATTCTTTGGGAAAAAGCACATTTGCTTTAATATTTATGTAGACTAAACATGTCCCTTCTTTGATGAGCACTGACTGACTGTGTGGTCTGCCTGGAGTGACACCAAAACCTAAATCAAAATTCCAAACTAATGAATTATGTTGGCTGTTCCAGTGTCGTGGCAATTAGAGTTCAAACCAATAAACACCGTTGGCTTTGCCAATAACAAGGCTGGTAGAGTCGCTGGCTTTCGGGAGACATAGCTTTGAATATTTTCAGGAGGAAAAAAAAAAAAAAAGAAAAAGAAAATCGAGTGTGTGACAAATAATGCACATTTCCAATGTGACCACCAGAGGTCTACTGACGCTGCAGAGGTAGCCGGCTGCCGCCAGAACTGGAGGGGCAGACAGGCGCATGCGCACTCTGCCTTCTGGGACACCCAGACTCTCCAGCCCTACCAGGCCTGCTGAATCAGAGCGGCTCTATAACGGTCATAGGTGACTCACATATGCGAGGAAATATTGAGAAGATGTGCTGCAAGGAATGAGAAGGAAATGTGGTATATTCTATGTGGGAAGGAAATTGAGATATTTAAAAGTTCAGGCAGAGAGTAGGCATGGAGGCACACCCATTTAATTTCAGTACTCAGGAGGCAGAGGCAGATGGATTTCTTAGTTCAGAGCCAGCCAGGTCTACTAGTGAGTTCCAGGACAGCCAGAGCTACATGGTGACAGCTCCCCCTCTCACCCCCCTCCCCCCCACCGCGTCTCTCTCTTTCCTCTCTCCTCCATTTTTCCTAATGGTTTCTACTCAAAACATTCTACCAGGCAGGACCTTATATCACAGGACTATAATCCCACATCTTGATCACAAGTTCAAGGTCTGCTGGGGCTACAGAGCTAACCTCCTATATCAAATAGTAAGATGGGGTTGAAAGTCTTCATTACCAGGAGATTGGGATAGATGTGAGGACATCCTACTGAGACCCTAGGTAGAGAAATATAGGAGATGGGGAAATAGAAGGACCCAGAGGGTTCAAGAAACCTACAAGAAGAGCATTGTGATGGGTGGATCGGGGCCCAGGGGTTCTGCTCAAACTATTGCACTAACCAAGGACAATACAAATCGAACCCCTACTCTGATCTACCCATTCTCCACAGTTATGTGGAGAGCGGGGACTGACTTTGACATGAACTCTGGTGCTCCATATTTGACCACCTCCCCGTGGTGGGGAGGCCTGGTGGCACTCAAAGAAAGAATAAGCAGGCTACCAAGATGAGACTTGATAGCCTATGACCATATAGTGGGGGAGGAGGTCCCCCTCAGTCATAGACCTAAGGGAGGGGAATAGGATGAAAGCAGGAGGGAGGGAGGAATGGGAGGATATAAGTGATGGAATGGCAGTTGAGTTGTAATCTGAATACATTAATAAAATAAAAATTAAAAATAAATACATAAAAATAAAATGGGTTTGGGGGCATAGGTCAGTGGTACAGTATTTACTTTGAGTGTGTAAGGCCCTGGCTTCAAATTCCAGCACAAGATGATTTAAAACAAGCCCATAAATGACCAGCGTTGTATTTTTTTAATCTTTCCATTTCTTTTTCTTTACATATACATTTATATTATTACACATACATACAATAAACTATAGCAAGAATAATCACACATATATACAATAAACTATAGCAAGAATAATCATGACACAACCAGGGTTGTATTTTTTAATTTATTATTTGGCTTCCAGATACTTGAAGGTGAGGGAGCTCTAAAAATCACCTAATGCTGATCTACATCTCCTTGCTTAATAGAAGAGATGCCTGAGGAGGGATTGAAGTGGGATCCCATGGCCAGGACAAGATAGTTGTCGCTCATTAAAACCAAGATCTCCAGGAATGTCACTGAGGCTCTGGGTCCCCACTTTTGTAGACAGAGGTAGGGCTAAACTAGTGTGGGAAAGGCAAGCTCTGTCAGTCAAGATGTGCAGAGATCTGGGGTTCAGGGGTTCAGGGATCCCCTTCATCCTTCTTGAGTGTGCCTGGAACCCTGAAAGACTGCAAGATGGTTAGACTGATTAGTCATATTTCTCAGAGACACGGATTTCCAGTCTCCAGGTTTCTCTGTGTTACTGTTAGTATATACTCTTACTGAGTCTCTTTTTACAGAATGTTTTATCCAGTTACTGAGTTTCCAGTTCTCGTTTAAGCTTGTCTTTCCTTTCCTCTTTCTTTCCTTTCCCTTTCTTTCTTTTTTTCACTTTCTTTTTCTTGGTTCTTCAAGTCAGAGTTTCTATGTGTAGCCTTGGCTGTTCTAGACTTACTATGTAGACCAGGCTGGCCTCAAACTCACAAAGACCAGACTGCCTCTGCCCGCCAAGTGCTGGGATTAAAGGTGTGCACCACCACAGCTGGCTTCTTTCTTTCTTTCTTTCTTTTTTTCTTTCTTTCTTTCTTTCTTTCTTTCTTTCTTTCTTTCTTTCTTTCTTTCTTTCTTGACAGCGTCTCTCTATGTTGACCTGGCTGGCTTGGAACTCCTTATGTCAATCAAACTCCCAGAGCCCTGCCTGCCTCTCCCCGGAAAGGCATGCAACGCCACACCTGGCTCTCACTTGGTTCTTCTTCCAGTCATTCCAGTCAATGCACATAACCTCTTCCTCATTCTCACTCTCTCAATTCGCTGTTTCCTTTAAGTGCACTAAGCACAGCTCCAGTGTCTATCATCTGTACGTACAACCATCTATCACCATGGTCCTGTTGAGTCTTCCTGTGGCCTGTGGCTTCCTTCCTACCTGGGGGGGAAGTTGGCCTTACAGGTAGTCTGGGACCACCAGAACCCAAAGGACCTTTTCAGCTAAGGGTTATTTTAGGCTTCCACCTGTGGTTTTTCAAGCCACACAGATAGCAAATATTGTAGTCTTGAATACTTGTGGTTAGAAATTTTCACAGAATCGCTTCTACTTTCCCCTAGTCCCACCACAACCACAGGTAATGCAGGCAGATGCACGCCCGCCTTGCCTTTTCCTCCTGGGCAAGGTCTTTCTTAGTTCAGCCTAAGCTTGTCAGCGAGGAGTAACAGCGTTGTGACAAGGTTCTCAGGTACGGTTCTCACCACGCTTAGGTTCTAGGCTTATTCTGAGCGAGATATACATGAAAAAGTTTAGATCTTGCTTTTATTAAATAAATGGAATGTGCTCGTCAGTCAAGATGGTGTGACTGACTTTTCTCTGTTCGAGTCTTATTTAGTGGGTGTTTGAATGAAAATGGCTCCCATGGGCTCACAGGGAGTGGCACTGTTAAGGAAGTGTGGCCTTGTGGGAGGAAGTGTGTCACTGTGGGGGGCGGGGCTGCTTTGAGATTTCAGATACTCAAGCCAGACCCAGTGTCCAGCTCCATGTTTTCCTGCATGCCACTATAGTTCCAGACATGATGACAATGAATTAAACCACTGAACTATGTGTGAGCCAGCCCCAGTTAAATGCTTTCCTTTATAGCGTTGCTGTGGTCATGGTGTCTCTTCACATCAGTCCTAACAAAGACAGTCTCTTTGTGGTTTTACCACCGGTAAGCTGCCTTAATTTTCTGCCCACTCTTCTACCCTGTTCTGCAAGAGCATTCTAAGATCCATTTTGCTTTGATTCGATGTTTTTTGTATTCAGAAGCTTGTTCTCAGTAAAAATATGCAAACCATTTTTTTTAGTGAATGTCCAGGCTACAGTTAATACGTGAACTGATAAGTGTCTTCAAACACAAAAATAAATGCATAGAAAGAGAAAGAATAAAAAGCCAAATCAGTCAAGTAATGTTTGTTTGTTTGTTTGTTTTCAAAGCAGGGTTTCTCTGTGTAGCCTGGGCTGCACTGGACTCGCTTTGTAGACCAGGCTGGCCTCTAATTCATGAAGACCCGACTGCCTCTGCCTGCTGAGTGCTGGCAGGCACCACCACACCCTGCTCAGTCAAGTACTTAGCAGGGTTCTCTGCATCTTATAGGACTTTGGTATGGTACTCACTGATAACTGTGATAGTCATTAAAGTTTCTCTCAAGGTAAGAGCATTGAGTATGCACTTTGTCTTGAAAAGAATTCTCAATGCATGCACACTTGACTAGCATATGTTAGACACTTTGGAGGCACCATTAAAATATATTTTTAAAAATCACCGTTGGTGTTGATAGTGAGCCCTTTAAGTTTTTAATGTAAATATACCTGATGTCCAATTTCCTGTAAATAAGCAAGACTATGAGGGATGGACCAGTTTGACTCCGTGGTTATCAGCTATTGAACTCTCTTTTGCTGCCCTCAATGCCTTGATCAAAAAGACTGTCAATCAAAACAGCTGGCCAAACTATCCTTATGCCAGCACCAGCCTCGATGGCTGGCTTGAGAAAGCAATGCAATACTATCTGATTGCTCTGGTTTCTGAAGGTGCAGCTGAATCCATCCAGGGCTATCTGAAACGTTTTATACTAGATGGGTTTTGTTTTTGTTTTTGTTTTTGTTTTTTTGCCATCACAAGCCTCAGTGAACTTTATTTTTACCTAAGCAAGTGGTAGAGAGAGGGGGCATGTTCCCTGGTGAACTAGCAGAAGAACAGTGCTATGATTGGTGCAAACGAAAACCTTCATTTGCATGCGGGGGGTATGCTGTGGTTGGTACAAACACAAGCATTCATTTGCATGGGAAGTGTGTTGTGATGGGGACACACACTCATTGTCTTGTGGGCTGTTTTAGGTCACTTAGTGAATCTGTTGGGAGACATCTTCCATGCTGTCTCCCTGATAGTGTAACGTCAAGCCTATTAAAACGTTTCTCTCCACTTAGCTTTTTCTTTTCTATGTTCCGAACTCAGATACAACTAGTATTATGAAGGAAGAGGCAGCAGGCCGACTGTGCGAGCAGAGGCAGTATTGCTACAGCAGCTGCATTAGCTGGCTAAGCAGCAAAAGTGACAAGATGGCTGGCTGACTGACAGCTGAATAAGAGACAGCTAAATAGTTCGAGGGGATGGTAAGGATGGGAGCGAGTGGGGATGGTGGAAGTCAAGAGGGCAGAGAGTCAGGCTGACGAAGAAGACTTGCAGACAGCAAAGAGCCATAGAGGAGAAGCTGAAAGAGAACTGTGAGGGTCAGAGCCAGGCTCTCAGACACCCTGGAGCTGGAAGCTGCAACATGGACCACTGTCAAGAGTTGAAGAATCCTGATAGGATCTCTCCTGAAACTCCAATGCCCACTGAGGCCTAAGCCTGGTAATGACCACCATCTAGGTTGACACAGGAAGTGTAACACTTGAAAGCTAAGGGTCCTAGGCTGAGTCTTATTGAATATCCTTTTGCAGGTCCATCCGGTTTCCTGCCTTCTATAGTTAATAATCAACTGTCGGAAATTAAGAGCAAATTAATCTGTGTGAGGAGTTTATGGTTTCCTGGATGGTGTGCTAAGCGTGTATCGGGACACCCCCCCACCCCACCCCGAAGCCTTGGGACATGTTCTCCAGTGGTCTTCCTAGCTGCTGAGGGCTGGTTACTTATCTCAGGCACTTCTGATAGGATGAGAAACTGGGAAACTGTTGAGCAGCATCTGTTCCTGTTTGCCAGAGCTGGAGTTCAGTGATGATGGTAGTCTCCAGGCAGGGGGTGGTTTGCTTTTGTTCTCTCTGTGCCTATCTGTCGCTGCCTCTGTCCGTCTCCCTTTCTGTGTGGAGATCACGCAGTCCATATGTACTGGGGACCCATACCCAGTTTTCAGCAACATTTCTAGGGAGGCTACTGAAACAAGACTTGAAGGATCTTTGGCAAAGCGGGGGTCGGGGAGGGGCGCTGCTTGACTGAGAGGAGGATGACGAGATGGGGCAGCAAGGACAGACCAAGGGACACACATGGGTCCTTCTTTTTCTAAGCGTCAAGCAGATCTCTGGCTTGTTGTGTTTCCGAGAGAGGACGCAGACAGCGGCAATGGTTGTTTTACAGACTCATCTGCTAATCCGGTCAGGATGGGAATCCTAAGTCACCAAGGCTTTATGTTACGAAGGAATAGTTCCATTTCTTCTACGCACACAGTTAGGCTGACAAGTGCATGCCTTCCACAGGCGTCTGTGACCGGACAACATCATCTGTTCTCAGGCAGGCTGCACACTTACAGGCCCCACTTCCACAGGAAGCTGTGGGAGTTTTGAGGCCGAGACACCGGCAAACCGCAGCAATTCTACCCACCTTAGCGAGACCCTATGTGGAGATATTTGCAAAATATACAATGCTGAGAGGAATTGTTTTTAAATAAAAATACATATTAAACGATTTGGAGTAAGACACCTATCAAAGTGCTGAGTGTCACCAAATCAAGTTGCTTATATAACTGAGCTTTGCATTATAATATGTTTTAAACATAATTCCAGAGTCACCTGAAATAATATTGAATCTCAAATGTGGCAATTTCTTTGGATTCAATCATTTCTTTTCTTTTAAAATTTTACTTTATTATATTTTTTAAGGATAGGGACTTACACTGTAGCCTGGCTAGATTAAAGGCATGTGCCACCACACCCAGCTAAATTCTACCATTCTTTAATTTGCTTGAGCAAACGCAATGGCCGTCTTGTGGAGGAAATATTTGTGCAGTATCAACAATGTCTTACATTTCACCTATATAAAATGAGAGGAATTCTATTTTCTGGACATATATGTCCAGAGCTTGAAAATTGTCACTCCTGTCTTCATGACAAGGGACATAACTGGACAAAGGAGAAATCAACAGCTGTTGGAAGACTGAGGTGACCAAGCTGACTGCAGGCGACAGGTTCTGGCAGGAACAAGGATATTCTAAAAAGAGCTTCTGTGTACCTCACCTTGGGCTATCACACTATTGAGACAATCGATATGATGGCCTGAAAGGAACTAAAAGTTTCCCAGGAATCTCATGGGGTGGTGGAATAAGGAATAGTGAGATTTGAGCTCTGGCGTCGGCATAGGCCAGGAGTGTGTAGTGATGCTTACCTCCAGATAGGCCAGGGCTGTGTAGTGATGCTTACCTCTGGATAGGCCAGGACTGTGTAGCGATGCTTACCTCCAGGTAGGCCAGGACTGTATAGTGATGCTTACCTCTGGATAGGCCAGGACTGTGTAGCGATGCTTACCTCCAGATAGGCCAGGGCTGTGTAGTGATGCTTACCTCTGGATAGGCCAGGACTGTGTAGCGATGCTTACCTCCAGGTAGGCCAGGACTGTATAGTGATGCTTACCTCTGGATAGGCCAGGACTGTGTAGCGATGCTTACCTCCAGATAGGCCAGGGCTGTGTAGTGATGCTTACCTCTGGATAGGCCAGGATTGTGTAGTGATGCTTACCTCCGGATAGGCCAGGATTGTGTAGTGATGCTTACCTCTGGATAGGCCAGGAGTGTGTAGTGACACTTACCTCCAGATAGGCCAGGAGTGTGTAGTGATGCTTACCTCTTGCCCTCCATTTAAACCTAAACTTTCAACAGTACTCTGAAGACAGAGGAGTGAGGAGCCATGGGACCTCTGCGTTTGCTCCTCCTCCCAGTGTGGTCACACTGAGTCAATCTCCTTTCTCTGCTTCTCATTGTTACTTAGCTGTTTAATTGGCCCATTGAAGAGGAGTGGCCAAGCCTAACTTGTTAGGCCCAGCCAGGCTTCGACCTGTAAAACTGGGATAACACTGCCCCAGTGACAAGAAGACACAGGCTGCTGTGATGAACCACTGCTTACCAGGAGTTGAGCAGGCAGCATGGGCCTGCACAGCAGCGCAAATCGGCCACATCACTTTTGTAGTATGTGTATTCATTTTTGGAGCTCTGGGGATTCCTTAGAGAGTACAGACTTCCTCAGGAGAGGGGAAAACAAGCTTAAGTTAGAGACCTCCACATTTCCCAGGAGACCCAGCATGCTCTCAGTTTGAAGGCCAGAGAAAGATTGCCACATAGTTCCAGCAGAGAAATGGGTGTATGTCTTTTTTCTTTTTTCTTTTTTTTAAATACCTGCACTGGATTTTGTTCTGAGAAGACCTTCCTCAAAGGAAAACATGGTACCAGAACATGGCCTACTGGAGTTTGACTAAAGCCTGATCAATAGGCTGAAGTGAAAGGTAGAACTATAATTGGACACTAGCCCAAGGGGCATGTCCCATGAAAGTCTTCACTTACCAGGAAATTGGGATAGATGTGAGGACATCCCATTGGGACTCTAGGTGAGAGAAGTATGGGAGAATGGGGAAATAGAAGGATCCAGAGGGTCCTAGAAACCTACAAGAAGAACATTCTGATGGGCAGATCTGGGCCCAGGCATTCTGCTTAAACTATGGCACCAACCAAGGACAATACGTGCAGTAAACATCGAACCCCTACCCAGATCTAGCCAATGAACAGGACATTCTCCACAGTTGAGTGGAGAGTGGGGACTGACTTTCCCACAAACTCTGGTGCCCCGTATTTGACCATGTCCCCTTGATGGGGAGGCCCAGTGGCACTCAGGGGAAGGATAACAGGCTATCGAGAAGAGACTTGATAATCTATGATCATATAGAGGGGGAGGAGGTCCCCCTCAGTCACAGTCATAGGGGAGGGAATAGGGTGAAAGTGGGAGGGAGGGAGGAATGGGGGGATACAAGGAATGGGATAACAATTTAGATGTAATATGAATAAATTAATTTAAAAAGTGAAAAAAAAAAAACCCAAAGAAACAAACAAAATAAGTAAAATAAAGAAAGGTAGAACTGAGGCTCCCCAAAGGCCTAAGCCCTAAGCATGGCTCTCTAACCGCCTCTCTCCCTTACCTACATTAATGCTGCTGAAGAAAATGCCAGCTGCACACCTGACTCCGGGAATCTCTAGGAAAGGCTCTAGCCAATGGAAGGCAAAACAAAGACTCTGAAGGGTGTTTCAGCACCTAACACCTTGGTGTTGGCAAACAGTGAGCCTAAGTATAACACCTGCCCGGATCACCATAACACCTCACACCAAAGGCTGGTCTGGGTCAGCTGATGTTGCCTTGTGAAAAGGAGAGCCTGCTGCCCTCAGAAAAGGCAGCCTCAATGGCAGGACACAGGCACATCTCTTTTGAAGCACTACAGACTCATAGGCTGCAGCAGTTACAGGAACAGCATTGCAAGACCCTCAAAAAAAAAAAAAAAAAAAAAAAAGGTCCTTTTGTGACATAGAGACCTTGCGTTCTGTAATCAGGGAAAAAAAAAACAAAAACAAAACAAAAAAAACAAAACAAAAACGTCTGCGCTGGAAGAATTCACTCAGTGTGCTCAGACCTTACTAGGTGAAGGATAACTCTGTCCTGTGTATTGCAAAGAATGGCAGAGTCACCTCTAAACCCAGCCTTCCTATCTGAACAAACAAACAAACAAACAAAAACCATGTTTATGTATTTAACACTCAGATGCTTGGGATGGTATTCTGTAGATAAGTTCATTTTCCTTCTCCCCTCTGCCTATGGCAATGGTTCTCAACCTTCCTAATACTACATCCCTATTTTAGTTCCTCATGTTTTGGTGGTGAACCCACGCAACCATAAAATTAATTCATTGCAGCTTTATAGCTGTCATTTGTGCTACCGTTATGAATCAGAATGTAAATATCTGATAAGCAGGATTCCTGGTATTTGACCCCTCTGGGCATCGTGACCCACAGGTTGAGAACCACTGGTCTATGGGCGGTCCATTTATGAAGCCTTTTTTTTTTTTTTTTTTTTTTTTTTTTCTGATGGCTTAGCCAAGCAACTTTTCCTAACTTAGTCAGGGACTGTGCTGAAGCCTATGGGATGAGCACAATTTCAAATCTAACTTCTAGGAGGCCTCAGCGGCATCCCTTCTAACTCCTGGAAGGTGCTTGCTAAGGGCTAGTTAATCCTTGAAATGGGAAAAAGTATCATCGCTGCTCTTCTGTTGCCATAGCAACCTGTGGCGACACTAGTAGCTTGACACAGGGAGAGTACTTGAACGATATAATATTCTTCCTTTAAGAAGGTTTTTAGTGCTCTGACTATGCAAAGCCAATGATATCCAGATCTTTTATGACTCCAGAGCTTCCGAGAAGGGTTTTCTGAGAAGCTACGACAAGGATTGGTAGATATTTTCTGCAGGCCAGGCAGTCTTCTGTGGCAGTTTCTCAGCTCAGCCTTAGAGCGCCACAGATGTGTTAGTGCATGGGGGCGGCTCATTTCCAATCACTTGCATTTACTGAAGCAGGCAGTCAGTCCATCTTGCCAACCTCTGATCCACCTAGTCATGGGTGGCCCCACCTCCAGGTGAGCGGGATTGAAGTTGTATTTGCCGATGCTCCATGCTCTCTGCCTGCACTTTGGGGAAGAGCAGAGAGTGTGCTCTTTGTTTTGGGCTTCTCCACTGTCTCTGAGCTTCCCTAGAGACTCCATAGATGGGGTGGCAGCTGGCAATCCCTTCACCTGTACAAGGCTGGTGGGACAGGTCAAAGGTGTGTCCTCATCATTAGTTCATCGCATCATGTCTGTATAGGCCACTCCTGACCCCAAGCCTGACAAAATCTATCTCATCATGCCACTAAAATGGTTAGCCATCCAGCCAGGGACCGCAGATTCCTGAGACTGAGTCAAACCCAAGCCTGCTGTGTCTCGTCTTCACTCTTGAGTCTGAGTTTTCTGAACAGTTCTTGGAAGGCCCCTCTCTTTGGTGTAGGAGGCAGTCGTGGCTGGAAGTCAATACCTCAACAACAATGGCTAAATGACCTAACCCTAACCCTACCCCTACCCCTAACCCTACCCCTACCCCTAGCCCTACCCCTAACCCTACCCTTACCCCTACCCCTAACCCTAACCCTAACCCTAACCTTTCAAGTGGTAACAGACCAATTACCTTTTGCCCTTGGCATGGAAGGATGTCTACTGTGCTTTGAAGTCACCATGGGGTAAGAACACGGCATCTTGTCCTCAAGTCTCAAGCAAACTGAGACCAAAATGTCCTTATCTTCCAACTGTGTGGGTGGAGCTCCATGACAGGACCGTATGTTCCATCCCCTCGTTTGTCTGCTGTCCTTCCATCTGGTCCTTGGTCCCTAAGGTTTCTCACACTGCAGTCGTCAAGCTATCCAACATGGCTCTTCATTTTTATTTTAGTGAGACCAACACTAGAGGGAAGCAAGACAAGAAATTAATGCACGCACATTCACAATCCCGCTATTTCCCCTTTGTATGTTTTTAAAGCTCAGGGAGCAGCTGGAATATGGGAAGCAGACTGATGAGGCTGTGATGGAGACAAAGCAAAGAGTGCATCCATGAAGGAACTATGGAGAAGGGTGCAGAAGGAAGGAACTGCTGGGAGGATAAATGAGACAGAAGGCCAGGGCAGGGGAGGGGGGAGGAAGAATTGGGGCTACCTGGCTATCTAGGTGATGCACCTGTTGAAGCACTCAATTCTCCTTTCTAGAAACCCCTTTAATGTCTGCACCACTCTTCTCCAGACTTCTAGAATAGTCTGAATTTCATTCCTCTTTATTTATTGACAGAGAAAGTTAGCCTCATGGGGCAGAGGTTGAAGCAAAGGTTGGCTTCAGGACAGTCCAGCTATACATTTGGGCTGCAGACAATGTTGGAAAAGTAAAGGATTGTCACTTAATTTCAAAGTGCATGTGAAACCAATAACAAACACCTTTGGCTGATTATGTAGCTCTGTATTAGAGCAGTTGACTGGAACGCACAGCGTCATTGGTTTGATCCTCAGCCCTAGGCAAGAATAAGAAGAAAACCTTGGGGCTGGAGAGGTGGCTCAGTGGTTAAGAGCACTTATTACTGCAGAGGGAATTCTTTTTATTGCAAGGATTATTGCAGGGACCAAATTCCCAGCACCCACATGGTGACTTGCAATCATCTATAATTCTAGATCTAAGAGATCCAATGCCCTCCCTGGGCACCAGGTACACACACAACACACAGACATGCAGGCAAAAACACCCAGACCCATAAAAATAAATAAATCTAAAATAATTTTTTAAAAGACCGCCTTTGGGGATTTGCCAATTTACACAGAGTAATCACTTTTATCCATTTGTTATCCACTTTTTCTAGCAGAATAAATTAATGATGCCCTCTTTTCACTCTCAAATATCTATATTTGGGTAAATGTTTAAGCATTCTTTCTGTAAGTGACATCTAACTATAGTGCGTTGTCTCTCACTGCTCGAATGGCTTTAGAGTACACTGTTCCTTACACTATCAAAAGCAGAAGTGGTAAATTGTTTCTACTGACAAAAGCAATTTATAACTCGGGAGGGGGCCGGGGAGTACTGTTCAGGCAGTCACTAACACATCTGCTGCTTATAATCTTGAGAGATGAGGGCTCATTGAGCTGGTCTGTCCTGCAAAGGGAGCAGCTGAGGTGGCAGGTAAATGTAGCCCCAGTGCTGCCAGCCAGCCTGGCCTTTTTAACACCGGCAACCTTAGGAGCACATTCCACCTACATTACTGTACGTAGGTTATTTCAAGGCAAAGGTCATCTTGTCCCCTCCTCCCCAACCGCAGCATTCTTAAGAGTTTTCAAATATCCACATGTGTTTCCATCCCAGACTAAGCACGCCGCAGGCATCCCCTAGTCACTTCATTCCCTATGGTCTGCTCTCTCTTCCTCTGCTTTGCCCACTGCCTACGAGGACACTTGGAGGAGCCCTATTCTCAGGAAAGCCTCAGATAAGGATGGGCATCTCTGCAAGGTTCTGCTCAGTGGTCCCGAATCCACTTGCATTTGATGGCTTTGTCACAGTGCTGCCCTCCAGAGAGACCTTCAAGGGATATATTCCTCTCTGACTGCTACCGTTGGTCACTGGGTCCCTTAGAGGCGTGCTTGTGCTCACTGTTTCACGTTCCGGCCGTGGTACCTATTTCCACAAGTGTCTGAAACAGGGACAAAGAGCACGAAGAAACCACACGCAGCGTGTATTCTCTGTCCCTTCTTTCTGTTTTGTAAGGAGCCCCCCCCCCCCGCCTCTGCTGTGATGTCATTGTGTGTGACACAGTTACCCAGCAAGGGAGATGCCAAATCTAAACCCAGACTCACATTATCCCACAAGGACTTGGTAAGAATTAGACATATTTGCAGGTACAGTGACATGTCTAGTTGGACCATGATTTGTTCAAAATACCAGTGATACCATAGGAATAACTGCTCTGGGTCACTCTCCGCAGAGGGAGTTTCTGCCATCAACGACAACTTAGCCGTGAGGCCACTGGGCTGCCCGCAGTCCCAAGTCTGTCCCTCTGAAAATAAGTTACTGCCTATTGACTTGCTTAGAGAGATGGAAAGTAGATTTATGGTGAGGCGAGGGTCTAGTTCGGTGGCAGAACATATGCTTAGAGGAAGCAAGGGATTGGATTTAAGCCCCGGCAACCAGAAAAGAAAGAATAATTAAACTTACAATGTGTTGATGAAAATCATATTTATTTATGAACTGGGAAAAGGGACATGGACAAAAATGTGCTTCCTAAGCAAAACTGTGTTCCTGGCTCCCACTTGTCTAGCCTCTCATGCTCTTATGTGTCAGCTTGAGACCTAACATCCTCTGGGGGGTTTTGTAGAGCGTCTCTATTTAGACATGAATATCAGAAGCTGTTTTAGCAGGTCCCAGAGTGACAGGTCTGCTCTCCTTCCCCTCCAGCATGTGTGTGAAATCAGTTGCCCCACCTTCTCCTGCTAGGAGATGTGGTCATTCCAGATGTTTTATCACTTGCTTGTTTCTGGTCACATACTACTCATCAAGGCAGGCTGCCTGACAGGATCTGTGTGCAGCCATGAGTAATTCTCCTTCCCTGACAGCACCTAATGCTTTGCTTGGTTGCTGTTGCGATCCTGCTGCCCATCTCTGCCTGGGCAAGAGGCCTGCTTAGCACAAGAGCTGACATATTTGGGTGTAAATAAGGTCAAAATCATGCCCACTGCTATGATTTCATTCTCAGGAAGCTTAGAACGTCCAGAGAATCAAAGGGAACCAAGAGCCTAAATAGCCTGAATACTTACACCATAGCATCTAAAAATAGAAATTTACATAAGATATGCATATGCACACCATATATGATACGGATACCCTTCCTTCCTCTATAATGCAGCTTTGGTAGACAACCCTTGTATGCTCCCTCTGTCAAGTTATTTGATATACATACAAGGCAGATGAAAATGATTGCTTATAAAAATGTAGTTACCATATCACTCTCACTTAAATGTATTTATCTATACAAACATTTGCACATAGGTATCCTTCAAAAACTATCTTCAAATATATATATATATACATTTACTCTCATATGCAATAAATTAGGAAGTGGTCCGTGCCTGTAATCACAGCAATAAGGAAGTGGAGGCAGGAGGATCAGAAGTTCAAGGCCAGCCTTGGCTACATAAGCAGTTTGAGGCCAGCCTACCTGAGACTGTCAAAGGGAAAGAAAAAAATGAGAGGGAGGGAAGAAAGGAAGAAGGGAGGGAGGGAGCTAGGGAGGGAGGGAAGAGAAAGTAAGAAAAGAAAAAAGCCTAGTGGAGTTTCTGCTCTATTGGTGCAGTGATGGAGCCAGGTCTGGCCAGCTGCAGGCTGCAACCTGACTCCCCTCTGCCCTCCCTCAGCTTCCTAACACATTCCTCTGTTAGAGGTCTAGAGCTAAGCTTGCCTCTCCAGGGTTTTAACTTTACCATTACATCTTGGAGTTTTGGAGGCCTTTAGAGGAGAGAGGAAGAACGCCTGTCATTGGTGGGACGTGTCTCTTAAGCCTTTTCACTTTCTAGCCTTCCTCCTCATAGTATCTCTTTAAAACCTGTTGAGATGATATTTAATACATGAAAAAAATGGCATATGGTGTCTCACTATGCAAAAATATCTGCAGGACTGGAAATACTACTTTCATTTCCCTCTTCCACGCACGTTTCTCTGTTTCTATTATAATTTGCTTACAGAATGGAGTGGCACACCGAAGCTTCTGTTTGGTGCATTAAGATGGGGTAGGAAGATCAAAGTCTGAGTGCTTTTCAAGGCTTAAATAAAGCCTGTGACTAAATTTGACAACTCATTTCACCTTCTGAGAAGTCTTTTTATGTTTTTATGTTTCCCCATTCCATCGTGCTGTGCGAATTCAGGAAAGAGACAAACACACAGGCACACAAGCACTCAAAACACACCTGCGCAGGCAGCCACACACCTGCGCAGGCAGCCACATGCGTTTGATGCAATGTTGCTATGAGTTTCTTCTGCTTTGATTGTATTCAATGTAAACTGATGGAGGCGATTCTGACTCAACAGTTTCCAAAACTGGCATAGATCAGTTTGATGGCATGGTGGCGCGCTCTCTCTCTCTCTCTCCCCTGCCCCCCCTCCCCCCGGTTTGCTTTTGATAAACAATCAACATTAGGAAAAAGATTAGTTCTATATATAAACATGTTTTCCCTGTGCCCAGGATGTCAGATGTCAGGATGTTAGTGTATAACTCGCCTTTGTGTAAAGAGATCATGTTTAAATCCCTTGAATGGCTGTTCAGCTAAAGTTTAGAGTCTCTTAATCTAGTATTTGATGCTAAACCAAATAGGCCCTTAGGGAAGAGGTAAGAACCAGCCAGCCAGTATAAACTTCTTGTTTTGTTCAAGTTGCACAGTATCTGTTGTATTGGGTGTAAGGGGGACCATTGTTGGGAGGGATGGCTAAGAACACTGTCTATGAGCAAACCCTGCAAAGCAAGGTGATGTGGGGATACACAGGCTAAAATGATGATATTTTAATCATATTATTTGCTATTCAGAGTCTTGCCCTTTTTGGTGAATCAAAAGCCACTTCCGATGAATAGATAAAGCCCAAAACAAAGCAAAACAAAACAACAACAAAAAAAGTCAAACAACCCAAACCAAACAACAACAACAAACCAGGAGCCTAGTATTGAAAATTTTGATCTAAATGCCATGGAACTTCCTCTGAATCTCTGTATTCTCCAGCCTTAGATTCTGTGCCCAGAAATCCGCTGGGAATCGCCCAAACAATAGGGAAAGGCTCACTGGCAATTAGCAAAACACCCAAGGAAAATGAACATGAACTCCATGGAAACATTTGGGCCTGTAATAACTAACTCTCCTTTGAGCTGGATAGTTCATTTTTCCAAGGAAAATAATTGCACATGAGCACACTTTTGAGCTAAGTCACCAAGCTACCTAAAGCCTAAGTTAAAGTGACAAAAGGCTAACTGGGTCTTCTTCTCATATATACCTACAGTAATCACTTGTTTATTCTCCCTGCCTTGCATTTGGTTTTCAGGGATTCTGGGGGTTGGCTCTTATATCTGTTGGTGAATAAGATGTTTCTTTCTTTCTTCCTGTTTTTCTGTTTAAACATCACTTTGATAAATGTCCCTGTGAGTACCAGGTCCCAGCATGGACCCATAGATCCAGTGGCTCTCTACCTTTCCTGGGTGCCAGGCTTGGGGCTGAGCCATGCCGGGTTGCTGGGTGTCCCCCACACACCTTTGCCCCCACCCCCCATTGGCTGCCACTGCCTCCTACAGCTTGGCACCCATGTAGGAAATCCCCAGACACTGAAATCTGTAGGTTGGGGGAGGTTTATTGACTCTCTTTGAGTGGGTTTCATTAATCGCTATACAGCTTGTACATGAATGTCTTGAGAAACCATCATTTTCAGTCTCACTCACTCTACTTTGACAACAGTCCAGTAAGACCAGGGCTTGAGTCCATGGTCTGGACCAGGGGACAAATCTGACGGGAGAGACATAGCCATTCTTTTCTCGGCTCCCTGAATCTTTAGGACCACCACTTGTGAATATGAGTGTGCTCTCCTTTTTTAGGGTCCCTAGGTCTTCATGTGTCAGTGCCAGAGAAGGACATAGCTGAACTCTGAGATGGCGTGACAGTCGATAGTGTACATGTAGTCCTGCTTGGTGAGGAACAAGAAACAGGTTAGGTAAGAGGAGAAGGAGGGAGACCGATCCCAAAACTTCACAACTGAACTTAATTCTTGTAAACTTGTAGTAGATTCTCTCTCCTTTTCCCCTCCCCCTCCGCCATCCCTCCTTCCCTTCCCCCTCCTCCTCCTCCCTCCTTCTTCTTCTTCTTCTTCTTCTTCTTCTTCTTCTTCTTCTTCTTCTTCTTCTTCTTCTTCTTCTTCTTCTCTCTTCTTCTCTTCTCTCTTCTCTCTCTCTCTCTCTCTTCTCTCTCTCTCTCTCTCTCTCTCTCTCTCTCTCTCTCTCTCTCTCTCTCTCTCTCTCTCTCTCTCTCTCTCTGCACTGGGAATTGAACCAGGATCTCACAGATGCTGGCCAAGACTGGACCACAGAGATGCTTACTCCAGTCCCCACCTTACCCACAGATTATTTCCTCTATGCCTCAGTCATCTCAACCAGAAGAGTTAAATAAATTAATCAATATTTCACGCTTTTAAAAATGTTCATGCAGGCACTGCTATTTAAGTGTCAGCTGTTATTATAATTTCCCTAGCTTTCTATTGATTTTTGTTATCTCCTGTGTCTCATGAGCTCACTCAGTGATTTCCATAGGTGACCTAAGCTGTGTTTTTTCTTTCTCATTTTTATTTTTGCCTTCTTACTTCCTGTGTGAAGATTTTCCTTTGAAACATCCTTCCTGCCTTTGTGTCGTACTTTTTTTTCCCAGGCAGTCTTACTACATTAGCCCAGGCCGGCCTCAAACTCTCAATCCCCCTTCTTCTGTTGCCTCAGTACTGGAGTTAGACAGACACTGCTAGTTACACAGGCCTTGTATGTCACCTTAGGTGGAATTCCTGTCATGGTTGTTTTCTCTGTTCCTTTGCAGGTTTTTTTCTCTTTTGCACCAGGCAAAAAATACAATATATATAGGGAGCGGGTTGGATCCCTGTAATAGGCATTCAGCAGTGAGTGATCCAGGAGGAGAGGCGTTTTCAGTACTCCCCTCAGCCATCAAATTCAGACACTGTGTGAGTTTTTTATGATGACAATCAGGGATTGGAAGTCCAGCCATGCATCTGTCTAACTTTCCCATACATACAGGTTTATTATTGTTTGTTCAAGATGCCTGAGACCAGGAGGGAGGAACTAGGAGTTAGACAGATTCCTAGGTAGGCAGACAGATGGGTAGCAGAGACTTGACTAGGTAATAAAGATAGCAGACTTCTGAGATGGCTCAATTCTTCCTCCCTAAACAAAGGCCTGACCGGTCTGTGCCCCTATCGCCCCCCAGTAAGGCCCCCAGATGATGGAATGCTCTGACTAGTTGAAGGCCAGATCAGGACCTGTTTACACCAAAATTGTGGGCCTATCAGCCACCGCATCTTTGTTGAAACTGACCAACCCTAAATTAGGGAAGGAAGAATCTCCAGTCCCATCAAACCTCCAATCCTTGATAAAGCTGGATTTTCAGATTCCTGAATCCCTTGTCTGCTTTGAAGAACATCTTTTCCACTTTGTGTGTTTCTGTGTGTGTGTGTGTGTGCATATGTGTGCTTCTTTACACCTGATAAAAGCTTTTCTTTATCAGCTAATTCTGTTTTCTTTGTTTGAGATTTTCCCTGCCACTAACAGTCACGGTCAATATTTTTCCTATGTTTTAATTCTTTAAAGGGCAGAGAAAACAAACCAAATTAAAACCTAGATGGCAACAGAACTGTTTCTGATGGGAAATTTTTTTAAATTTAGGAATATTTGCATACTGTATTAGTCAGAGTTATCCAAAGGAATAAAGCTAATGAAATGAACACACACGTATTACACACACACACACACACACACACACACACACACACACACACACACACACACTGTATTAGAGAAGCTTAGAAGCTGTGGTCCAGTTAGTCTAACAATGTTGTGCATCAACAGAAAGTCCAAGAATCCAGTAGTTGTTCAGTCTCTGAGGCTGGATGTCTCTGCTGGTCTTCGGTACATGCTAGAATCCTGAAGAAGTGGGCTCTACGGCCAGTGAAGGAATGGCCTCGCCAGTGAGAGCGAGGACAAGCAGGCAAAGAACAAAAACTTCCCTCTTCCGCGTGCTTTATATAAGCCTCCACCAGGAGGTGTGACCCAGATCTTGTTATTTCAAAAGACAGAAATTCAGGATGGGTCTTCCCACTTCAAAAGATTTAATTAAGAAAAATCCTCACAGGTGCACCCAGCCACTTGGGTTTTAGTTCATTCCGGATGTGGTCAAACTGACAAGCAAGAGCAGCCATCACACATACTCACCGCGATCTATCTTAGGGATGGAGCTCAAGTCCCACAGACCTCATCTGGGTTACTTATTGCATCTTACCCACACAGCCAGAAGACAGCAAATACCGTGCAGTACTTTCTGTATCACCTGAGATCGGAGATGGAATTTTCCAGTTGTGGCAAACATTGCTGGCACCGTAGAAGGTTCTGGCTCTGGAGCATTTCAGACTGCAGGCTTCTGAGTTAGGAACGCTCAGCCTGTGTAGCCTGCAGTGAGTTCTAACACAGTCAAATGTTGCTGCTGATGCTCCCCAAGGTCCAACATGATCCTCACATCCCAGGCTATTTGAGCAGTTCTCCATCTGTCAAGACCCAGCTTGAAGCCGAGGCCTGCCTGTCCTTTGAAAATCCTCCTCCATCTCAGATCTTGACAAGAGATCCACTCTAAGGGACCACGTTGTGTTTGCCTCTTGCAAGCAGCCGTGAATATGTCATAGGTGCTCCTAAGGCCATGGGCTAAGCTTTCCTGAGGGAAGGCCAGGAGCTTGTACATATGTGTATAGCAAAGGGTTCTAGCTCACGATAACTGGTCGATGGTCCTTTGCATAATTGCGTGAAATAAGAGAAAGGATAAGTGAGCAGTATTGAAAAAAGAGAGGAGATGGGATGGAAAGGATACAGCAGTGGACTGCCTTCAAAGCCTCTATACTTAGAAGTCACCATGTCATAAGAAGTAAGAGTGAGAGGAGGTAGTTAGGAGAAAGAACCCAGGGTCTTCTCACCTGCCAATGAGGCACTTGATTGAGTTTTACCCTGCCCATCCAGCTGGTCCAGCTGAGGCTCAGTACCCAGCCTCCATTGATTGCCGTTGGCTGAGGGCAAGGTCCCTGCTTTTCATCCACTCCTTCTTAATTGTGCAAAAGGAGAGAGATGTTGGGAACAGATCCGGCTCCAAAGCACATCAAGTATGTACAAGCATCAAAGACCAGCAAAATCAGCTGACTGTCCCACCGGTTTCTTTGCTATCACGAGGCACTGTCCTTTATGCTCAGAGCCCTGCAGAAGCCAGTATGCCAAACCCATGCTCCAAGTAACTAACATATGTACTCAACTCCAGTTTGGGCCCCTGCCAGCCTCATTCTGGCTTGGTCCAAGTAGGTTGTCCTTTCAGTGAGGACTACAACACTTTTAGAAATTAGTTGTCATTTGGCATCCTCGGAGGATCCAACAATATTTCTTCCCCTACTGGGAACCAAAAATCCACAGATGGTCAAGCACAAAACAATGAAGTGTTTATGTATAGTCTCTGTGATTCTGCTTTAAACCATCTCTGGACACTTAAAATACCCTATACAACATACATTCCATGTTAATGCCATTATACTGCATTGTTTAAGGGATGGTGGGAAGAAGTCTGAACATGTTTCATATAGACATCCCCCACCCCCTGCCACTTTCAACTTAAGGTTGGTTGAATTAAGAAATACAGAACCAATATAGTGGGGTCGGGGTGGCTGTAATTGGGAGAGTGACCATATTATGTGGTCACTAATAGTAATAGTGATCACTGTTAGGCCACTGCATGTCTCTCTCATTCTCTCAGCTGCCAGAGTCTCATCTTTCCAAGGGCTGCACCCACCACTGTTGATTCTGGGACAGCAAAACTTCCCCTTTGTCTCTTTGTCGAGAAAAGATGACTCAACTTGGGCTTAAGGGAGGGAGTTCTGGGAACTGGTATAAATGCAGGCCTTCCTTTTCTCAACTCAGTCAATCAACAGGTGTGGGTTCCTTACCATGTGCCAGGACACACACTGCCTTGTCCTTTTTCTTTTTTTTAAATTTTATTAATTTATTCTTGTTACATCTCAATGGTTATCCCATCCCTTGTATCCTCCCATTCCTCCCTCCCTTCCATTTTCCCCTTACTCCCCTCCCCTATGACTGTGACTGAGGGGGACCTCCTCCCCCTTTATATGCTCATAGGGTATCAAGTCTCTTCTCAGTAACCTGCTGTCCTTTCTCTGAGTGCCACCAGGTCTCTCCCTCCAGGAGACATGGTCAAATATGAGGCACCAGAGTATGTGTGAAAGTCATACCCCACTCTCCACTCAACTGTGGCCTTTGCAGAGCTGAAGACTCCCTCTTCCTCATGGAGGCAGCTAGTGGACACCAGTGGGTATGTCTATCTGGATCCAGCATGTCTAGAGAAGAGCAAGTCATTCACAAAGTAGCAGGAAGTTTCATTTTGTTAAAAGAGAATGTGCCAGTCTAGCTGGAGGAAACTTGAGCTGAGTCCCACCTTGAACTCTAGCACACAGCCCAGTGACTCATCTCTGCTTCTCGGTTGGGGCCAGCACTTCCTTCCTTTCCTTTTGCCCATGGTGTGCAGTTTTGCATGCATCTACCAGGGCTCCTCTCTGGCTTCTGACTCACAGACCTCATCTTCAACTTTGACTGAAGGGAGTGATATCCAGAACATTCCAATGAGTTGACTTCACCACCGCCTCACCCACAGGGTACTAGTGAATGACCACTGTTGGCTGGCTTGCCACCTCCCCTTTCACAAGCATGTCCCAGGAGAAGATACTTTTCCTAGGTTCTCTGCAAATGACACCTTCTCAGAGGCTTGAGGATTTCCATATGAGGGCAAGATGGCTACAGGGCAGTGACAACCTTAAGGGGAGGCATCTGGTTGCCAGAAAGGGGTTCACTCAAATAGGCTCTAGGGCTTCTGGACCATTGTGGGGCACCTCCATAGACAATAGAATATTTCCTCCATCACAGTCACATATGTAGTGGAAAGAAGCTGCTATAGGCCTCTGAAGAGCCACGGGGTGATTTTCTAGCCATGGGAAAGGAGTGGGTAGTAGCGTCTCCTCTCCATATTCATGAGTCCATCCCATAAATCTCCGTACATATTTGGAAACATCCTTCCATCCAAGGAACAGAGAAAAAAAATCGATGGGTCAAGAGTCACAGGCCACATTGAGTTCTGCTGATTCAGATGACAAGCCAAATAAGATCATGAGAATCTGGGTCATCATTTGGCCTCTGACTCATCATGGAACCCAGTGATGCAGTGCTTGGCTTCAGTCCCATCTTCCTTTGATTTTGAACAGAGCTTATGGTATCTATCTCCAGCCATTCCCAAAGGACATGGAAGCAACAAGTACTTAAGCAGCCATGGCATTATAGTTAGAAAAATCAAGGATTTCTGCTCTGCCAGAACATGACTAGGAAAAGGCCAAGTGTGGGAAGCAATCCTCCCACCCCCACCCTCCAGCGGCTCGCAGCTGGATTAGGTTCTTGGGTCTGCAGCTCTGCTTTGAGAGGTGGGCAGACTCAGAAAGGAAACAAGCCACTTCCGGAAGAGCTGGCCACCTGGACAGAGCCAAAACCAAGGACTCAACAGGGAAATCCCCCTGGGTCGGGGAATTCTCTGGGAGTCATTCAATTCAAGGAAACACCTTCCTACTGGCACAAGGTGAGGGAGAGAACCCAGGGAAAACTGAGAGAGTAAGAGAAGGCTAATGTGGGAAGAGAAAGAGAAAAGGAAGTTGCTTGTGGGTTGAAGGCTCAGAGGCGACCTCCTGCTAAAATGCTAGCTGACCATCTCCAAATGGCCTTGACTTCCGGTAGAAAGAGAAACAAAAACAAAAACAAATATGATCAGTCTGTAAGTAGCTGTAGGTGAGCCCCATGCTTGGACAGGAACACTGACATACAAAGCAAGTCTCAAGGTATATTTCAGGAAAAATGACGGTAAGAAAAAAAAAAAAAAAGAGAAAACGGTGGAGAGACATTCTCCTATACTGACCTCTATTATAAATGGTGAAGGCAGAGGTTCAGAAAGGCTCATGTATTTCAATAACTTTCACTGTAAGCTCACACTGACTGAGTCCAGTTGCAGACAGCTCATCCTGTGCCCCACCCTCCGCCCATATGCGAAAAGAAAGGACCATGAAGGTGACTACAAACACAAGCCATGCCCACTCGAATGTCCCCAGACACTACCAAAACAGAGGGCAGCGTCAGAGAACCAGCCCCTGCCCAGAGTCGATGGGAAGGCACACCCTCTGCCCTTGGGTCTCTGTTGGGGCTGATGTATGACAGGAGTCATCGTGTCTCGTTCCTCTCCAGGGTGGGGTAAGACAACCGACAAAGGAGGAAACCTATAACCTCAATGTAAGAGTCACAGTGGTTAAACTTGACAGAAAAATAAGTTTCTGAGTTCTCAAACTTTGTAGCACTGCAAAATGATGAGATTGTATACATTTTTTTAAAAACTGTGTTTTTAAAGATCTATTTTATGTGATTAGTGCTTTACCTCTGTATTAGTCAGAGCTCTCTAGAGTAATAGAAATGTATGTATGTATGTATGTATGTATGTATGTATGTATGTATACATGTATATATGAGGGGGGTTGGGAGTCATTCAAATGACTTTTAGGCTGTGGTCCAGCTAATCCAACAATGGCTACCTATGAACAGAAGTTCCAAGAACCCAGTACTTGTTCAGTCAATAAGCCTGGATATGTCAGCTGTTCTTCAGTAGATGCTGGAATCTCAAAGAAGTAAACTCTAATGCCAGTGAAGGAATGGGCTTGCTAGCAAGGGGGGAGCAAGCAGGCAAAGAGCAAAAGCTTCCTTCTTTCCTGTCTGACAGTCTTCCAGCGGAAGGCATGGCAGAGATTACAGGAGGGTTTTCCCACCTCAAAATATCTGTAGTAAAGGTATGTTTTCCCACTTCAAAGACTCAGATTAGAAGTAGATCTTCCAACTTCAAATGAAGCCAACATCTCTCACAGGTGTGTCCCATTATTGGATTTCAGTTAATTCCAGCTGTGGTCAACTTGATAACCAAGAATTGTCATCACAGCCTGCATGTGTGTATGCATGTGCACCACAGGCATGTCTGGTACCTGAAGAGGTCAAATGTAGCCATCGGATGCCCAGAAAATGGAGTTACAGATGGTTGTGAGCCACGATGTGGGTGCTAGGAACCAAACCCAGGTCCCTAGCAGGAGCAGGGAGTGCTCAAGACATCTGAGCCACTGCCAGCCCTTGGGATTAAATTCATGATCAAGTCCTTCAGCCCTTATGAAAGGAGACTGTCACTGCTAGAAAGACAGAATTTGTACTTCTAAATAGTCTTGAGAACTGTGAAACGGGAAAATATATTAGCAATTACCTCCTCCTGTAACTTCTGGGCTGGTTTTTTAAAAAAGCAGAATGATTATGAAAGACAGGCATATTCAGATGATTACACATAAGCGGCTTGTGAGATAGGGAAAAATGAGACTGCATTTGATCAGGCTGGAAGTAAATTCCATGCTTTGGCAGAAACGCTGATCAAAGTCTGGAAATTGCCCCTGGGTGCTTTTGAGAACCCCTTCTCATTGTCACCCCAGTCTGAGGCTCCTGGCTCACTACCCCCTGGCTTCCTTTTACCTTGTGTCCTGGAGAGATTCATGGAAGAGTTGGGGTCACAGCGGAGGCCAACATAATAAGAGAATTTGGAGGTGTGAAGACCTCTAAGACACAACTCTTATGTGTTTTCCAGGAGAAAAGAAGGTGTATGTCTAACTAAAGGGTGTGTGTGTGTGTGTGTGTGTGTGTGTGTGTGTGTGTGTGTACACGTGCGTGTGTGTATGTGTGTGCGCGCTTCTGGCTATGTGCCTATTGTAAGTTTGGATGTTAATTATAAGAAACAATTTGTGGGCATGGAGAGATGGCTCAGAGGTTAAGGGCATTGGCTGTTCTTCCAGAGGTCCTGAGTTCAATTCCCAGCAACCACATGGTGGCTCACAACCATCTACAATGGAGTCTGGTTACCTCTTCCGGTGTGCATGAAAACAGGGTGCTCATATACGCAATAAATAATTTTTTTAAAAAGAAGCAATTTGTGATATGGAACAGGAAACTGAAAATTCTGTTATCATTTCTATAATTGTATATTATGGGAACTACCAGAAATGACCCCTTTCCACACACACCCAATACAGTCAGAGATATATGAAGTTAAAATGAAAAAGCCTTGCCTTGGCATCTTACAACGGAGAAATTCCAACATGTTACATGCGACTGTGTGCTACTCTGTAAAGCCTTAAGAAGCTAAGCTAACACCCACCCTGGAAGCCTGTTCTACTCTTATGTATTTACCAGGAGAAAAGAAAGTGCGTATTGACCAAAGCTTTGTGTGTATGTGAGTGCTCCCTGTGAGTGCTCCCTGTGCACGCTCCTGGCCATCTTCCCAACATACCACTACACTGGAAGCCACACAGTCTCCTTAAAAGATGGCAATGACTGTAACTATGACCATCAAAAGCAGTTATATACCATGTATTATTTTTTTTAAGCTTCAAGAAAATATTTTGAATGCATTCTCCCATAAGGAAACAATGAATGTTTAAAAAGATACATTTCCTTAATCTCATTTTATCACAATGTGCACATGCATCAGACAACTCATGGTACCCAGAAATGGGCACAATTTTGATGCTTTTATCTACCAGCTTAAAAAAGGAAAAATGAACACTGCAATCTGTGGTGTAGTCATACAATGGGATGTCCTCAACAACTAAAAGGAGTGAGCTACAGACACACATAGTAATGTGTGGCAGCATGCACAGGGCCTGCAAGCCAGGTGGGGTCCAGGGCTGAGGAGCGGAAGTGGGCATGATCTCCCATCCCTGAGCAGGAAGCTACCTCCAATTGACAACTGCTTGGAAAAGGAACAATTAGTTTTCTTCAATGGAGTTTTTCCATGGAGTTTAAGGGCAGGGTTTCTATACCCAGCAGTAGTTGGCGAACACACACACACACACACACACACACACACACACCTCAATGGTGTTTTTTATTTTTGTTTTATGTTGCTCAGTTAGGGCATTTGTTGTTGTTGTGGTGGTGGTTTGTTTTGTTTTTCAAGACAGGGTTTCTCTGTGTAGCCTTGGCTGTCATAGACTCACTTTGTAGACCAGGCTGGCCTCAAACTCACAGAGATCCGCCTGCCTCTGCCTCCCTGAGTGCTGGGATTACAGGCATGCGCCACCATGATGCGCTGTTAGGACATCTTTTATCTTAGTGGTCTTTCTTTCTCTCTGTCTATCTGTCTGTCTGCTTGCCTGACTGCTTATCTGTCTGTCTTTATGTTGGTTTGTTTGTTTACTTGCTTTTTTGTTTTCTAGAGAGGGAGGGTTGGTAAAGAGAAGGAGTAGTGTTGGATAGCTGAGATGGAGATGAGGAGGAGATGTGGAAGGGAAAAGCATGATCAGATCATATTGTATGGGGTTTCATAAAAAAATAAAGATAGCAATAAAATAAAATAAAATATGTCATATAAATGTGCACAGAAGTTGTAATCATTTTGCCAAATCAACTAATGGATGGGAAATGCATTTTATACTAAGTATGCTGAAGTCATGTGGTACCCAACTGAAAGTGTCTTGGGCGTGTCAAAGGGATTTGGGAAAACTTGCACAGATTATTACGTCTCTTAATAACTAAACAAAGCAGTCAGACATGGTGATACACACCTTTAGTCCCAGTACCCGGAAGGCAAGGGCAAGTGGATCTTTGTGAGTTCAAGGCTAGTCTGGTCTACAAAGCGAGTGCAGGACAGCCAGGGCTCTTGTTACACAGAGAAACCCTGTCTCAAAAAACAAAAACAAGCAAACAAAAAAACCTAAATAAACCCACAGTTTCTATCAATCAAAAAAGTAGCTACTGCTAAGCCCTCATGAAACAGTAGTCTCTTTACAGTGTGTGAACTGGCAAAGAGAAGACATGCCATACTCCAGGATTTTGATTTATGACATGTTCTATAAAACTTTTGAATGGAGATAAATTTCCTTGGGAGTCTTCTGGATGCATGAACTGGTTAGACAATTAAGTTTTGCACACTTTACCTGTGGAGTTGTTTGGTTGTTGTTGTAACCTGCACAAACTTAAAGATCAGAGTTCAGTCCCTAGAACCTGCTGGGATCTCTTATCCATTCCTCCTAACCCGAGAAGGGAGGCGCAGACAAGAGAATCATCTGGAACCTTGTGAACCAGGCAGGCAGAAACAAGACCTTGCCTAGACAAAGTAGGCAAGCATGGGCTCCCCACAAATTGTCCTCTGATTTTCATATGTGCACCATGGAGCATTCACGCCTGTGTGCACGCACATTAATAATTTTTCTTTTTAATTTAGAGATAATGTAGACTCGTATCCTCCATTGAGATCTCAGAGCTTGTCAAGCCTTGGATGTTGTGAACTACACTCCAAAGATGAGGTTTGAGGCCTTCTCAGGCAGTAGGTTCGCATCCGTTTTGGAAGTGTGCGGTTCTTGGTCTGTGCGTGCGTGCGTGCGTGCGTGCGTGCGTGCGTGCGTGCGTGCGTGCCGGAGAAGACTGCCTTTATTGTCTTTACTTCCTCTGACCTTTCTGGACGATGGAGCTGGGAAGAACCAGCAGCTGCAAGCTTACCCTGCTAAGGCCAGCGAGAGTCGTTTCAGGCAGTCCCCTGCTCCCTACCGGATGCAGAGAAAAGTGTCATTCTCAGCCAAAACAAATACTTTCCCATCTGGGACGTCCACTGAGTGACAAGTAGCTTTTGATGTAGACATCATTACTCCAGAGAGCTATTTATTTAGAAGCAGGGGAAGGAGGAGGAAGGAGCTTGTGTGTAAGGAACTGAGCTATCATAACCGTACTTCTGGCAACACGATCTTCCTGGCACTGGGCTGAAGAGATTACCCTCGAACCTTCAGTGTAGTGTCTGAAACCACATTCTTCCTGCCATAGCTCTCCCGTGGCTTTATGAGGCCCCGTACAATGCTTTTCTTAGGGCGTAGCTCCTTTTTAACAGACCTTCAGACCAGAAACGGGAGTGAAATCTGTCAGGCCAGGCTGAACACCAACTGCAATGCAAGAGCACTGGGGCGGCTTCAAATTCCTGAGCCCCAGGAAGCAAGAGAAATTATCTTGGAAAACCAAATTCCTGTTGTAAAAACAAAACAGTGGGAGGCAGCTCTGAAAGAAAGCACCATGAGCCATTGCCAAGAAATATGTGTATCTTTTAGTGCAAATCCAAATTTGGGGAAAAGTCATAAATTGATTTTTTCCCCCCTTTTTGGAATCGGGACAGTATTCTTTTAAATGACAGTATTGAAAGGTTTTGTCTCTGTCCTTCCCAGCATGCATCTCAGCATAGAGTTGTGTATTCTGAACCCACTTAGGTTTAGTGACACCAAGAGAGTTATATTTAGGAGTGTTGGGATAGTCTTTGTTAGCATAAATATGAGCGCCCAGCAAGTGGGTATCGTAATAACGCTAAGATTTGTAGTGAAAACCCTCATGGTGTGGATCACAAAGCAGGCAGCTTTGTGTGGGGGATTTTGTACATGCCTGGCAAACCAACCACATGGTCTCTCATCCTGCTTGGAGTGGAATATTGAGAAGTCTGAGGGACAGAGGCACACCAGTAAGTTGATTGTGGCATTGGAGCAGTTTGAATGCAGGTTTTCTGCCAGAGGTGTAAGGAGAATAGAAGCAGGGCCTGGCAGGGACTGAGGTAGGTAGGCATCTCCCTCAGGACATGAGGCTGTGCAAAGTCTCAGAACAGGAAGCTGGTACTGTGGTAGAGCACAGGCTCAGGGCAAGGAGCTGGTCCAGGAGATCATTGTCATTGTCATCGGTGCAATTAGGATCATTCAATTGAAAATGGTTCTAATAAAAGTAGCGTGTGAACTGGGCATGGCAGAGTGTTTCCGTGTTCTCATTGCTTAGGAGTTGAAGCAGGAGACCATGAGTTCAAGGCCAGCCTGGACTGTATAGCAAGACTGTCTTTCAAAAAGAGACTTTCAGAGATATGTTGCTATCTCTCTATTCGCCTCGTTGCTACCTGCTTTAGAAAGACAGATATCATTTGCATGACATGCATAACAAAATATAAAATGCTCACTTGAACTGAATGCTTTGTTATTATTTTGAGATAGGGTCTTCTTTTATAGTCTAGACTGACTTTGAACTCCTGGTAATCTGTCTGCCTCAAGTTCCCAAATGCTGGGATTACAGGTGTGTGCCATCACACCTGGCTGAATTTAATTTTGAACGTTGCTAATTGAGCACTATGCGGTGCACCCTTGCAGTAGAATCTACATAAGTAGCAGCTTTAGCAAGAAGGGCAGAGGTCTGTGGGTCCTTGGGCAATGGCCTGTCCCTATTTACAGAAACAATGATGGTGCTAGACTGTCGTAGAAAGGATCCTGGGTCTGAATGCTGAAGACCTCAGCTCTGGCTGAGCCCTGCCACTTATGAGTTGTGATTCTGACAACTCAGTTTCTCTGAGGGTCATGGTCCTGCTGCCCTGTAGGGATGTTGTCTAGCCCTAGAGGGCTGCAAGGAGACAAAGAATATGAAAGCATTCTGCCCACTGTGGACCTAGTGTGGTTTGTGGGGCATCTTTGTTTATCAATCATCATCTGTAAGCCATGCAACCATCAGAGATGTCAGAAACGTATTTGTTACGGTTTGAATCTGAATGGCCTCCTTGGGCTCAGGCTTTGAGCTCTTGGTCCTCAACCATCAGTACAAGTTTGAAGACTGGGACTTAGGAGGTTCAACCTGGGTGGCAGAAGTGAGTTCACAGTGGGCCTTAGAAGGCTACACCTGATGCTGTTTCTGGGCATAGCTAGTTGTGCAGCTTTGGGAGCTCCCATGCCTCTCTCCTTTCTTTCCCTCCTCCTCTTTCCATCCTTCCCTCCCTCCCTCCCTCCCTCCCTCCCTTCCTCCCTTCCCTCCTTCCTTTCAGGACAGACTGAAACTTTTATAAAAAGGGGAGAAAAAAGGAATTATTTTCCCTCTAACTTGTTTCGGTCATAATGATGAAAAAAGCAGCATTTACTTGACACCTACTGCATACAATACAAGAGGACAGGATCAATGCTGTCAAATGTCTTACAGCCTACTTAATGAAAAAGGAAGTGCTCACGTCAGAACAAAAGGATATGTCTCCTAGATCAAGAATGACCCAGAAGCGAAATGAGTTCAAAGAGAGAAAGAAGCATTAAGCTGTCATGAGCCGGGATGACTTGAACTGAGTGCTGAGGGAATGCCAGCATGCTGAAGGGTAAACAGTTAATCACATATATGGCACATTGACACTTAGCTTAGCAGAGAGTGGAAGGCAGGCATCCAGCCAGACTCTAGGTTTGAAGGCACTTTTCGCTATGCAGGTAACCTTTGGAAACAAACTCCAGCTTATCTGTCTAGATTTCTCCCTAAAACAGAGAAATGTTGCGAAAAGGTAGAATCCTATTGCAAACACCAGGACTTAACATCTTCTGGAACAGATACGCCAGGTAAACAAAGCTACTATTATTATGTCATTTGTCATTTTCCAGTATTTACATCAGACAGCACACTAAACCCTCTTCTCATGCAACCATAACAGGTCACCTGTATTAATGAATTCCTGCCTGGGTCCACAGAGCACAGGAGTTTTTGAGTGAAAGCGAGACAGAGGACCTGAATGTCAGGCCATTTTCTAGTCACCAAAGGAAGTGGTGTCTACTTACAGACACACAGACACTACACAGAACCCAGCCGCAGCATTCTTTCCCAGGGCTCCCAGCAAGCTCTCAGCAACACCACTTTCAGAATATTAAGTGTCTTTCTCCACCTTCTTTTTTTTTTCCCCCTTCAGAGAATTGTCTACAAAAGTGAAATTCCAGACCTCACAGGGCCTGTCCCCTGGAATGTGATAATACCCCCAGCAGAGCAATAACCCACCCCCACCCCATCCCACCCCACCCCAGGCTTGAGCCTCAGTATAAAGCTCCTTTGTAGGGGGACCCTTATGAGCTGGGTGTTGCTTAGAAATGGTTATCCTACCAAAAGGACATAAATGGCCTCCATCTCCACCGAACAATGCCCTTGGTTTTTGTCATTCCAATGCTGTCCCCAGTGGGCTATTGCCTTTTCAGAATTGAAACAAAAGGGACTGTGAGGTGATAAGCCAGAGCCCAGCAGCTGGCCCAGGTCTTGGCTGCTATCAAATGTGTGATTCATAGCTGGGAGGGGCCTGCCAAGGCCAGCTGCAGGGGCTCAGTAAACCTAGGCTGAGAAGGCAGTCTGCTCTGTGCCCTTTGCTGGGTGGGCTCCTGCGTCCTGGCCCTCTGCAAAGCTCATCACCACCGAGAGCTGTTCCACTGGTTCACACCCAACCAGCCCCATTCTATCCACATCCAGTCAGGTGCTTGAAACAGCCCGTGCATGACTCATGGGCAGAGTCAGCCAGAACCAATAGCACCAGAATTTTTTTTTTTTTAAGAGTTAAGTTCAAGTTCCATACACAATTGCAATGAGTAGAGCCCTTGTTGCTCTCTAAAGTCATGGAAAGAAGTTGCCATAGTGGAACCTCCAAAAATGCCAGGGCATAGGGTCATCATACAGCCTTGTTCTTCCTTAGACACCAGCCTGGAAGCTTATGCTTAAGCATTTTCCCCTGAGAACCAGCAGGTTGGGTTTAGCTGCAAAAGATCAAAGCCAGATTTTTGAAGTCGAAGTTCAAATGCAAACACTAGCTGTGTTGCTCCAGGCTCAAACATGAGCTTCAGGATGAATTTTATCATTGAACTTGGGAGTCAGCTGCCAACACCAATTGTGGTTTAGGGTACACTGGGAGATTTCCGTATGGGAAGAAACCAATCTTTAGTTTCCCGAGGGAATAGAATGCATTGTCCTAAGAGCTAACCCGAGAGGCAAGACCGGAGGAGATACTTAAAAGATTTGCCAAGCTGGGACTGTCCAAGCCTGCAAAGGATGGGAGGGCTGGTGAAACTTATTCTGAGAGAATGGAGAGAGGCAATGCTTGCTCTTTTAGGGCTATTCCTACTGAGGAACTGTGACAGGAGAGCCAAGTGCTCTTACCTGCCTTCCCTGTTAATTCAGTATGAGAAAGAAGTACACAAGTTATGTCTCCGCGACCCTGGGGAATCCCCATGTAAACGCCCAGATTCTTGGCATAAAGCAGAACCATATTTACATATAGCCTAAGCAATCCTCTTTTATGCTTTATAAAACATCAGACTGACTATGGTGCCTAATACAGTGTTGTTACTCAGCACTGGGGAGTAATGACAAGAAAAATGTCAGTGCGTGTTCAGTACTCCCTGAAAGCTTTCTTCATGAATATTCATCTCGGATTGGGTGACTTTGCATATGCAGAAGCCGTGGTTGTGGAGGGCTTGCTAGGCTGTGCAGATGAAAAGCATGGAGGATAAAGCAGAGACTAGGCAGTTTGGCTATTATAGAGAGTGGCTAGGAGCAGGAGGAAGGAGGGAAGAAAAAGAGTAGGTTGGAAGCATGGTAGAAAGACACATCTCTGAGTTTACTGTTTGGAAAATCTTTAACTTCTCAGTGGCATCTATTATTTTATGTCTTAAAAGCAGCTTAAACGACAGCAACAAGCTGAGGAGGAGAGGAGATAAAATCCCGTTACTCCTTTAGGAAAACACAGGTAGTATCAGTCCATGGCATAAGAGAGTGGCACTGCTCTAGGCTAAGGAACAGCACAGGGCTTGCTGAGCATGCTCAGTCCTAAAGTCCATCTTCAATGCTATAGAGCGACAAACTTTTAGTCCTTTAATCTTTAAGGAATCCACATTCTGCCAGTTCAGAAACTGAACTCCCTGCAAATCCAAAAAGGGGAAGCAGACATAGCTTCCTCATTCTTGGCCATGGCTAAGAAGAGTATAGACAGACACACAGACACGTATGCTTTTGTTTGTTTTGTTCTTCAAGACAGAATTTCTCTGTTAGCCTTGGCTGTCCTGGACTCGCTTTGTAGACCAGGCTGGCCTCGAACTCACATAGATCTGTCTGCCTCTGCATCCCCTTGTGCTGACATTACGATTTCGGAAGTGCATGTTTTCATTGTGGGAAGGGAGGTGTGGTCACCTGTTCGTGTATGTGAGGTGGCTAGAGGGTGACATTTGGTGTCTTCATCAAAGGCTCATCGCCTCATAAAATCTGGAGCTTGCCGTTTAAGCAAGACTGTCTAGCAAGCAAGTCCTTAGGATTGGCTGGCTTACTTGGTCCCCACCAAGCACCTGGTATTATAAAAGTGTGGTGGCCTGCCTGGCTTTTACCTGGTTGGTTGAGATCCGAATTCGGGTCTTCACATTTCCGTAGCAAGTACTTCATCTATGGAGCCATCTGCGCAGCCCTATTGGCAGCGTGGTTAAAACACAGACTTCAGAGAAGCCACTGAAGTACCAAGCCTCTTCCCTCTTCCAAATTTTCATAATATTTTGTATGCATGTGTACATTGCATGAGCTTCTCCTACCCTTGGCTCCTGAGAACCAGTAAGTGTTATATAAAGTGGGAACTGTAGCTCCGCAGAGCCTGGGATTTTTTTTTTTTTTTTTAAAGCCAAGCCATGTGTTATGATAAATAAACAACCTCTGAAGTGCCTGTCTTGCTTTTGGCAAGGCTGTTCAGGATTCAGCTGTAAGGCGTTGTAACTCCCACAGAAAGAATTTGGGTGAGGAGAAAAGGTTCCAGCACTTCTCAGCACGAAACTAGGAAAGGCCCATTAGCGACAAAAAAAAAAAAGAAAGAAAGAAATTACATATGTGCAAAGGATATGGGGGCGACCTGACTCAGAGCTGGAGAAGGAAAATGGGTTTAAATACCAGTAGCTAGTCTTAAAGCCAAGAGGAGGGAGGGAGGCGTGCTCAGAGTAGAAGTGTCTCTAAAAATCTTGCGTGCACAGTCCTGAAATTTTCTTTGTGAGGGTGAGTGAACCAAGAATCCAAGGGCTTGAGCACAGCTTCTTGCACCAAGCCTCATTCTCAAGCCCACAGGATGTGTGTGACCTAGCCAGCTGTGGCAGCAAGCCCTCCTACCCTGGGTATTTCTGACCCACACAGCCCTACAACACAAAAGTGTTGGTTCTGGTGTGTCTAGAGGTTCCTACTAGACAAAGCAGCATACCCAAGTCAATTCTGAATTGACAAGATGAATTTCATTGATCCTCGGAATGTACCGTGACTGAAGCTATTTGCCAAACTCTTATTTGCAGCCATATGTCACAATTACTCCAGAGACCCGCGTTGCTGGGAAGGCCTTGAACCCACACACTTAAGATTTTTGCCAAGGGTGGATTTAAGAGGTTGCCCTATTTTTAGAAAAAAAAAAAAAAAAAAAAGCCTTTTCTTTCTTTCCTTTTCAAAACAGCTACTAGGAAATCATTCAGTATATTCAAACAAAAGCTCCTTGACAAATCCCTTTAGAACCAAGGGCTAGGCAAAGGTTTGTTCTCCCTGGTGAATGGTTCCTCAAAATTACACGAGATAGAATTCTGCCAGAGGGTGATTTCCTCTTCTAGGTGAGGCTGGTGAGCAGTGCAAAAGTAAGTTTAATTGGTCCTGTTCCTCCCAACCAGAATTCATTGCTATAGTTTTCTTTTTTCTTTCACACTCTGTGCACACGCAGACACACACACACACACACACACACACACACGCGTGCACGCGCGCTTCATTTTGGTTATGAACTTCATTCTCACAGATTCAATTTGGCATCCCCCTCACCCAATGCAAGGTCAGTGGTATATTAAAAAGGTACAATTAACTCAGAGCTTAGAAATAAATATCCCTCCAGGGACAGGTATGTTTCCAGTTAACACTGTAGTCCCCTGGCAGAGAGCTCCTCTCTTCTCTCTCCATTGTTTGTTTATTTCAAGAGTGAAAAGACAAGAAAGCAAAAGACAGAATCAGGGGCTGAGGTTTTCATCCGAAAACAATTCCCAGGATCAAACAGCAAATATGGCTCCAACAATTTAGACAGACCCTACAGAGAATCGTGATTTCCATGTCCCAAGTTTCAACACCTTCTGTGGACATAGTGAGAGCTGGTTTCAGCCAGTTCTTTCCTCAGTGCTCAAGTGACAAGTGACATCATAAACATACCCTCCGGGTGCTACTTTCATCACTGGTGGGAGGAAAAAAATGGATGTCTTTACATGGTGTCAGAGACCAGAGGATGGAGTTGGCAAAGGGAGTGAAGTTAACTGAGGAAAGGGGCACACTTCTTGTCTGCTAGCCACACCCCCAGATCTCACAGACATCTATTACAATCTTTGTGTGTGTTTAAAAAGTGTCCAGAGGCGTTACCAAGAAAGGAGAAACCAATGAGTTCAATAGTTGAAACATCATCTTCAAGTAGAAATACAGGGCCTTGGAGCTATTTCTCCTTGAATGAGTCATCTGTGTGTGCATCTGGTGTTAGGAGAAAAAAAAATCTACCACCTCTAATTCTTTTTTTTTTTTAAGGCATGACAATAAACATTAGCTTCGGCAGAGAGAAGGTTCTGATATTTGTTAAATGAGCTTGATGGGTTTTGTTTTGTTTTTGAAGACAGAGTTTCACTATGTAGCCCTGGCTCACCTGAAGCTTGCTATGTAGACTAGGCTGGCCTTGAACTCACAGAGATACGCCTGCCTCTGTTTCTCAAGTGCTAGGATCACTATGGCCAGCTGTTGAATGATTTTTTTTTTTTAAAGCAAAAGAGTCACAAGTGGGTTTAAAATAGAGATCTCCTGTTGGCAGCTAGACCCCAGAGTTCCATTCTTGCATTGGTCTTGTCTGGCAAGTGAGTGCACTGTTCGTCACTTGGCAACCCACTTCTTCTCCCTGCCTGAGAAGATTGCTGCTGCTGACAGCATTGCCCAAGGTTCCTTTCGGTCAGATGAGCCCAGGGACCGCAGGAAGGAAATAGATACAACAGGAAACTCTCCTCTCCTATCTCTGACTGCAGAGGCCTCATGGCAAACACCTTCTAGGAGTGTCCTGGTGCTTGTTTTTGTTTATTTGTTCTAAGAATACCATGTTAGGGTCTTTCCTTTGAAATAGATAGGAGGTTTTTATTTTCAGCCAAGTCTCTCAATGGTATAGTGGTGACAGCTTTGGCAAACCAGAGATGGGTTTGTTTAGAGCAGCAGGGTTAAATTTCAACACTCCCCCACCCCCACCCCCCATCTCACCTAAGAATCCTGTTGTGTGGGGAGAGAAACAGAGCATTTACGCATACCAACACACTCAGGTCTCACTAGGTATTTCTCTACCCTGTAAGCACAAGAACAAGGGCAGCTCCAGCTAGTCCCCTCCTCTGTAGTGGAAAATTGATTCTACTCATGAAAGATTCTAGTGCACTCAAGTGCTTGGAAGCAAAAGGGCTTTGCTTGTGATTCAATAATAAAAAAAAAAAAAAAAAAAAGTAAGACTTTTTTTTTTTTATTGTGGAGGTTGTTTTTTGTTTTTTTGTTTTTTGGTTTGTTTGTTTGTTTTTAAATAACAGTTTGACAAAAGGAGACCCCATGATCGAGTAGTGAGTCAGGAGTCCACGCTTCATTCTATCGGTGGAACTGTCGTCAGGGCCTTGCTTGAAGTTCGACTGTACATAATTGCAGGGATGGTGGTAGCGGAGGGATGGGGACTCTGTGAGGAGCGGGGGCTGGCAGGTGTGCGATGCCACCTTCAGTCTTTTATATTTATATTATATATGTATGTATAAAAAATATTACATCCAAGGACGACAGTCATTTGTACCATTTCCCAGGGTAACCTGGATGCAGGCAAGCCTAGGGCATAGGGCGGGAAGTGGAAGGCGGCAGTAGAATTGTCTGGATGGAGGCTCAGAGAAGTTGCAGGAGCTTCAGGGACTGCAAGAGAGCCCCCGGCTCTGCTGAGGCCAGGTACTGGCAGCAGAGCCAGTCCTCCAGCTCCACACCCCGTCTTCGGTCTACTGCTTTCTCAGCAAATTTCATCATCATCAGAGCTCGCTTCATGTCGATCCAGTTGTGCAGAGTGCTACACAAAACGTCCTCTGAGGTGCACGGTTGCTCCACCAGCTCCCGCCGTGGTCCCCACAGCAAGCACTGCAGCACCCGCTTAGCCTCGCTTATACGGATGCGCTTGATGGGGTCAGCCTCCAGCAACAGATGGGCTAGCTGCTGCAGGCCAGGGGAGTAGAGGGACAGTGTGGGCAGCGGGGGTAGGTCCTCCCGCCGATAGTCGCGCTCCCGCAGCTGGGCTCGCACCTCGAATGGGTTGGGCTGGTGGAGCAGCTCATAGATGAGGATGCCCGTCTGGAACTCATCAAACTTGCGGTACTGGGAGGCAGACACGATCTCGGGGGCCAGCCGGGCGTGGCTCTTCTTCTGTTGCAGGTTGGTGGTGCCGCCTGGCTTCTGCTTGGCTTTCAGAAAGTTGCTGATGATGAGCCGGGGCAGGTGTTTCTCACCAGGCCCTCCCTGGCAGGCGTTGGTGCTTATGGGCGTGGCAGAAGGGCAGCGGGATGTGGTGGTGGGAGCAGTGGGAGTAGCAGAGGGCCCTGGGGAGCCCTGGGGGTTGCAATGCGCCAGCAGCAGGTTCTCCAGACACAGGTCCCGGTGGATGATCCCATGCTCCTTCAGGTGCTCCAGCCCGTTGCAGAGCTGCAGAAGCAGGAAGCACACCCGCCGCTCGTAAACCTCAGGCTCTGCCCGATGGCTAGCGATTGAGTTCCGCACAAAGTCAGAGGCAGTCTGGTGAGGCACCTCCCGGGTGATGACTACCACACAGTCCTGCTCCTGGGCAGGGGGTTGTGAAGGTGGGGCAGGCACAGGGTCCTTGTTTGATGTGTCCGGGGAGGCGAGCATGCTGGAGGGCACAGAGGCCACAAAGTGGCCGCAGTCTTGCTGGATGTTGAAGTGCACCGGCACAGATGGGCTGCAGTACGACGCTGATTTGGGTTCCGGGGTTTTGCAGATCTGCGGCGAGAAGGAAAGGCGAGGTTAGGAGTGGGACCTGTGGTTCTGTGAAACAAATGCCCGGATATTTGGCATCCTTATACCAAGAGATGTTTACCTCACATCATACATTAAAAATCACTTAAATGGACTTACAACGACTAAAGAGTTAGTACTAAAGCATACAAATTTTAGAAAAATATGGAAGAACTATATGACAGCATCTCTGAATGCTGAAACAGTATTTTCTTTCTTTCTTTCTTTCTTTCTTTCTTTCTTTTTTTAAAGAATCCACACCAGACCATGCTGTGTTGGTGCATGCCTTAAATCCCAGCAACTCCAGAGGCAGAGGGAGGATCTCTGAGCATTCAAGACCAGCCTGGTCTACAGAGTGTGTTCCAGGACAGCCAAGGCTATACACAGAAAAACCCTGTCTGAGGGGTGAGAGAATCCACATTGGAAGTGTTGTCCACAGAAGAAAATAATTCAAACCTGTGGTGCTTCAGGGAAACTGTGGAACAAGAGAAACTTGGCTCTTGGTCCACAGATTGATTAGGATGGAGTTTCATAAAGCTGACCAGTTTCCATAGAACTCAGTCTGACTCCCCAGCCTTTCCAGTGAGAGGTAGGTGACATTTCACCATGGGGAATGCTCACTCTCAGGGAACATCAGGGACCATGCTATTCCCACAGCTTTAGGACTTGGTCATATACTCTTAGGCTGCCTTCCTTCCTAGCTTCAGGTAAATAATGCCTGCTCTATGAAATGACCTAAGACCTGGTGGCACTCAGAGGAAGGATAGCAGGCTACCAAGAAGAGACTTGATACCCTATGAGCATATACAGGGGGAGGAAGTCCCCCTCAGTCACAGTCATAGGGGAGGGGAGTAAGGGGAAAATGGGAGGGAGGGAGGAATGGGAGGATACAAGGGATGGAATAACCATTGAGATGTAATATGAATAAATTAATAAAAAAAGCTGGAAAATCTAAAAAAAAAAAAAGAAAGAAAAAGAAAAAGAAATGACCTAAGGGCTGCCTCACACAGAAGGGTGCCTGAAGCTGTACTCCGCTCTAAGCCAGAGCCACTGCAGCTGGAAGAAAACCTCGAGCTCTCCTGGGAAAAGGGAGCCCGCAGGGCTTGGGGGGGGGGGTGTCATCCTCAGAACTGAGAGCAGGAATAAATGAGACAGACAACCTCAAACTCCCCCGTGGGAGGGTGCCTGGGGGAATCCACACAGCCATCCTCTCATCTCTTCTGCTTCTACCGAGAGGGTGAGCTGCCAGAGGAAAGCTAATCAACTTCTGGAGCCCAACTCAACTGGAGAGCCTCAAAGCAGCTCGGAGAAATCCTCTTAGGCCCCAGTCTCCTTGTCTTACCCGGGAAGGGACTGAAGATCTTCTCCCTGTGTATCTCTGTCTTTCCTGTTCTCTGATTTTCATGCAGTGCTGCCTGGGTTTAGACACGAAAGGCATCTCCTATCTATGGTTAGAAAACACCAGCAGCGGGGGACTGACCTCCCCCCCCCCGGCCTCTCCCCCCTGTCACTTATGAAGCACCATGTTTGTGACTTTTAGGTAAAGTTTTCTGAAGTTCGGTCACATATACTGTTCCCAGCTACTATCTATCTATCTATCTATCTATCTATCTATCTATCTATCTATCTATCTATCTATATCAACTTAGAGCACAGAAGCTATGTCGAAGAGTTCTTTCAGCCCCTGAGTTCTTTGCAACATACCTCGCCACACTACTTTTAAATGACATTCCTTTAGGCTATCCTTTTTTTTCTTTCCTTCAGTTTTATTTTTATGATGATGATGATGTGTGAGAGTGTGGGCCATGAAGTGTGGTGGAGGTCAGGGTATCAAAAGACACCTTCCCCTAATCAGTCCTCTCCTTCACATACTGGGTTCTAACTCATATTGTGAGGTTTGCACAACAAATTCTTCCACTGGCTGAGTGGTTTCTTTGGTCTTGGAACATTTTTAGATGAAAGGAAATTTGTGGGGATGGGTCCTCACAAAAGCCTTGCCTATACATACGCCCTGATTGACCAGTGTGTGCCAAGCTCTCAGTGGGCAGGCGGACGACCTTCACTGGCACCTCCTAACTTACAGCAGACACACACAGGACTCTCGCATGTGTGGGGCACTGTGCCGCCTACGGGGTTTTCACAAACTATCTTCTTAAATCCCACAAAGCTCAAAGCACTAGATGCTGGTACAGAGGGGATACTGAGCCTTTTGAGTGGAAACTATTTACCGGATTCTTTAAGTCAAATGTGTAGAGAAGACGGGCTTAAATATGAACTGGGCAACCTTTGACAAGTTACAAAGATTCTTATCTGAAGTAGTTATGCTTTATAAAGGAGCTTCAGACACAGAACTAGCAAATATGGAACCAGTCTCCAATAAATACAGGGCACGGTTTCAGTGGTTTCAGTGGTTCAGTGGTCACGGTATTTTTCAACAGCTGATGGCCATGTGACTTTGTCTTGTGTACATTCTGCATAGAGAGGCCGTATTTAATCTATATTGTTGACATTGGGCTCATGCTATAAATCATATCTTTGCTGTAAAGCTTATCACGGGCTCCCTGGCTACAAACGCCAACAGTCCTTTTAGCATTATACTTGGGGGTGGGGGTGTTAAACACAAGACTCACGAACAACACCCACAGTGAAGAGCACAGCAACAGAGACAGAGAGACACTGAATATACAATATACAATATATATACACATATATATATTGTATATATATATATCATCATTTTGATTGGTGCAGAGAGTATACGTGGAGCATAGCCCCACACCCTATCATCTGTAAACACACACACACACACACACACACACACACACACACACACACCAGGCCGTTCTCACCTCCCCCTGCCCTGCACACATCCACAAAGGATGGGAAAATGCTTTGAGTATTGATTAGTAGGTTACAAACACACTTCAGTGGGCAGGACTCTGTTACAAATAGGAAGCAACGATGCTGACGATGGGTGGCATTTATCTCTCATTCTGTTGTCTCTATGCTTTAACTGGGGCAGTGGTGGCTGGCTCCCCCAGGGATTAGCTTTAAATGATGCAGGTATGGCTTTGGGCACCAAGCCTGGCCCATGGTGAGCCTGCAATGACAGAGTTGCTATGGTGACTGCTCTTGCCATTATGTCTGTAAACATTTCCGGGGGGGGGGGGGCAGAGTATCCAGAGCCGGTTTGCAAGTTCTTTACAACCCCCCAACTGAGCAGCTGCCAGGACCTGGCGAGGGCTTCCAAGGCTGCCTTTCCTTCAGGGTATAAAAAGGCCCCAGCCCAGCAAACACAGGGGCCCAGAGCGCTGACATTTTGCACAGAGATGTAAATGAAGGAGCTGGGTAAATAGTAACTGAGCTGGAAGCATTACAAAATCAGTGTGCAGGGCCTCCAGAAAGGCCCCACAGCACAGCCACCACCACCACTGGAGAGAGCTGCCCCAGGCACAGCTAACTGGCCCCCTCTTAGGCCTGGGTGAAGTATCCCAAGACCCGTCTACAGTTGAGATAAAGACGTGGATCTTCGTGATATGTCCCTCCTCTGTCACTCCTGTCATTTCCAAGGATCCTGCCTTTGGTGTTAGCTCTGAACTTTCCAAAGACCTTGGGCTCTGCTCAAACGTCAGACTTTGTCTTGTCTTAAGCCTTGGAACCAGAGCCTCATTGATGGGTGAAAATCGGGACTAAGTCATATCTGTTAAACAACAACAACAAAGAAAGGAAAAAAGAAAGAGAGAAAGGGAGGGAGGGAGGAGGAGGAAGAAAAAAAAAAGGCCCAAAGACTCAGTCTGCATAGGTTCCTAATTTTGAACTGCAGCTCTACATGCCTAAGAAACGGCTTCAAAACCCACACAAACTCATGATTTTTTTTTTTTTCTCTTTCTGCCACATATTCATGGAGTCAGGCTATCAGGGTTAGTTTATGCCTTGATGTAGCAGGTCAGTGAGCCTGTGATCGGAGGTTCCAGAGTTGGGAGCAAGCAGTTGCCTATCTGCTATTGTTCCCTGGGGTTCAGAAGCAAGGCTGCATTTGATTTGAGTGTCAGCTCCCTGCTTAACATGCAGAGATGAACTGAGCTCAGGGACACACACGCAGTTGGCAGCTGGGAAGGAGCCCAGCTCCCCCTCCCGTGGGCTCTCAGATGACTGTATTCCGTCTAGACTGCACTGCTAATGAAGTGGAACAGCTGCACGTGGCAAACGGCGCTCGCGGCTCCCCTCCCCCCACCACCACACCAGGCACATTTACAAAGTAATAATGCCTTTCTTAATTATAGTGCCGCATCCTGAGTAGTTGATGCTGTCCCCCAAACTTCGGTTTTTTTTTCCCCCTCATGGTTCAGTGAAATCGCACTTCTCCAGCACCATCAAATGGAAACCCTCTGGGACCCTTTTCACAGGAGATCAAGGCTTATCGTTAGGTTTCCCTCCTGGCTTAGACTCCTAATGCAATAAGGAGTAATGCTTGCGTCAACCATCCTCTGGGAACGCTGAACTCTGTGTTGTGTATTGGGAAACACTGGCTCTAGATCCCGAGCTACTTGACCCAATCACTCGTAGACCGGGAAAGATTCTCTGCCCAAGGTTTGAGCTCAGTGCTGGGCCTTCCCCTCTCTCCTTGTCATGAAATCTCATCACTTGCTTTGAGTTAAGTTTCTTCAAGACTGCCTGGGACGTCCAGGCTTAGCCCCGGGAAGCATGGTGGAGGACGAGTCATACACCGATTTCCCACACTCACAGAACTTTCTAAACTCTCCTTTATGCTAGCCTCTCCACTCAGGAAGTCCACATAGCAAGCTGGGCATTCAGCTCTCCTCAGGCGCCCTCTCCCCTTTAAGTGGTCCCCAATTTCAAACAGTTACACAGGTGACTGCCTTCTCTATGTTATACTGCTGCAAAGGCGGCAATACAAACTTGGTAGCAATTGTCTTTCAAAGGTGCTCTTTCCTGGGCTGGCAAGACACAAGCACCTTGAGATGCTCGTGGGGCCAGTGTAGAGCGTTTCTAGTCACAATGGGCACTCCATGACAGCTGAGCCACCGGGCTGGCTGGCGGTCAGGTAGACTGTTCAATGCATTTTCAACTTGCCATATTTGCAACTTTTAATGGGTATTTTGGGATATAGCTACAGTATAAATAATTATACTGTAGCTAATATAAAAGGAAACTATGGACCGTTTTCTTCTTTTAACTTCGGTTGGAGGTGGGGGCACAAAATTGTACTTACCCAGAACGTAGCTTCTGGCTTCAGACACGAAGTGACAATGAAATCCAAGAGCTCTTAACATAGAAACTCCTAGGGACAGCTGCCTTCTTCCTCCCCTCCTCTCCCTCCTCTCTCTTCCTTTCAGTGGCATTGGTGATTAAATCAGGCAGGCCTCAGGTATGCTAAGCAAGTGATTTACTACTGAGCTTGCTGGCTTACCCAGACTGGCCTTGAGCTCATAGGGTAGCGTAGGCAGGCTGTGAACGTTGGCCCTCTCTTACTTCTGCCTCAGGAGCAGCTGGGATCACCAAGCCTGGAAGTATTTTCTTGCTACCAGTGCCTACTCTCTTGGCCATAACCTGATCCAAGCCTTTTGTGAGGCTGATTCATCAACTGCATGGAGCAGCCTAGTAGTTGTCCCTGTACTGTCTTTACAGAGGGGTGGCTTCTAGGTGTACACAGCTCCCTTGAATATACTCATTAGGGCTCTCATCTGTCTTTTCTGGTGGTGCCGCGAGCTTCTTCAAAGGTAAAACCTCAAGTACGATTCACCACAATGGCACAGAATCTAACTGTAACAGTAAATACTGAGCAAGTGATGTCATCACCTACACTGTTCAGGACAATGCCTAAGTCTAATGTTCCAGCCTCCATCACTCAAAGAACAGGCATCTATCTTAATGGTCCACTTTGTCCCCAAATTGGATTATAAGCTCTATAAAGGAACCTCATATTCACATCTCTTATCTTCAGATCTCTGTGAAATACCTAGCACAGCGGAAAAACCTGCTGAATATTTGAATGAACTCTGGGCCACTAAAAGCCATTTTTTTCCTGTTGCAACTGGACCGAAACCAGAAGAGCACAGATCACATCTAGAAATCTTATGGCGCTACTTCCTAGGGCCTGGCAGAGAGTGAGATCACCAAGTACCAGGTATAAAAGGAAGCCTGGAGGTGTAGAGTGACTCTCCAGCACCAGCTAGTCAGACCACAGACGGGAAGCGGGGTGATACCTACTTTCACAGCGTAGGTGCTGCCAGGGTCCTCAGAGCAGGTGGCGCAGTAGTAAATGGCGTCTCCTGAGTCACAACAAGGCTTGTTGCATGTCAGCTTGAAGAGTGACCAGTTATTTTCGTTGAAGCGCAGTTCCTTTTTCTGGCCGCCCATGAAGAGGTCTTCACACTTGGTCACTAGGCGGGCCAGGGACTGTGTGTAGAGGCCCCCAAGCTTGGCATAGGTGCCCTCCTTGCTGCTGATGCTACTCAGCAGGCTGTGCAGCTGCAGCTGGGTGCTGCCGGAGGAGGCCTGGCTGGACACACTGAGCTGGGAAGACGAGGTGGAGGTGGCCGCTTTGCACTGTAGACTGGGGCTGCCACAGCCACCTTTGCTGCCTGCCAGCCCCAGAGCTGGGGCCCAGGGGCCACTGCTTTTGAAAGCTTTCTCCAAAGGCTCAGACGAGGAGAAGACTTGGTGAGAATGGTTCCCGGAGTTCAAGGAGTAGCCAAAAGGAGGCTCGTCGTGGGCACAAACATTGGTTTCTGAGTGGCTTAGGTTCAGCTTGGGACTTGTTGTCCGTGGTTTCGGAGAACCTTGGGTCCAGAAGAAGCCGTCAGGGGAAGAGGCTGCCCGGCTCACTATCTTTTTCTGGGGCAGAGGAGGAGGCTGCGCAGGACCACTCGGGGACACATCCTCCGTGGAGCCTGATGGGAAAGGGACAGGAGCAAAGAGCTTTTTCCCACTGACGGTGGGTGAGTGGGCAGGTTCATATGATGGACCTAGAAAAAAAAAAAGAGGAGAAATCATCAGGCTAGAGATCAATGCCACTGGTCCAGGTGCTGCGGGATTTTTTTTTTTTAAATTGTGCATTTCTTTCCTGTTTCCTTAGATGGTGTGTGCACCGTGAACAGCATGAGCGGTGCACACGGACAGTTGTGTACTTGTGCTTAGCACTAAGCACCTTTCATCAGCAGACTTCTCAGCCAGCAATCTCTCCTGAGATGTTCTAATAACCCAAGGAAATTTGCATGCATTGGAGCAAATAGTGTCCATTCTTTGGACTGCTGCCTTTTCTTTCACAGCTGGGAGAGATTCCACCTTCTTCATTCTTCTAAATATCAGTGTTATAATATTTTACCACAGGTAAATATCATAATTTAACTAGCCATCTCTTGATAAACACGTAGGACAGCCTAAAGCTTCCCAACAGTAAACTTGAATGCACATAGCTCGAGTCCACTTTTTTAAAAAGCCAGGTTTAAGAAAATCTTACTTACCAGAGTAAAATACTGTGATTCTTCCTCATTCTTTATATGTGTTTCTGTGATGTGTGCACATGTGTGTTTATATATGAATACACAAGGACACGTGTGTGCACATGGACGTGAAAGCCAAAGGTCAACTTTGGATGTCATTTCTCGGGTGCCATCTACCCTACATTTTGAGAGTGGGTCTCTGAACTGGCAGGAGAATCACCCATTAGGCTAGTAAACTGGCCAGGAAGTTCTAGGGACAAACCTATCTCTCTTTCTATGGCACTGGGATTATAGATGATGTCATTACACCTGGTGTGTGTGTGTGTGTGTGTGTGTGTGTGTGTGTGTGTGTGTGTGTAACATGAGTTCTAGAACTCAGGCTTTCACACTTGCACAGCATGACAAATACTTTAATGACTGTGCTATCTCTCCAGTTCAGACCTCAGCGTTTTAGTGTGCAGTTCTTCGGGCATTTATAAACACCTTTCTGATGTTAGAGAAAGGCAAGTCTATAGAAGTTTTAGAAATCAGAGGATCAAAAATTCAAAATCATCTTCGGCTATGTATTGAGTTCAAAGCTATCCCGTGCTACATGAGGCTCCTACCGAAAGATAAAAGAAAAGGAAACCAAATAGTAGACGTAGGGTATGGCATTCTGTTCTCCTGGCCCTCTCCTAGCCTGCAGTGGCCTTTGCTCTTGCTTCCTGGTTTATCACACAGCTGTTCAGGATCACAGCAGCTGTCCTTCCCACCTGGCCCCACTTAGCTAAAGGCGAGCAGGCTCAGTGAGGTGGGGGTGTTGGGGGTTCTTACTAACAAGGCTAAGTGAATGATTTATGTTCCTCCCAGGAGGCTTTGGGTAAATAAAAAGCAGTAGTGGCACAGTGGGGACCAGCAGGCTTTCCATGTCTAGGATAGTTAGTGTTTAGCAGGCTCAGCAGGTCTGGAGTCCTCGGTCTCCTGTCTCATGCTCCCCAGGGAAGTGGCTCAGCTCCCATGGAGTGGGTCAGTAATCTGGACAAAGTTTATGGTTCATCCTCTTCCTCTCCATTCTAGCAGGAGAAATGGGGGAAGGAAGGGGATTGCTTCCTCATATACTGGCTAGAAAAATCCAGGGGCATGACATCTGCCCTGTGAGACTGACTCCCCAAGCCCAGAAGGCTTATCAGTGATTGGTGGCTCACTTGAAGTGTGGACTTCATGTTTCCAAGTGGGCATTATGTATACACATATTTTCATTTTTAAAAAAATAAAAACAGGCCTAGAGAGATAGCTTAGGTGGTAAAGAGGGCTGAAGTTAAACTCTGGAACCCATGTAAAAAAGAAAGGCATGGTGGTACAAGCTTGAAATACCATCACTGGTGTTGAGAAGGGGAGACAGGCAGGTTTTCTAGGGCTTTCCCCATTTAGGCTACTAGGTCAGTTTCAGGTCAATGAGACTGTGCTTTAAACCTACAACAGCAGCAGCAGTAGCAACAACAACATGTGGTTGATACTTGAGGTGTTTTTTGTTTTTGTTTTTTAACCTTTTCACACATGTGCACATGTGTACACATGTCTATACCCGTGCAACCAGGTATAAAACCACACACGGTGAGAAGGCCCCATGGTGGAGCTGCAGACACCTCAGGGTTCTATAACCTCTCCATTGTAAATATACTTGGGCTGCTCTGAAATGGACGCTAAAGCACTGTCACCCCAGGGAGGAGAGAGGCCACCGATCCTGACATTTTCTTGATTCTTTCTCACACAACCCATTCTTCCACACTGCCCTGAACAGACAGCATCTATAGATGCTGAGTTGCCTAAGTTACTCTTCTCAGCAGCTGCTATGGTCTACACCCAGCAAAGCCGGAAGAGGACAAACGCACCCTGACACCCAAGACGCTGTCACAGTTCACAGGCAAACCATCAGTCCAGGAAAATCTGCCTAAAACGAAATCCTGAATGGCTTTGGCCAACGGCCAGAAAGACTCAAATTCAATGACGCATGAAACTAATCCTACCACATCATGGCATTGGACCACCATCTCCAAATTCTGGCTTACACTGAAGGGTAGGAAAGGCCGGGGAATTTTTCTGAGAACTAGGCAAGCACTCTGGGCTTGGGCTCCATTCTCAGCTGAGCAACTTCACATGTGAACTAAGAGGTTCTGAACACCATTTCCCAAGTTTTCCTTCCAGTCGCCAGCTCCACACACAACACACTCAGCAATGAGCACCCCAGCATCCCTTTCAGCGAGTGTACTTCTGACAAGAGAAAGCTCCTCTGGCAAGGAGCGTTTCCGTGGCATTCTGGGTGGATCTCACAAAGGCGGAGGGAGGGAGGGAGGGAGGGAGGATGTATACTAGTTTGGTGTCTTTATATTTAGAAAGCAAAGAAGAAGTCAGGATTTCAGTGGCTGGGAAAAACAGGTTAGTCCCTACTTTAGAATGCAGGGCAAAAGTTCAAATGCGGCAGCGTGAGTTCTACCTTATGATAGACTCTTCTCTTCTTGCTGGGTTTTAATAGGTACTTACTTCCACCATCTCTACAGCTGGGTTTGCAGAGAGCTGGGTTTACAGAGGAAGTGGTCAGCCGTGTTTTGAGCCATATGAGTGAGTGTTGTTTAGTTCTCTGTAGCTAGGCTGGAGCAGCCATGGATGCAGAAGGCACAGTCCTAATGAGACCTCCAAGCTCTGCACATCCGTGTTACCTACCGCCCCCAACTATAAGTAAAACAAAGCCAATTGGGTTTGTGTGTGTGTGTGTGTGTGTGTGTGTGTGTGTGTGTGTGTATGAAAAACTTGGAATAGTCTAGGGATTGAGACTTGCTAAGCAAACAGCTTGAAATATTTGTCCACTCACCAGTTCATATTTCTTAAGTACCTACCAAGGGTAAGACATCAGAAGCAAATCAGATGGAGAAAACTCCGCCTAGACCCTGCAGCCATTTGAGCCCCTCATTAGAGTTGAGGAAAGTGCAGCCAAGCTACCTGTGCAGGCACCTGTGCAGGCACCGTGTCATGTCACATAGGAAGAGGCAATCTGGGAGGTTTTTGCCAATCAATGGGTAAGGGAGGGGCTCAGGCCGTCTCCAGCCTCACCATTTCCCAGAGGGAAGTTGTGCAACTTCTCCTGGTTCCAGAATCCAACGAGGATTGATATCACATGGAAAAATAAAGGGCCTGAGCAGAGACTTTTCTTTCTTTCTTTCTTTCTTTCTTTCTTTCTTTCTTTCTTTCTTTCTTTCTTTCTTTCAAGGAATGCCTTGCCTTTCCAGGAGGATAATAAATATGGCTCCAATTGGAAGCATGCTATTAGCATTCTGCAGCTCTATGGAAAATGTGGCCTATGTGAGAAATCTCTCCAGACCATTCCAACATCCCAGCAAGCAACAAGCAAGGCCACAAAATGTGGTTTGCATGGAGAGAGAGGCACAGGTCTCAGTTTGGAAGACAGTCGCTATGCATTCTCTGCCAGCCCAAGCCCAGCCACGCCTCTGAGATTGGGGACAGTGAACCATTTGCGGTGACACAACCAGTAACGGTTTTCTTCTCAGGGCCTTACATTAAAACTTCACTCAAATCCTTTCTCCTATGTTGTTGGGAGACAGGTAAGCGGTCATTTTTAGAGGACAAATTTAGGACAACTATTTGAAATACATCTACATTTAACCACAGCAATTCTATTTTTTTTTTTAAGAATTTGTCTCGCAGATAGATATGCAAAACAAATCTCCCCAGTATGTGTCTCAGGATCCCACTTTAGATTTTTAACACAGCAACCTAATTATATATTCACCTGGTGGCTAGCAATGAAAAAAAAATAGACAGTGACTTTAAAAACTGAGGTACACTAAAGGTTCTGACTTGAAAGACTTCAAGTACAAAAAAAATGCATATAACTGAATTTTATGACACATTGATTCATAATAATGTAGAAAAAAAAGTGTTCAAAGTGGCAGTGGGCCCTGGGATGGAGTGTCAGGTGAGCGACTTTTCAATGCATAGTTCTCTGCATTGTTTGATATTTAATCATCGATGCATATGAGCTTACTGAAGCAATAGCTTAAAACTCTGTATAAAGAAAACAGTTTAAGATGAAGCCTCTTTGCTGGCACAGGAATTCAGGATGCTGAGACTAATTATCTATTTATTTTGCTTTTGTTTTTGTTTTTGTTTTTTGTTGAGACAGGACTTTGCTGTGTAATAGACACTGGCTGACCTGGACTCATTTTGTAGACCAGGCTAGCCTCGAACTCACAAAGATCCCCATCTCTGCCTCCGGAGTGCTGGGACTAAAGATGTGTGCCACTGCACCTAGATTTACTGAGATCATTTAAATGAAGTATATTTTCCTTTGGGATATACCTCCGTCCTTCAGCATCATTTGGGAAAGACTCTCTGACTCAATTCTTGATGGATTACCAACACGTGTTAGGACAAGTGACTTAGATAATGTATTGTACTGAACCTATGGATTTAAGATCAAGCAATCTAATAAACCTGTCTAATAGGGCACATGTTAAATTTAGGTAGACAGTTGCGGCTGCCTTTTTGCGGATCTTTTTGAAAAGTATGACCTCTTCTTTGCAGAGCTGGAGGTGATTGTGAAAAGGGGAACAAGTGCCTGCTGAAGGTCAGGCTGTCACTCTTTCTGACTGCAGTGTAATCTTTGGGGACTTCCTGTCTTTCTCCTTGACAGGCATTCCTACCCTTCCCCATCCCTTTCCTGCCTCCCTCTTCCTCCACAGCACTTATTGCATGTGTACCCCATGAAGAAAGTGACTGAGTACTTATTTCAGGGTGTTCAGCTTCTGCAATTGTACCCAGCACATAGTTTGTACCAAACATCTATCAAGTGAATGACAGAGCACGTATATAAACACACCCCCACACACACGTGTATATTTTTAAAAATTGGCATTATTGTGGAGAAAAACAAGCTACTAATGCCACAGTATTTAGTGACATTGCTCTAACTCTGGCTTCCTAGCTATAAAATAAGAGCCAGCAGTGCAGTTCCACCTCTCGTATCGGGTGAGCTTCTATGTGCACTGTATGGTTAGAGCTCTTTGCTCTGTTGTGTTGCGGGTGCTGGTTGGCTTCTGATAAACAGCAAATTCTAACCTTCGTCTGTTGAGTCACTCAGTCAAGTCAAAGAGGGAAACTGTCTTAATATAACGATAAGTCTGTGTTTATTTGTCTTTTGTTTTGTTGTAGTTGTTTTTGAGTCAGCGTCTCTTATAGGCTAGGCTGGCCTGGATTACCAAGCACATGGCTACAGATGACTTTGCACTCCTAATGCTTTTGCATTTTAGCCTATGACTTCACCGTCACAACTACCCAACCATTCTCTACAACAGACCCAACTTGACAACGGCATTTGTCCTTCCAGAACCAAACACAACCCAAACAACTGCTGAGATAGATGGCTTTGTCCTTTACTCAAGACTCTCTGCCTAAGAAACTGCTCCCACAGACAAAACATCCTAACAGATGGACTAGAAGGGATATGAGAGCTGATAAAGGTATAAAGTGGAAAGTTTTACAAAGATATTAAAAATACCACTTTTGTTACTTTAAAAATTTAGATAAACTCCTACTTTTAAAGTTTCACAGGTTTGAACTATATTCTCTTTGTTGTTGGAGTGGTGTTTTTGAGACAAGCCCTGGCTGTCTGGAACCTGATCTGTAGACCAGGCTTGGCCTTGAATTTAGAGATCTGCCTGCCTCTGCCTCCAACTGCTAGGATTAAAAGTATGAGCCACCACCAGGCCTTATATCCTTATGCAATTTAAATGTTTCTTCTGCTATTAAACCTGGACAGCAGATCTCTAACTTCGGCCACCAACCTTGATAAATTCCTGGCAACTTTACATAAACTATGGCTGTGATGGACTCTGGGGTGATTTTTTCCTCAACTCAGGCCACATCAGGGATGCAAATCACCAGGGAGCTATGCACGGCTTCCCCAGGGAGTTCTTGCTGCAGATAAATGCACAATTCAATGGTTTCTTCTGGCTTTCCGTAAGACACCGGCGAGGCTGACACTGAGCCTCCTTTCACACAACTTCAGCTTGAATGGATGCCTCGTCTTCTGACTCACAGCCTCAGTGTCTGTTCTAAATGTCAAAAAGTCAAGACGCACAAGTGGCTCAGTTACAAGATGAAAGCAGATAACTTTGGGGCCTGGAGGATGAGGGTTTTGTAAGAGCCTGAAAGTGCCAGAAGGGAGAGGATGGGGATGGGGTGTTGCATGCCTTAAATCCCAGCAATTGGGAGGCAAAGGGTCTAGGTGTTCGAGGCCAGCCTGGTCTACAAAGCAAGTCCAGGACAGGCAAGGCTACACAGAGAAACCCGGTCTTCAAAAACAAACAAACAAACAACCCAAAAGCAAGTAGACCTGATCCATGGCAGGAAGCCGAAGGAAGGATTTCTCTTGTCAGTTTCAAAGCTTAGCCCTGATTCAGACCCAAATGAGACCGCAGCAAGGAGAGAGAGAGGGGTGGGGTGGGGTGAGGGGAGGTCTACATACCTTGTTGATTGGTGGAACCTAAATTTTGAGGTTCTTGGCCACTGAACACCTGATTTGTGCAGGACGTTGTCTTTCCCCCTAATCTATACCCAGAACAGCTCATCAAGTGACTCTTGATTTCCCAGTGTGTACTGCTTCCTTGTGCCCTTGGCTCCTCTGGGTTGTTTTAGCACCTGAAAAATCCTTTGCTTCTCTGCTCCTACATCCTTCTTCTTTTTTTTTTTTTAACTTAAATAATTTATTCAGATTACATCTCAATCGCTGTCCCCTCACTTGTATCTGTTCCCCGCTCCTTTCCTTCCCCCTTTCACCCTATTCCTCTCCCCTAGGCCTGTGACGGAAGGGACCTCCGCCCCCACCATATGATCACAGCCTATCAGGTCTCATCCAGGTAGCTTGCTTCCCCTTCCTCTGAGTGCCACCAAGCCTCCCCACCAAGGGTGAGTGGTCAAATAGAGGACACCGGAGTTCATCATTGCTCTCCACACAACTATAGAGATACATCTCCATTCTTAATCACACTGTAGACAAGAACCAAACACCCATCTTCTCAAAAAACGAGTTCTGGAGTCCTCCCTCAACGTTCATTCTAGAACCCTTTATAAACTCTCATATTCCAGGACAATCTGACTTTCCTGTCTTACCCCATCTGCCCATGTGTCATCCATGTTTTAATCTTATCTTTCCCAGCTCTGAGAAGAGATTTATGGTGAAGCACTTCAGTCTGGTTCTCTTGAGGGGCGTGGTGTTCATGGCCCTCTTAGAACTGGCCAGGGTTCCCAAGCGAGTGCACTGGAGCTGGATGGCGTGGGGGCGTGGCTAAGCGAGTGCACTGGAGCTGGATGGCGTGGGGGCGTGGCTCAGATACCCAAGCTTTCGGGAATAATCTGCCTCATGGAGTTTAGGATGGGAAAAGGAAGGAGATAGGAGTCCAGAAGAGCTGCAGAAAAAGACAATCGTGTTTTTGCTACATTTCCCCTAAATAAGATGAATAGTTTCCTGTTTTTGAGTGCGCACTAACGGAGGTTTCTCATTAGCAAATTTATAATCCACATTCACCGACAGAAATGTGCCATGGATCCTCTACCTCAAAAATGCCCCTTGAGAAAAAGTACTTCCAGAAAAGGAGGAAGTCACACCAGCAGAGGTGCTAAGGCAGCCTAGAAGAGCAAGAGAGGACACACAGAGCATGCCCAAGGGGTGAAAGGTCATAAGCACTACCACCAAATCCACAAGTGCGGAAAACCTTGAGCTCCTTTTTAGGAAAGTGCCCAACAGGACATATCCACATATTATCGCTTCAATGGTTAATATAGAATAGGGATAGACAATGGCCATACAACGCCTTCGAGCTTTAGTTAATAAACATTTATGTAAATATATTGTATACTTGTATGCACGCGTGTGTATGCATGTAAATGAGACACCAAGACATCTGAGGTTCCAGGGACACCGGTGGACAGGAAGAACTATATGTAGCCAAGTTGTTACTTAGAGAATCAGGGGCCTTCCAATACGGTGTGTGTGTGTGTGTGTGTGTGTGTGTGTGTGTGTGTGTGTGTGTGATTGTGAGTGTGTATGATGTGTGTATATGGCCCAGCGCTGGGGATCTAAACTCAGGGTTTCACACTTGCATAGCAAACATTTCATCAACAGCACCATCTAGTAGACTCGCAACATATGTTTGGTTATAGCTTCCTTCTGCCCTGTCACCAAGGCTGGACAGGTCTAACATATAATGAGGTAGCTTGTCATGTATTTTTGAGGGAATAAACTTGACCAGCCCCTGGGTAAGAGTCAACTTCCTGAACAAAGCAGTGCCTTTCCAAATCCTGGTAGCTGACTGAGGTCTGGTTTGCAGCCTCCTTAGAATGTAAGACTGTTTGTCAAGGGCTGGTTGGTTACCTCCATCGCTGCAGGTCCTGGAGTCTGAGGTGAGGCTGTCCGTGGAGCCCGTGGTGAAGCTGACGTGGGCCCCTCTGAAGGACGGGCTGAGGCTTTCTGCAGAACTCTGGCTCACTTTTTCCAAGTCAGAGCTGCTCTTGTTCATCTTCAACAGGTGCCTGGAGAGGAAACAAACAATGGTCATGATTCAGTTGCTTTCCCCAGAGAGACCCTGCTGATTGATCATCCCCTTCCCCATGCTCCCAAAAGCCTGCTAACACCAGGAAGTTTAAAAAAAAAAAAAAAACCTAATTTTGGGCAGCAAGAACAGGGGTTCTTATGCACACAAATGGTAAGCATTTCCTGAGAGGAGCCAGGAGATGAGTCAATGAGTACAGAAAAACACCGAAGTCCTGCCTTGGGAGGAGCTGCCTTCATATCATTATATTAATATATTAGATACTATATTTGGTGAAATTGGCTGAGAAGGAAAAGAACGGAAACAGCCTCCACCAGTCCACTGTCTGATGGCGCATGGAGACGGAGCTGCCAAAATTGGATGGTTTCTGCAAGCCCTGGACTGAATTGCAAACTAGGGCTAAAACCATGAGCATTCTTGTCCCCGCAACCCCCTATCCCCCCCCCCATCCCCACCCCCGTACCCTACTGCCCGTGGCTCCAGCATCCTAGATTGCTCCTTGGACCCAAGGAAAAGTTTCATTTAAAATTTAACCTGATTTCCAGTGAAATGCTTAAACAGAACCAAATTAACCCTTAAGCCAAGCCTGCCCTTTGGCTTCCTATAAATGATTTGTTCTATCACTTAGATAGCAGCACCAGCCTATCAGAGAACACCAACAAGAAGAACAAAGGCCTTGCCTCAGAATAAGCGCACCAGTAGCAGGCAGAGTGTTCCTGTCACTGACCTCTCTTTCCTTCTTTCCAAGACACAGATGAGTACTCACTTGTCATCTGACATTTTTGCCTTGCAATGAGACACACCCACAGAGCCAGTGCAGCTCCTTCCCTGTTGGTGATAATCCCCATTTGCCTGACACTCCTTGATGGCGTCTTTGTCTCACTACAGAAAGCCCACAGTGCAGTACCTGCTGTAGGAACCATTCAGTGTGGTATTCAGGCAGCAGAACTGCCTCGCTTAAAGTCCATGACCTTACAGTCAGGAACTCAGAGGTGAATCTTTGTGGCTGGATTCTCTTGTTTTTAGTACAAAAGAGAAAGCTTGTTTGCCAACATAGAAAATGCTCTTCAGAAATCGTGCTATTTCCACTCTTGAGAGCCACATTAATGCTGTTTTAAAGCCTCCAAACATTAAGTGACCATGACAATATTGCTCTGAGTAAATTGTAACATTTTAGAGCCATTGTCAGGATCTGGGAAACAAAACAAGACCAAGAAATAAAAGATGAAAACAACAACCCCCTTCACACTATGGGAGTGATGATCTTTAAGCAAGATTAACAATACTTTTGTCTTAATCAGATCTTTCAGCAATGGCATTACACTTCTAGATTGTAATCAGCCTCCAAAGCTTGTATGTTGAAGGCTTTGGCCCTCTCAGCAGCAGAGTACAAAGGTGGGGACTTTGGGAGGTGACTGCATGATGGGGTCTCTGACATCATGGATGGGTGAATACATTTGTAAATTCAGATCTTAATGGGATTTGGGGAGGCAATGAGACTTTTAGAAGCTAAAGCCTGGTTGGAGGAAGCAGGTCATAGGGGACATGCCTTCGAAAGGTTTGTTTTGTCCCTAGTTCTTTCCCCCAGGCCACCATAAAGCGAGAAGCATTGCTCTGCATCCTGGTACCAACCATACTGCTGTGTCTTGGCCCAGACCTAGAAACAATGGATCTAAGTCATCACAGACTGAACCTTGTCCTCCTTAGGGTTGGTTTTCTCAAGTATTTAGTCACTATGATGGCTTTCTCAGAAGTCACCAGATGAAGCTCCCATAAGGACAACTCAGTGAAGGAGGAAAGGTGGAGTGAGAGCAGTTTTACTCCAAAGTAGTCTCTAGATTTGCCCAGTCCCCAGACCTAGACACTCAGGGGTGAGGGAGATAGCTCTGTGGTAAGAGCACTAGGTCCATAAGCATGAGGACTTGAGTTCAGATTCTATCACCTACATAGAAAGCCAGAGGGAGCTGTGGGAGGCAGAGACAGGTAGATCCTGGGAGCTTCCTGGCTATCCAGCCTAGCAGAAGGGGTGAGCTTCTGTTTCAGTGAGAGACTCTGTTTTGAGGGGATAAGGCAGAGAGCAATGGAGAAAGATACCTGATCTCCTCAGGCCTTCCCATGATTAAGTCTGCTCATGCACCTGTAGACAGACAGACAGGAAGGCAGGAGGGCAGGCAGACAGACAGATAGACACACAAATACATTTATTCACTCATATGTTGAGAAAGAGAGACAGACAGACAGACACACACACACACACACACATTTATTCACTCATATATTGAGAAAGAGCAAAATACAGAGAGACAGAGAGACAGACAGACACACACACACACACACAGAGAGAGAGAGAGAGAGAGAGAGAGAGAGAGAGAGAGAGAGAGAGAGAGAGAGAGAGAGAGAGAAAGAGAATCACTAATCACTAAGGGAGAAACTTCTTTTCTTTAGCGCCCTGATTCCTGAGCTGGCATGGTGCCCACTCCACACACTGAGGAAACACTTGATGAGATGTGTATAAATAAACAAATCTAAGAGACTCACAAATATGCTCAAGTGTGAACACACACATGGCAGGTGCACCAAAAAAAAAGGAGCTCTTGTGTATTGGATGCACAGAGGGATCTCCATTCAAAAGCAGAAGCAAGAATGATGTTTCAATACAAATCAGGACCAAGAGGGCATCAATACAAAGCATAGGCATGTTGTGGGCTCTGGCAGACACTTTTTAACTTATAACTTATCACCCATTGCTAAATTTTGTTATGTGATTCAGGAATTTCATTTATATCCATTTACAGGCTAGCTCACAATCTCTCTTTCATCTCTTTTTGTAAATATTAAATTAGAAGTACAAGATGAACTGAGTCTTTTTTTTCTTTTTTAATTATCTGATGTCATTTTTTAAAATAGTAGTGACATTATTAAACAGTGAGTTCTGGTAATCATAGGACCAAGATATGAAGAAAGTGTTTCTAATCTTGGGCAAGTAGATATAACTTAAATAAGAAAAGAAAATTAAATGTAGAGGAAAGGTTGAATAAATTTCAATGAAATTTTGAAAATTTCAAACTTCTGCATCATGGAAGGCACCATAGAGATAGAAAGTGAGAAGGTGAACCCTGGGGTGACCAAACTACATATTTGCAACCCTCACGTACCATAAAAAAAAAAAAAAAAAAATCAGTGTCCAGAATAGCCAAAGAAGGCCAAAGCCACCGATGACTCTATTTTGTACAAGGCAGTAGAGGACTGCAGAATAGCTCAGAGGGTAGGGTGAGTGCAGCCAAGGCTGGAGACCTGAGTTCGATTCCTGGAACTCACAAGGTAAAAGGAGAAAACTGACTCCCAAAAAGTGCCCTAGTGTACAATGGCAAGCACATGCCCATGCACATGTACAATAATAAGTTTTAAAACATCTTAAGGTGATATAGATGAACAAACAATTCATAAAAGAAGACTGGAGAAGTTATTCAACACACAAAAAGATGGTCAACCTCACTAAGTAAAAAGGCTGCAAATGAAATAAGCTCTCACTTTATCCAGCAGGACAAGCAATAACAGCCATTGTTTAAAGAGGCAGGAGAATGGGAGTTATATTGTTTGTGGGACCATAGATTAGTACAGAGACACACACACACAAACACACACACACACCACTAGCACCACCCCCACCGATGCCGCTGCCACCACCACTGATTTAACGCATCCTGAAAATTAATCCAGTATAACCCAGTGTCCACCTTGAGGCCACTTATCCTTAAGAGATGTTATTGAAATCACTAGCAGAGAATGGGTGGCTAAATCATTCTAGTGGCCATAAAAGTTTACTAGCCAAATAGCTCATTTCATCAAAGTAGAAATAACTAGAAAATATATACAGCGAGTCTTTGTGAAAGTTTATTTTAGAAAACTTTTGTTTCAGGTGCATGTTTATGTGTGTTGGAAAACAAATATTAGACAGTTTTGATGTGGTCCTGGGCTTTTACAAAGCTACTCCAGAATTCAGTCAGCCACCAGTTTTCCTTGAACAGTAAGTCGGTGGGTGCTTGAGGCTTTGTGACCATATGGGCTGTGACTGCTCACCTCGGCTGGAGTGTCAGGAAAACGGCCACTGCCACTGAAAAAGAGTGGGGAAGCTTTCCAATAAAACTTTCTTAGCCGGAGATGACAGTTACTGAGTCCTGTTCTAGGGGAGACTTCTCCAGCAGAAATATAAGTAAACTGTAGATGTAATTTAAAATTTTCTAGTAGTTACATTTAAAAGTATCAAAGAGGAGCATTACTGATTTTAATACTGTATTTTAGTGCAACAAAACCAAAAGTTTGTAATTTTAACAGGTAATGATTTTTTTTTTTTCTTTTTCTTTTTCTTTTGACAGGGACTTTATTAGCTCTGGTTGACCTGGCACTCGCTATATGGCCCATGTTGGTATTTAACTCTTGGCAATCCTCCTGCCTCAGTCTACCACGTGCTGAAGCTGCAGGCATGCAACCACCACACCCAGTTAGTACAAAAATTTTTTATTGAGCCACTTTACGTTCTTTTTTCATTCTAAGACTTCAAAATCTTCCATGTATTTTATGTTCACAGCACAATAGAAGTGTTACTTGTCCTTTAAACTAAGAGCCACTGTACTGTAGAGTGTATATTTAGAGAAACTCTCATTCATGTACAAGAATGTTCAGTACAAACAAGATCTCTCCATTAATAAACTAACACATAAATTGTGGTATGGTCTTCCAGTGGAGCAAAATATGTCTGTCAGAAACAAGTGAACGGGATTATGTGCGAACAAAAAAAGTTCTCAAGATGCTAAAGATTAAAAGCAGTTTGTATAAAGGCACAAGGACAGTGTGATACCACTTACAGACATTTTTAAAGCACACAGTAGACTTATTCTTTAAAGTCATCTAATAAAGTGTGAATGATGCTCATTGCCTTTAGACAACAGCTGCACTGGGTGGCAATGGAAAGCTGAAGTGAGAATAGGGAGACTGTTCCATGGGACCAGTTGAGTTTTACTCAAATAAACCTAGGGCTGAGGGAGGAGGTCACTGGTCAATCGTGCGCTGCTGTGTACCTGGGTTCCACCCCAACATCACACAAGTAAGCAAAGCCAACTGAAAACTGAAAACTGTTAATATTTGGAAATTCTTAGGGAAGACACCTGCATCCCAGCTTAATTCTTATTTGAATTTCACTGTATGCTTGAAATATTTGGTACACAGAAAAATGAATATTTCTCCTGAAGTTGGGGGGATCCTATTAGAGCCTGAATGGAAGTCAAGGACCCAGGAAGACCCAGAAGGGCATCATCCATCCAGCTCCCTGAGGAAACCAGAGGCTCAGTGATAATTGGTTCCCCCTCAAGAGAGTCTGTGGATGGAAAGTTGTGCTTCTCAGTTCTGGCTTGAGGTTGGTCATTAATCCTTCTGAATCTGGCCCACATAAAGGAGAAGTCTCACCTAGTGGACACAGAGCACATCATTTTTTTTCTGTAATTTCCGGATAAATTCTTCCCAGTGTGTGTGTGTGTGTGTGTGTGTGTGTGTGTATGTCTGAGGTACCCAGCAGAAGTAGAACTTGAGGTTTCTAAAGACCAGACTGCTGTTTCCCTGCCTGTAAATCTCAGAAACTTCACAGCCTATTCAATTCCTATCAGCAATTCAAATTCAAGAGGCCCTTGGAGTGCCTGAGTACACATGGGAAGATACCTCCTGATATACGCGGGGTGGGGGGGGGGGTTGCCGTTTGAAGAAAAACAAAACAGTAAAATGTTAGGAAGGGTCAGGGATACCATCAGTCGTGAATCCCCAGCCTGTGTATATGAGGCCTTGGCTTTCTTCTTCACTGCTGCACAATCGCATACCCAGCTGCCACACTCAGAAGTGACAATTCTCACTAAACAACATCAACGACTGCCAGCCTGGAGACCTGGGCCATCTGCCCTCTTTGAGGAGTGCCACTTTAATCAGCGTGTGAGCCAAACCACATCAGCTTTCTAAATGAAAGGCCAGGTTGCCATCAAAGCCCAGACTCACAAGCAAGATGGTTTTGATTCGTCAGTCTGTGCATGCAGTAGACTTCTTAAGACTCTCTGGAAAAAGCTTAAAGTCCCAAAGGTGGTCTGTGAACCTCAGAGAATGCCTTCTGTCAGATGTAAGGCCAAGTGACAACAGGAGCGAGCTAACAGTATATAACAAGGCTATACGTACTATGATAATTTGATTTGTTTTGATTTTCACAAAGCCAGTGCAAACCCTCTATAAAATGAAATTTGACGTCCCATGACTGAAAGAAGTGACTTCAACATATAAAACCCACATGTGCTAGACTTTTCTCTTTGGTGGGGAAATAGACCCCATGATGTCGGCTCCGTCCTCTGACACACAACCTATTCTTGCTCAGACTTCCTTTCCCCCCTCCCACTGTTGATTGTGTGCAGGGTCACGGCAGATGTGTGTGAAACACACAACTCGGTGGTACAGAGGCCTTTCACATCTCACTCTGCAGCTGCTACCCGGTACTTTGAGAATGGCTTTTCCCTCCATTGTCCTGAGAGAGTAAAGTTTTGCAAGAGCGGTCTCTATACTACACTGGGAGAAAGCTGAAAAGACAAAAAAAAAAGCAACCGGAAGAGGCATCTGCCAGACTTCCTCATTCATAGGGACAAGCCTCATCTAAAAATACCCTCTGAGCCCCCAGAATGAGAGCTTTCAGAGTGGCTGCAACCCTTCTCAGAGGCCATGTGCCAGCGTACAGCATGAGGCCACATCTCCAGCTTCACATGCCTACTAGAATCCGCTGGTGACAGCACAGTTCACAGTGTGATGGACGCCATTCTCTTGGCCGCATTTAGTTAGCTCTTCTACAGTTACCGAAGACCTTCCTGCCTCTTAGGCAAAGGTTTGAAAACACAACATCTGGGTTGGAGTTTGAAGCAAACTCTTTCAATTTTGACAAACACTCCACCAAGTGTAGACACAGATCACATCGATCTTTAAGTTTAGCAATAACTGGAAAAGACCTAACAAAAAAATGTAAAGACTAACATTTGTGTCCCAGAAGCAGAAACTACTTAAACATTTCAAAATCACCAGGTCAAGCACTGGTTTCCGATTCGAAGATTCGGCAAATGCCTCAAAGAACAAGGAAAAGCTCTTACCATCCTAGCCTCCAGCCTGAGGTGCTGTCCTCATCGGGGTGACCTCATGAGCCCCGTGACAGGCCAGCCAGTGACTTCAGGGTTGCATGGAGCAACCTTTGAGGCGAAGGGCCAGCCCCGGAGGCAGTCCGGAGTGCTTTCTTAGGCTGTCGCTGTCGTGAGTCCCCAGCTCCAGGCTCTGCCTCCCTCAGTTCCTCTTTGACTTTTCTATAAAATGCACTTCCTGCGGGAGCACAGGAAAGCAGGGACGGCTCTGCTGCTGGCCTGCGCCTTCCTTTAATCACCAATTGTCTTATTTGGCGGGCTCTAAAAATACATTACGTGTCTCTACTTAATTCCTAGTGCCGAGAGCCTCTCTCTCTCTCTTTGTGTGTCTCTTTCTCTCTGCCTCTGTCTCTGTCTCTCTCTGAAAGTTAGGTTTGCTTGGTGAATAGGAACACCTCTCTTTGTGCCTCTCTCAGAGGTCCAAGTTAACTGAAAACATTCGGCTTGCTGTCTGTCTGCAGTGGCCGATTGACAGGCTCCCTGACCTCACACACGCATCGCCTACTCTTTGCTGAGTGTTGCCTTGACAGCTGCAAGATGCAACAGGGAGTGCAACTAACCTGATTCCTGTTCTTCAACAAACCCACCAACGGTAGCTATCTCTCAAGCTCTTCAGGGAAACTGCAAGCCACATCTGCAGACAGTCTTGCAATTCTGACTCAAGCACATTCCCGGGACAGCTGAACGCAGAGCCCCACACCGAGTGCCCAGAGGCACGCTTTCTCTTGCTTGCCATATTTTTGTCACTTGCATGTGACAGAAAAACAACTCACAGGCTTTCTTTGACAACATTATTTGAAAATATTCTCCTTTAGTGTCTACATACATATTAGACAACCCACCAGGAGGGATAGAAGCCTGATGGGACGGAACAAGTCTGTAACCCAGTGCTGGGCAGGGGCAGGGGCAGCCGGAAACAGGTGGATTCCGGAGCTTGAAATCCATCTAGTGACCCCCACCGGTTGCATATGAGACAGCCTACATGTTAGATATTTATACTGAGATTCACAACAGTAGCAAAATTACAGTTAGGGAGTAGCAACAAAGTAATGTTATGGTGGTGGTGGGGGGGGAGGGATCAGCACAACATGAAGAGCTGTGGTAAAGGCTGAGAACCACTGCTCATCAGTTGGATGAGAAATGTCTCCCACCCCCACCCCACCGGCTCATGTACTCAACACTCCATCCTCAGTTGGTGAAGCTTTTTTGGGAAGGCCCGGAAGGTGTGGCCTAGTTTGGGAAATATGTCACTGGAGGCAGGCTTTGAGAGTTTAAATACTCATGCCATCTCCAGTTTGCCTGCTCTGCTACAGGCTTATGGCTCAAGATAAGAGCCCTCAGCTTCCTGCTCCTGCCCTCCAGCCTGCAGCCTGCTGCTTCCTGCTTCTAAACCTGCCATTAGGGGCTTTAACCCTCTGGAACCATAAGCTAAATTAACCTTTTTCCCCTATAAGTCTCCTTGATCATGGTGTTTTAACATAGCAACAGAGGAGTAACTAATAAAGGTAAGCTCTAGGTTCAGTGAGAAACTCTATAATAATAATAACAATAATAATAATAATAATAATAGTAGTAGTAGTAGTAATAGTAATGATAATAATAAACAACTATATAATATAATAATAAACAATAATAATAACAATTATAATAAGTAAAAGAGGAAGGCTTTTAAGAAGTATTGACCACTGGTGGGCACACATGCACACTCTACCCCCCTCCACACCCACATACAACCTCATATACCCACATACCCCCCACACAGACAAATCTATGCCCCCAACACCCACATACAAAGAGGAATACCATCATTTGGGCAACATAACTACCCCTTCCCCTTACAGATTCCTTCTTCAAACAAAATTCATTTTCTCCTGACCACCAAAGTGCCCAGTAATTCTTTCCTTACTCCCTGTCCAGGCAGAGGAACTCCTCCGCTTTCCCCTTCAAGGCCTCCACCCTTAGGTGAGCTCGGGGCTTTACTTATTTATCTGCAACCCCTCCCCCACTTCCCCACCCCCACATTCTAGCCTTCTCTGGCAGCCCGTCTCTCTGGAATGCACACACTGAACCGAGTGAATCACCTCACTGGGCATATCTGTCTAAAGCTAGTTAGGTTATTCTGCCTGTTTCATCACATGAAACTAGAGTGTTACCACGCCCACACCGCAGGGCATGCTGGGAGAGAATGGCTGGTAAATACTTCTTGACTCAGTTTGTCTGCCTCGGTTTCAACATCTCCCTGACATCTGGGAGAAGAAACGCTTTCCTTAAGAAGGAATTACCCTTGCTTAGCAAAACATGCATGAGGCAGGAAGGCTGAGCAACTTTTGATTGAAGGAGGGAAAGTTTCTCCTACCTACAAAATGCAACAGTCTTAAAATAACCTGCATTCAGATGCATTGTATAGTCCTTTTCCTCAAAAAAGATGAGGAATTAGGCCGGCAACAAACCTAAAAAGAATTTGTTATTATTGTCATTGGTGCTTTTATCTATCTGTACATCCATCCATCTATTCATCCATCTTTCTTATCTATCTATCTATCTATCTATCTATCTATCTATCTATCTATCTATCAATTTTAAAGACAGGGTCTCCCATATTCCAAGCTGGCTTTAAACTCTACATAACTGATAATGATGACCTTGAACTTCTTCTGATTATCTACCCTCTTTGTGTGGTTTTGGTGAAGATGTTCTAAGAGTTATTTTTGCAAGTACGATCTGAAAGGACTCAGGGGACGCGACTGCATTAGGGTACTTTTCACACTCACTTATTTGCATGTATAAGTATAGAAAATCGGTTTTGTCTGTGGTCAAATGACATCCCCACAGTGCAGGCTTGTTCACTTGTATATGGAACAAGTGCCCTCATCATTCTCAGGAGATTTTACAACCTTAAAGACCCGTTGGCTCAATTTTGGTATTGGGCGCAAACCATTTAAAAGTAAGAACAACTTTTTAAAAAATGAAAATAAAACCATAATTAATTCAAGAGAAACCATGATAGTGTAAAATGCACATTTAATCTTTGTTCTGATTTCCCTGATACCCAGCTCCTGAAACTCTTAGGCTCCAAAATGCTAAGTATCTTTTTATGTACTAATGAGTTGGCTGATGGCTGACAGCATGTAGAGGAGTTATAACATGGAAGCTCATCACAAGACAGATGCCCAGAGCAGGATGAGGGAGTTGGGACTTTAAGCCATACTCCAGGGAGTGCAGAGGGGCAGAAGGTTCAATTAATCAGTAATAGGGAGTGGTTTAATCAACCATGTCTGCATATCATAAAAGCCTCTATCCACCCAAGGGACACAGCTTAAGACACTTCTGGAGAACTGGACACATCTGTTTCCTGGGAGTGGTACCCCAGAAAGGACACAGGAGTTCCACACAACAACCATGTACCTTGATGTATTTATCACTCCACTTGGCATTAATCAGTTGCTTTGGGGGGATCTTTTATAATAAACCTGTAAATATATCTAGTCCCTGAGTTGCTATCATAAATCAATCAAGCCCAAGGAAGGAATTATGGGAGCCCAATTTACAGTTCTGTCAGAAACACAGGTGAAACAACCTGAGTTTGTCATAGGATCTGAAAGAGGGCAGAGACAACCGGGGACTAAGACCTTTAAGTTTGGAAGTTGACAACTTATCCAGACAAAAAGTGACAGGACAAGGACGGATGAGAGGGTTATCATAATTAATAATAATTATTAATTAGGAATTTCCTCTGCATAACTAACTGTTTAATGTATATGGAAAGGCCTCAACATGTTTGATCATAGAAGTCTTCTGTGTGTATTGGGCAAAGCATCTGGACTATCACCCACAGACTCAGTGTGCACCCACAAATTTTTATGCTGACATTCCCCAGCACAGCCATGTCCAGAGATGCACCTTTAAGAATAGATTGGACCGATACCTCTGACCTCGTTGGTGTGTTAACCCACTCGTGGGTCCGTCACCTGAGACAGTACTGTGAGGCAGGGCTAAGTTTAGCAGTTGGAGCCGAAAGCGTATGTTTGTCCACAGACCCTTCCTTGCTATCACTTTGCTTCCTGGCTAACAGGAGGAGAGCCAGCTCCTTAGCCATGACGTTCTGAATTATGTCAGACCCAAAGTAAAGGAGCTAACTGACCATCTTCAGCACGTTCTGAACCGCACTCCCTCTGCTGAGGTTGTTTTCTGAGGTGTTTTGCCATTGACAGTAAGCTGGCTAGCATACCGCTAGTCTCAGAGAAACACACGTACAAGGCATATCGGTTACTAGGTCGACAATCAAAATGCTGAAATTGGACAACAGAAGTTTGCAGGCATCTGCCCTGTTGCTACACTTTGCTGCTAAAGGACCCAACATTTGTTAAAGATGGATCCCTTGGGTTTCCAAGAAGCAGTCTTATATCACGAGGATGCGTTTTCTCACAGACATGTTAGGCTGCCAGGTTTACAGGTGAGATGGCAGATGGCTTGCAGCTCCCTGGAATGTGATTTCAGTGAAGACTGAAGACTGAGACAATGCAGCCGAGGAATAAATGGTGAATGCTGAAGAACTCAACAGCTAGACTCCATTGGCCAACCCACCACCCTTCATCTGCAATACAGTCCTCTAAGAACACTGTCCCAGCCTACAGCCTGCAAAGTCAGAAGGAAGCTTTATACTTCTGTTCACGCAAGACGAGCGGCTGGAGAGAAATGATGAAAGCAGTTTAAAAACTAAGCAAATGCAGGCCACAGAAGGGTACACCCATGCCCTGCCCTGTACATAGGCAGGGCCCTCGGGATCCCGTGAGAGAACAGCTATCCAAGCAGCCAATTAACGTCCTGAATGGGTTTCCCAGTCAACTCAAAGGGCACTGGTGTGGTAGCCTAACCTGAACACGGGTATTTCCCAATACTGTGTCTTGGGGAAAAAATATACTTAGTTTCTCCGTTTTAGCGTCCCATATTTAATGTAAAAGAACTATGTGTATCTCTAAAGATATGGGGAAGGATCAGGGGTTAGTATATACAAAACACTAAAAAGTGCATATATAAAGATCTAGTTGCATGGACAGACAGACAGATGACAATGACTTCAGCAACCTCCAGTACATGAAGCTGTTTCCTTGCCACTACCAAATCAGAAGGCTAGAGAGTTCGTTCTATCTTTAGGGTTTCATTATGGCAATCTAAGGCGGCAGTTAGCTCTGCTCTAACTTAACTAGAAAGAATTGATTTGTTCACCCTCCAGGCCTCATTTTGAACCTATGTGTTCAACATTTGGGTCCTTTATAATTTAGCTTCAGATCCAGATGGCAACACAGCCCCCAGCCAATCAGGCTGCTCGAGTCATCGCGCCCCCCAACCAATCAGGTTCCTCGACTCATTGCCTGGCTTTCGGTATAGGAAAACCTAGCCCTTATGGTATTGTTCTCTGTCTCCTTCGAATACCACAGGCTCCATAGGACTAGTTCTTTCCTTTCATACCACATGTTTATGAGGCAGCAAATACCTCCAAGGGTGACGCCACCAAGCCAAGAGTGAATTCTTGTCACTGTGTAAGTCACTGTACTTCTAGTGCTTTTTTTTTTTTTTTTTTTTTTTTTTTAATTTCGAGACAGGGTTTCTCTGTGTAGCCTTAGTTGTCCTGGACTCGCTTTTGTAGACCAGGCTGGCCTCGAACTCACAGCGATCCGCCTACCTCTGCCTCCCGAGCGCTAGACTTAATCTAGCTACTCTTACAACAATCCGTCTGTGAGGGGTACTTAGGCCTGATGGTAATATTTTTGTTTCTAAGCTCTTGGTTTCGGTGAGTGTGGTTTCAGAATTCTCACACTCTTGTTCTTAGTCGACACACAGTTCAAGTATGCATTCCTGACCCTGTGCCGGTAACCTGCTCTCTTTCTAAAGAAATCAGTGCATGTTTATAGTGTGCCGCACTTCTATTTCACATTCCCCCCTGCAACTTAGGAGGAAGCTGATAGGATGAACTGCTTCCCAATCTTCATGCTGGTCCAGTCTGTTACCCAAGAAGGATCAGAACTACTCACGGTAGTCTCTCCTCACACTCCCTGGTCCATTCCTCAACGCTCTCGTACCCCATCTCCCTACCCTCCACCTTGGCTACAACTTCCTCAGTATGCATTACCACAAATACCTGCCATCCTTGCCTCTGCCTAGTACAAAAAAAAAAAGGACAAACATGCATATAGAGCCACAAAATTAATTCATGCTAGGTCCCTAGGACTAATAGGAACTCCGGAAGCACAACAAATAGACAAAATAATCTTCTTAAAGTAGAATCATATTGGAATTCTCATGTTTCGTAATTAAAAAACTTACCACAACGCTATGGTAATTGAGACTGTGGTGCTTGTTTGAACTCATACACTAAGACCATGCTCAGCAAGGTGGCAAGCCCATCTGATGAAAAGGAACAGTCTTCCCAGCAAGTGGAGCTAGAACATGGGATGTGTGTGGGCCATAACTAATGAAAACTAAGCCAGCGTGGACCGAAGACCTAAATGGAAAGCCTAAAAGCGTCACGTCATTAGAAGGAAACGAACAGAGCTTCCTTCGTGACTCTGCATTTGGCAGTGACATCTGGGAACTGAACCCAGGGATGTGCAAAGGATACAATCAATTGGACTGCATTGACATGAAAGCCTTTCATACATCACGCTCAACATAGTGAAAAGGCAGCCCATTGGCTGGGATAAATACATTCACAAACACCACTTCTAATAAGGATTCCAGACGCGGCGCACACAGATTTCCACCACCCAGTAACTATGACAATAATAACAAGGACAGAAGTTTAAAATGGGGAACGGCCTTAAGTAGACATTCCTTCAAGGAAGTTTAGAATAGTTGGAAAGCACATGGAAGGATAATGTTTGCATCATTTATCATTAGCGAAATGCCAATCAAAATCACAGTGAGGAGAGCGCTACTATATAAAAACAAAACAAAGGATCCCTGGAAGTAACAAGTTTTGGGGAGGGTGTGGGGGAAATCTGAGCCCTCGTTTACCACTCGGGTAATAGTGGCACAGCAGTTATGAGACATCACTGTGTGGCAGCTCCTCAAAAACAATTTTTAAAAAATTAGATATAAAAAAAAATGACAGCGTTTTAAGTCCTGGCTATCCCCGAAAAATCAAAGGCAGCACACAAGAGATCACACACAAAGCAGCATTATTCACATTAGCTATAAAAATGGAAGCAATCCAAGTGTCCATTAACAGATGAATGGTCAAAGTACGGGGCAGCAGGATATTAAGCCTTTAAGAGAGAGTTCTGTCAAAGCAGAACACGGATGAAACTTGGAGATGCTGTGCCAAGTGCGACAGCCCATCACAAAAAGACATCTAGTGCATGACCCCACTTAGATGAAGCGCTATCTAGTGCAGAGCCTGAGACAGAAAATAAAATGGTGGCCGTCAGGGCCAGGGGAAAGGGAAAGTGGTGAATTACTGTTTGATGTGTAGTTTCAGTTTTTGCAAGATGAAAAGAATTCTGGAGATGGACTGTGCAACTACCTGCGTGCATAGTCAACTCTCAACCCACAAGTTCTGTTTCTGCAGACCCAGCCAGCCATGAAGAGACAGTATTGGAAGTAACCATGGTTTCTGTGGGGAGTATTCACACTTTGTTTCCTATCTTTGTTTTCCATGCAATCTGGTACAGCAACTATTTACAAGTCGTTTACAAGGTATGAGTTGTTTAAAAAACTCTAGAGATGATTTGGGGTGACTGGGAGGATTTGGATTGGTCCTATGCAAATGTTAAGTTACTTTATAAAAGGCCTGAGCATCCAGGAATGTCGGTACCCCTGAGAAGAGCTTGAATCCATCTCTTATGAATATTGGGTAAAGACTGTATTTACTACTCAGCTTTGCATGTAAAGATGGTTAAGACTGCAAACTCTACACTGGATGTAATTCACCACAGCTTAAAAAAAATCATGTAAAAAGATAAGACAGCTTTCCTTTGGCAGGGAGGGAAGCTGGGCCTGGTGGGGCAGACCTGTAATCCCAGAAAGTTGGGGGGCTAAGACCACAAGGTCAAGGCCAGCCTGTAACTTAGTAAAATCTTGTCTTCAGCTTTAACAGAGGCCTGGGCATGTAGTTCAGTGGTAGAGTGTGTGCCTAGCACGCATCAGGCCCTGGGGCACTTGCCAAAAAACCTTCTCACAGCCAGAGATATATGGTGTGCTACATTGTTGCTTTGCACCTGTGTTAGTTTATATTAACTGCGCTCTGTAGGGCATCCTTAGTCCTTCAACAATTTCACTCCAATTTTAGGTCTGTCCATGTTTTTGTACATATTTTTAGTTCACTGCTTTTGACTTTTGTTACGCAGTTCCACTTTGTACTCAAAGACACTTGGCTTACCTGTTTCTCTAGAGATAAATATCTGAGATTGTTCAAACTTCCTGCTACTATAAGCAATACTGCAATGGTTTTCCTTGTGTATGTCCCTTTATTAACCCCTGTGTATATGTCTAAAAAAATGAAGATTATGTGGATATGGTGTATTCTGATAGTTAATTTTATGATAATATCATATATTATTTGCACAAACAAAACAAAACAAAACAAAACCCTCTTCAGCCTCAATTTTCATCAGTACGGTGTGGATAGTTTTATTGTTTTCCCTCTCTTTGCCAACACTTGGTAATACCTGGGGTATAAATCTGGTGGATGCCAGCCCAGCTTGCTGCTTCTCAATCTTATTTTCCTTCATTGCAGTTGCCATGATTTCCTATCCTTGTGTGTGCGCGTGTGCGTGCACGCGCGCCTGCGCGCCCATGTGCATGTGTGCTCTTATACATATATGTAGGTGCAGGAGTGCTGTGCTGTGCCTGCTGAGGCTTGAGACCTTGGGTCTCAGTCCTGGCTTTCTATTTTGATTGGGACTTTGCTGTTTCTGCTTCCCACCATGTCCCGTTAGGGATGCTGGGATTCCACGTGCAAGTTGTAGCATCTGGCTCTGTCAGTTCTGGGGCTCTGAGCTCAAGTCCTCCTACTAGTGCTGCACATGCTTTAACCACCGAGTCGACTTTCCACCCTCTTTGTTTGAAACCCAATAAGATTACATAACTTATTGCCCCATATAGTTTGGGTTTTGTGGTCTCTTGCCCACTTAGCTACTCGTCTCCCTGTTTTGTCCCAGGTGCACTACGGCCATCTGAGAATCCCTTTGCATCAGTCATCTCAGGCTTTTGTCACCTTTCCATCTCTTCCTCAGTGGTTCCCTGCTTCTGGAGTCCTCCATTCAGTAGAACCCTCCAAGTTTTGTTACAGCTCACATTTTAGGGAGGAATATATATATAATTTTTGTTTTAATTTACCTTTTGGTAAATTACCTTTTGGTTTTCTCCTTCATGCTGTCATTGTTCCACCTGCAGCCCATCTTCATGCACGATGATATAAAGCAGGGTTAGTATGATTTTATTTTCACGGTTTGCTAAAATCATCTAACAGACAATCCAGACTCTCCCCACTGATGAATGGTCCAGGGGCCATTCATACCCAGTCCTCACTGTGTAGGGGTGAAAAAAATATCAATCTAAGAGAAGTCTCGGGCCCTGGCCTCTAAGGGCCTGTTGTACTATATGTGAAAGGCACTCAGACTCTTTCTTTACACTTTTGAAGGAAATGTGGACAGGCTTTGAGAGTATTAGGAGCAGTAGATCGAGGGTATACCTTCAGAATTTACTTTATAGAAAATTTCCCTATTGTAAAACTTGGAAGTGACATGAATAGATAGAAGACATAAAAAAAAAAAAGTGAGACTAGGGGAATAGCTTAGCCAGTGAAGTGCTTTCTGTGCAAACATGAAGGCTCAGGCTCAATCCTTAACACCCACATAAAAAGTTAGGACTAGAAACAATTAATTATCCCAGAACTGGGGAGGTGGAGGCAGGTACATGTGTGGGGCTTATTGGCCAGCTGGCCTGGACCATAACTAGCAAGTCTCAGGTTCCAGCAAGAGATCTTATCTGAAACAAAATAGAGTTTATGATTCCAAAGAAAAAGACCACCCAAGGTTGACCTTTGGCCTCCAATACATATGCACACATGTGCAACATCTCCCTAAATATCCACACAAAAGAAAGAAGGAGTGAAGGAAGGAAGAAAGGAGGAAGGGAGAAGGGAAAGTATTCATGCTTTCTTCCTTACTGTGGGCAGACACTAGGAATGCAGCTCAAGGAAAGAAAGGTTTATTTTTGGCTCATGTTTGAGACATGGTCCATCGTAATGGGCAAAGCATGGCAGCAGGCAGCTCTGTGGCAGCAGGTGCAAGGGGCATTTGGTTATACCCATGGGCAACCAGGAGCAGAGAAAGGGCACAGGAAATAGAATGGGCCTATAAATCTCAAGGCCCCTAGTGACCTTGATTTAGACATCTTCTTTGATTTAGACATCTTCTTCTTCTTCTTCTTCTTAAATGTTACTCCTACAGAAATGACCAGGGACAAAGTATTCAAATACATCTGGACATTCTCTGCCCAAGCCATAACACCAAGTAAATGCTACACACTGGCACACAGCTGCCCTGTTCTTCTATCAACTCTTATAGATGTGCCCTGTCCTCAGCTGAGTTTCTTTATATAAAAGATGATCTATGTTATTACCAGTATATATTAGAGGAAAAAACCCACAGCTTTGTTCTGTTTATCTGGCTCAAATGTATACTAGTTCATTTCCACACTCAGACCAACCCTCCACAGTATCCTGACAGTTCCTGTATCTGCTCCAGTTTTGGACATAGAAAGCCAAACAAGGAAAGGGATGAACACACACTGCTTGACAGATTCAAAGACTGGAAAAATGAATTTAAGGTCTATAAAGAGAAGTGCTACCTTAAGAAATAGGTAGTAATTTAGTGAGAAATGTTCTTTACTACAGCAGAGTTCACGGAGTATCCTAATCAGTCACTGAGACTAAGCAGGACATCTTGACATTACAGTCTGAAATCAAAGACTACATGTTCTGCTAACACACGGCTTAGAAACTTTAGGCTAGACAGAATACAGACCTCATCCCCCAACTAAAGGAAATATTGAATTCCTAAGTTAACACAGAGAATGGTTATTGACCACCAGCCTTTTTGCATCTTAGATGGTAAATTTTAGGTTCTAATGCTGATTTCACAAATAACTAGCACGTATGTCAGAACTTCCATCCCTGTATACCCTGCAGACACTACTACTCAATTGCGGCAAATTTTCTCACAGCCTAGGTCCTCACATAGAGCCCTGGGAAAATATTCTAACCAATCTTGAGTTGGTATAGAACACCCTGGCTCAAGGACATTGAGCAACAAAAGCTTACTTGTACTTTGACCTACACATTTTAGTAAGAATTATTTTAAATGACTGACTGCTTTTAAAATTCCAGAGTCTTAAAGAACCGATCCAGAGGCAGACTGGAAAGCAGTGATGCTGAAATGGACATTTGCTGAAAGGCAGATGATCAGGACTGCAATTATGTGATAAGATCATTGCATCAACAGATCTTCATAAAGACATTCAGACTGTTAAGTTTGAGAACATTTGGACCGTTAAGTTTATGGGCTTGATAATTGTTTCTGTTGTAATAGTTAAATTGTGTACAATTTTTAGCTTAAGCAGAAAGAGGGAAGATGACTTGAGGAATTTTAATCCAGCAACATGGCTGCTCTGGCAAAGGAACACATCCAAACACCTTTTAGGTCTATGTGATCCGGCTGGAATGCAGACATGCCCTAGATTATAGTATGATCTGGCTGGAATACAGATACATCCTCAGTACATATTTTTAATGACAAATAATGAAGGTAGGTTTAGTTTGTAGAAGGAAGCAGCCATATTTGAAAGTGCTATCTAACTGAGGGGCAGACAAAGTGACAAATCAGAGAAAGAATAGGCAGAATGAGTCAGAGATAGGATACGCCCAACTCTCATGAGAACAGGACAGGAAAGGGAATCTGCTTCAGAGGAGTCAGAGACTTGAATTCAGGCCAGCCTGGACTACAAAGCAAGTTCAGGATAGCCAAGGCTATACAGAGAAATGCTGTCTTGAAAAAACCAGGGGGAAAAAGTTTCAAAAACAGCTGGGTGGTGGTAGTGACAGTGGCTCATGCTTTTAATCCCAGTAACCAGGAGCAGAGACAAGTGGATCTCTGTGAATTTGAGGTCAACCTGGTCTGCAGACCTACTTCTAGGACAATCAGGGCTACACAGAGAAACCCTGTCTTGAAAATGAAAACACAAAACAAAGCAAAAACACTTAGGTGACTGAGTAGGAAAGGCAAAAGCCAGACTGCACATAAGCCAATGAGTCATTGGACAGTGACAGAAAAAATAACCAGCTGAAGATTAATGTCTGAGTAAAAAGAGAAGTCTACTGGACTAAGGAGATGGCTCACCAGGTAACATTTGCTGGCCAAGAATGAAGACCTGGCTTGGGATCCCCAGCATCCACCTACAAAACTGGACACTGGGGCACAGGCCTGTGACACCAGTGCTGGGGAAACAAGTGGGATGGTGTATGTGGGTAGGGAGGCTTCTTGATGGCCAATGTAAGCAGAAATGGCGAGCTTCGGGTTCAGTGACAGCCTGTCTCAAAAGCTGAGGTGGAGAAGCGACTAAGATAGATGTCAGCCTCTGGCCTCTATGTGCACCCTCATGGAGCTACATGTGTACAGACAGACACAGGTAGACAGACAGACAGAGAGACAAAGAGAGAAGAAATAAAACATAAGCAAAAGTCTTTTTTTTAAAAAATAGCCTTCAGTGTGGAGGCTTCTCTTGTCACCCAGTTAAGAACAAATGTGTGTAAGAGTCTGCCTGCCAGGAAAGCATGGAAAATAAGTAATCTAGGGCACTGGGCTTAAGGTAGTTGAAGCAAGGACTTTTATAAAGTTGCATGGGGAAAACTGTGAAGATGCTTAACAGCAAACATTTCTTGGGATCTGCCCAAAGCCCTTAGAAACAAATGCTGAATGGTTTCAACACAGAGACTGAAGAACTTTAAAATCAGAAATGTATTTGCTGCCTGCACAGAGGACATCAAGGACTCTCTGTAGCTCATCCGCCAACCATGAGAGAAGGAATTATAGCTAATCAAATCAACAATCCCACATTATAAAACATGCCTTGGGACACTAACAGAAAACGGCCTACCAGGGGGTTACTTTGATGCCACCGAAGCAGTGAGGCCACCCCAGCAACCAAGACCCATTGGTTACTGGACGCAGACAGAAAGGGCTCTCTATAATACAGCCTCAATCTGTGTTTCCCAACCTCCCTCAGAAAGCTCAGAGAAGCTACATCAGAATTCTTGTAATTCATCACTGGGAAAAGAAAATTCTAGATGACTACCACATAAAAGGAGCTTTCTTATGGTAAGAGGGGACCGGCTCCACACACCTGCTCAGCTTAAAAAAAAGCTAAGTATCAGAGGCCATTTGCAAGACTGAAATGTACAATCACTGGAGAGTAATTAATCCAAGAAAGAATGCATTGTGCCTCACTGTGTTTGCCCACCTTTTAGCATGAACAATTATTAACCTCAGCTTATTTAACTCAAGGTGGCAACATTCCAGGGAATTACAATGGGTGTGCAGTGAAAAGTCAGACAAAAAGTTGTTGAATCCATACTGTGCTACTGCCTTCTTTAAAACTAAAAATTCTGTCTGGGCAATGGTGGCACATGCCTTTAATCCCAGCATTCGGGAGGCAGAGGCAAGTGGATTTCAGAGTTTGAGGCCAGCCTGGTCCATAGAGTGAGTTCCAGGACAGCCAAGGCTACACAGAACTCCTGACTCAAAACAAAAAACAAAAACCAAAAAAAGTAAGTAAGTAAGTAAGTAAGTACATACAATTCTGGGCTGGTGAGATGGCTTAGTGGGTAAAGGCATTTACGTAGGTCTGGTAACCTGAGTTCTACGCCCAGAACCCACAAGCTGTGGAACTGATTCCACAGAGCTATTCTCTGACCTTTACACACATGGCATGGCACACATGCCCACACACATCATACACAGCAATCATTTTTTAATGTTTATTTACTTAATTGTATGAGCACATGTGCGGGCCCAAGCGTATCAGGTACACCATGTGCATGGAAGTCAGAAGAGGCCGTTGTATCCTCCGTCACTGGAGTGGGTGCAAGCAACTGAACCTGGGTCTTTTCCAAGAGCAATAAACACTCTTAACTATGAGCCCACCCGTCCTTCCCCCTAATCACATTTTTTAGTAGATTCCACACTGACTATGTACTATGTATCCAGCTCTGTGCTAAAGAATGTGAGTGAAATTCAAAGCAAGGACTTGTGCAACATAATCCACGCACTCTCTGGACTTCACAGTCTCTTGAAGAGATGAAAACACAGGTCAAGTTCTAATACAACTCAAGACACACTCTGCTCCCCTCCCCAAGTGAGGCATAGACAGAGCTCAGGGCTACCAAGAAGATCTAGGCTCAGGATACTTCATATCCCGAGCTATTTGCTTCTTTAGCCAACTTCTCTTGAGCACCTATTATGTGTCAAGTAAGAAGGTAAACACTTTTCTGGAAAAATGAAATCAGCAGGGCACAAAGGAGGCCAGAGCTCCATGCCTGCTGCCCACTGAGCTGAGTTCACGGTCCTGTTACTGAACAGAGCCCAGGCTATGGTGAAGCCCCAGATCTCCGAGAAACAGTCTCATCAAAGGAAGTCAAAGCAGGAGTGAGCCTTTGGTGGTCATCCCGCACACCTGCTCATTTGATTCATACTGATGCAATCAATCTTCAGAGCCTATGAGAAAAAAATCCCTATTGCTGGACTTTTAGCATCTAGCACACAGCCCAAGAAAAAGTAGGTTATTAGTAGATGTCCAGTGAGTCAAAGAATCTCTTACTCCTTGGCATCATCAAGGAGATGTGCCCAAAATTGCATAGCAGTTCTTTAAAAGTTATATTACACACACACACACACACACACACACACACACACCAAGTCAGCAATTGTTAAAAAGTTATAGGACAAGAAGACAGGATTTTTTTTTTCCCGAGACAGGGTTTCTCTGTGTAGCCTTAGCTGTCTTGGACTTACTTTGTAGACTGTGCTGTCCTCGAACTCACAGAGATCCGCCTGCCTCTCCCTCCTCAGTGCTGGGATTAAAGGCATGTGCTACCACGCCCGGCAATAGGAATTAATTTTAATACTTCCTGTTTATGGCATTATGAGATGCCCACTTTCCAGATTCTGTCTACACGCTCATGGGAAGAGGCCAACTGCTGCCTTTCCTATGGCATAGAAGAGTACAAACTTCATTGTTGACACATGGGCCTGGCTCCATTTGTTAAGCTGTGTGGAGGGTGTGCAGTTTCTCCCATGGAATATGCCCTGTATACGTCCTCCCTACACCAACTCCACCTCTTATTTAAACATGGTCAGAAAAGCTACACATGGCTATAGAGAAGACTCTCTATGCATGGTGATTCCCAATACAAACTGACTTTTCGAATTGCCACCCAGATACGCCCATGGAGTCTCGAGACGCCCTATGCACTGGTGTCACCCCCTATGGGCCCCTACAATCTGAAGCGGAGCTGAAATAGTGTTAGACGCTTTAATCAGATTGGATATGGAGGTTGAAGACAAATGGCCACCTCACTCATTCTCAGCCCATCCTGCATGAATCACGCTGCGTGACCATGTTTTGGAGAGACCACACAATAAAGACGTGTCAGTTCCTCTTGCTAGCAAAGTGGCTGCCTTTGTGGATAGCAAAGAACTCTGCTGATGACACTGTCCCTCCAACACAGGAGGGGTCTGAACAAGGAACAGCCTCACTTCCCAGCATCCCAATCCACCATATAGTGGATTACATCAAAAATGGGCAACATCCAAATGAAAATCTCTCCCACTTTCATGGGGAAACTTTTCTTTGGATTAGCCTTACCTGGACCCAGACCACAAAGAAACATAAACCCACCTGTCTTCGTATTCCTCCATCAAAGCTACCTCTGAGCCTAGGCCTACCATTCTACTATAGAAATCTCTTTGTGAACTACTTGGATGCTACCTTAACAGGACAAGTCGCTTTCTACTGGCCTTGTCACTCAAAAGTCATAAGTCACATCAAACTAGATTTGTATCTGCCCAGAAACAAAAGGCAGAAAGCAGTTGGCTTCTTGTGTGTCTTAATTGTTTTCCCAGGTGCTGCTGCTTGAAGGTGAAGTGTTCGTGCCCGCGACAGCAGCCCACGTTTCTTGCCTGCAGTTCTTTGTTCTCTAGCCAACAGTACTTGTCAGCCCTTATCTTATAATCCTGCCCTGAACTGGGACAAAGTGACCGAGAAACCTGGTAAGGTCCATCATCCTAAGCTGTGTGAGTTTGTGGATGTAGGCAGTTGCCTTGGCAGCAGTCAGTTAAAAAAAAAAAAAAAAAAAAAAATCCAGACTTAACCTTGCCTTCCCATGAGGAGGAGACACAAGAAGGCACATTAAGTAGGCTTGGAGAGCCCGTCTTGTAAGACATTACAGCAAGAGATTAAATAACAGAGAAATCTACTCACTGAACACTCAATATAGGACCTTACAAAGGCAAACCACTCCCCTTCAGATTAGGGGCCAGGAAGCAGGTGAAGCCATCTCTGTTTCTCTATACTATGTAAGCAGAGTATAACACCAGTCCTGCACGAAGCAACCTTTGTCTAGGTGCTAAGGCATACATAACACGCATAACGAAACTGATCTTTAAAAACAAAGCCTGGCTCTATGCATGGAAATCAGATTAACCTTCTGTGTTGCCTGCAGATGCTCCACAATTTCCATCTTGGGAAACTGATATCATCTTCCATAATTACTTACGTGTCCCATGACTGGTTGTGACTCAGCTGGGGCTGTGTGGCCCCTAACATTCTCATTTGCCTGCAACTTGACTTGGGAGATCAGAATACTTTGGGGTTCTTGGCAGTCTTTTCCTTAACAGAATGCAACATGTACTGAGTTCTAGACTACAAGGCCAGTTTACAGTCCTAAGCCCGCCCTTTGTCTAGTCACAGGGTACAAGTAAAGATTCAAAAGACAATGCCAGCAGCATACAAATGAACTAGCTTGTCTTACTGTAAATTGAATGCCATGGTTTTTGGGTTCTTTTGTCTGCTTGCTTGTTTGTTTGTTCCTGAAGAAACGGAACCAGATCCCACCTTATCTGAGTTACATATATAACCCAAAGGTTTGTCATAGCATATTGGACCAAGGGTTTCTGAATTCACCCTAGATGCTAATTAAAACCCTTCCTGAGTCGTGTTGCTATGGTTACCAAGATTTCTCCAAGTCCCATGACTCTTAAGTAAGAAGTTTCGGTTACTTTTCTAAGACTTGGGTGGTGTTCCCTCGACTGGATCAGACTGATTCCTACAAGATAGGGGTGCCACTGTCACATAGCATCTCTGCCTGAATAGTAACTAACATCCTCCATGAACTCCGTTCATTTCATTTCGAATAATTAGGTTGGTGCCCGATCTGGCTTACCTACTAAAGGAGCTCCCTGCTAAGCCTGAACACCTCCAGGAACTAATATGGTAGGAGAGAACTGACTCCTGAAAACTGTCCTCTGACCACAACTCATGTGTGTGTGTGCACGGGCACACACACACACACACACACACAAGCAGAAGCATCCCATCCGGGAGACTCAAGGATGTGCCTTACCCAGAACAGGATGTTGGTTCTGTGACGTTGAACCTGGGGCTTCACCAGCACCTAGGACGGAGGCATACAGGCACCACTGTACTGTTTTGTTCTCACACCCTGCGCTGTTCCTATGTGCCTGAATGTGTGCTGTGAGGTTAGATAGGAGCTGAGCTACAAGTTCTGGATAAACTGTCAGGGACAGCTTTAACCTTAGGTCGATTTCTTCAGCTCTCAATACCTTTTGTCACCTGTGGACTGCGGCTGGTCTCTCCTGCTATTCTAAGAATCAAATGAGTTATCAGGTCTAACCTCTGAAAAACCCATGCTTCTCCCATAGTAAGTACCTTATAGTGTGAATTTAGTTACTGAATCCATTCATTCTTTCAGGTAGTTCAAACCACAGCCAGGGGACCAGACAGAGTCTGCAATCAGCTAAGGCTCTGGTAGGTGTCCATGCTGCCTGGAGGGTAGCCAATGGAATAGCAGAACAGAGAGAGCAGTGGTCCTGAGAACAAGGCCGTGTTAGATCACATCACTGCCGAAAACGCCTTGATGTTCAAAGGCAAGGGTGGCAGCGGCTTCTCTCTGTGGTCAATTCCCTTGCTTCCCACAGCAACCTAGAGGTGGCTGCTCAAACAGAACACTGGCAGCAACAGGACTAGAGAGACCATTTGGAAAGCCTGGCTTTTTGTAACAGCAGGTTATCCCGCTCTTGATCAAAATCAGTTTTGCTTTCACCAAAACGGGGGAAAAATCCCCCAGAATTTAAATTCCATTCACACAGTTCAATAGCTTAGAAAAGACATCTATTTCCCTGGAGCCTTTGAAAGGAGCATTAAACCGGCAGTAGAATAGCAAGGCAATGGAGAAAGCTGTGAACTTCAGCAGGCTGACACCAAACTGTACTCTTTTCTTCTCCCTTTAAAAATGCACATCAGAGATGCTTAGCTGTGCACAATACATCCTTAAAAAAAAAAAGGGTTTTGACCCCTAAGGCCTAATACAGCAGTAATAGTTTATTGTACGCTTGCTTGCTTTACCTACCTAAGCTGTAGAACCTAAGCCCTCTTTTCTATGTTGTGACAGATGAGGCTTTAGAGTTTTTTTTCCCCAGAAAACACTGCAGGAGATAAATACTCTGAGCCCTGGGGTGAGGGGCAGAAATTAAAAAAACAAAAAACAAAACAAAACAAAACAACAACAACAACAACAACAACAACAACAAAACGTGGTAAAAGGAGCAACAACTTGCTAGGGCTGTTTTGTTTGCTCCTGTAATGCTGGGGATCCAATCCCACACCTCACCCAGACAAAGCATGGACTCTAACACTGAACTTGTGTACACCCCAGATTTTTTTAAAGGGCGCTAGACATCACCCGTGAGGCCTTGCATCGGCTAGGCAAGTGCTCTGCCCCTGAGCTCTATCCCCAAGTCCCCCGGGGGCTTCTTTGCTTTTCATTCCAAAGAACCAGTCGACACACCACTCCCAGGTTTGTTTGCAGAGCACACAGACAAGGGACAAGAGTCCCTACTTTCCCAAGGCTGATCTGGAGCTCTGGGAAATTTACATAACGCACAATGGCCTTTGGGCAGACACTGGTGCCTGGCAGGCAGCACTCCAGAATGGGCCTCAGGCTTTTCCTGAGAGGCAGCAAAAGCAAAGGTTTCTGGGAAAGGCCCCACAGACTGGCATTTTTTTTTCGTTATGACTCTTTCCACACAAGCCGGTATGGTACTCACCTTGACTTTGGAGGTGGAGGAGGAGGGGAGAATGCCTCCATCCTGCCTCTATCCTTGGGGAACTCAAAGGCAAAGGAAGCCGATTTGCTCATGCCAGTGCTGGTTTTGTTGTTCTGCGTGGAGGAGCCATCACTGGGGTGGAGACGGTGCCAGGTAGAGGAGTTTGAGTGGTCTGTGGTACCATTTTCCACCTCTCTACCCCAACTTTGACTCAACATGTCCTGTCCCACCTCTTCCTCTTCCTCTATCCGGCACTGGCGGCTCCAAGCACCAGTCTGGTATCTTGGCCGCCTTTGGTCCAAAGCTGAAGAGGCAGTGGCTGGTGGGGGACACTTGGCAGGGTCACTGGGGGCAACACCGTTGGTCTGGCAGGAAGAGGGTAGGTTAGCAGGGACTCTAGACGAAAGCTGGGGTCCAACGCTGCCACCACCAGTGCTTCCATCGCTCTGGTCGGCCAAAGAGGAGGCTGCCGGCGACACTGGGGAACCCCCGGGACTGCTTTTCGACAGCTTTGGGGGAATGGCGGGCTTCTCTTTGGGCGTGTTTTCAGTCACATTATGTGGACGGCTCTCCCTTGAGCTTAGCCCCTGCACAACCAAAGGCTCCTCTTCACCAGCCTCTAAGTCCTGGTTCGAAGGCCCACGTGGCCACTGGACCCCCACTGCAGAGTCAGGGCTGCTCAGGTAAATAGTCCTGTGATCCTCTTCTGGGTGGGCAGCAATGACAGTAATGGTGGTTGACACCTGAGGAGCCATGTTTGGGCCTTCCCTGTCCTGGTTCCAGCCAGAGGATGTCTTCTGTACCCGGGTATCACCTGTGCATACCTGGCCCTGGCTGTGGCCAGCTGCTGCTACCTGGTCTGCCTTGGTCTCAGGCCTCGACGGGACCAGAAGCGCCTTCTTCCTCTTGGTACTTTCAGCATAGATGGGTTCGGGCTGCGGAGCCTCCCTAGGAAGGGTTGGGGGCTGGAATTCCACAGCTTGGCCCACACATTTGGCGGAGGTGATTACGTGGCACCCAGAGTCCTGCGACTTCCCCAAGGCTGGGTCCTTCACAAGAGAGCAGTAGTCATTTTCGAGGTGGGGAGCAAAAGGGCTGCTGGCACCGCTGCTGCCACTGCCACAGGACAGGCCATCTGAAGAGCTGGTGGCCTCAGAGTTAAGGGATGGCTTCTTGGGGCCCAGGCGGGGTGGGTTTGCTGTGGATCCCTGGCCACAGCAGTCTCTGGGGAAGTTCACGACCCGCTTTTCCTCTTCTGTTGGTCTTTTACAAGTTCCCTGCTCCCAGCACATGGGGGAGCAGTCCCCTCCGCGTCTGCCAGAGCCCTCCGCGCTATGCACAGCATTCTTGGATTCTGGACAACAGTCCAGAATGGAACAGTACTCTCCACCTTCGCTGTCTCCTGAGGGTGAGCACCTTTGGTCACTGTCATCCTCTGAGGGCAGAGACTCCCGTAGGGGCTGTGGAGAAGGGCAGGGCCTGGGGCCCTTGGGACAGCTGGGTGTCATCCCTGAGAAGGCAGCTAGCTTCTGGCGGAAGCTCTCCTGAGCTGAGGGCAGCTCTTGCCTCCCAGCCTTCTCTTCCTGGAAGCTCACTGGTGGAAAGGCAGTGTTCCTGTCCATTCGGGCCTCTAGGTTGTGCAGTCCGACCATGGTAAAAGCTGGGGGGCAGTGAGAGTTGCCCTCTGTGCAAGCAAGCGGGCCTGCAGGCTTCTGCAGTCCTCTGAAACTGCCTAGGTAAACTATTGGCCCATCTTCCTGTTTCTGAAGCGGGAGCTTACCAGGACCTCGTCTCCAGTTGACCTACACAGCCCCAGGGTTAAAAAAAAAAAAAAAAAAAGACAACAACACATGTTACACTTTATCAGGGAAGAGAGAGAGAAAGTAAGAAGCAGGTTGATGACATTGTCACCTGTCTCAAACAGCATGCAGGTCCACACCAGTGTGCAGGTTCATCCAGGCATGCAGGCTTATCCCAGTAGGGTTTGACTTCCCCAATGTTACGATCACAGTTGGGGCACCCAGCAAACCATCTTTCTTCCTAGATGCTGAGCTACACATCCCACCCAGAGATTGTAATGCTTTTGGCTTATGTCTGTCAGGTAAGAAAAATCAACACCACAACTGCTGGGTGAAGCCATTCCCCGAACCCCCCACCCCCGATTTGGAAAATAGTTTGAAATTCTGTTCAGTGTTCCCTTTTGCCGACTGGTCACTCCATAACCCTGAAGAAACAGGCCATAACAACTTTTTATATTCTTTTCTTCCTTAAAAAATTATTTGATTATTTTTATATGTATGCATGTTCGGGCTGCATGTATTTGTAAGCACCACATATGCGCCTGGTATCCCAAGAGGACGGAAGAAGGCATCAGCTGTCCTGGAATTGGAGTCATAATCTGTTGTGAGTGCACATGTGGGGTGCTGGGAATCAAGCCTCGGTCCTCTGGAAGAGCAGCCATCTCTCCAGGCCCCCTGTATGACTTTTCAAAGCATTTCATATGAGAAGCAGGTGCAAGTCAGGGGGCAAAGGGATGGTTTCTGAACTGGGACCAGGCTTCCTGGCTTTTGATCATCTTTTCTTTGAGCTTCCAGTTTACAGCAGTCACCTCGGCTCCCACCTGCTTAAGTGGCTGGACGGAGTTGCACAACAAAGACAAAGATGTGGCCTTATCTTTCCCATTGATGGTTACTTTCCCCCTTTTTCCTTCTCTTTTTACCCACTCCCATTAGTTTAGATAGCCGCAATGCTCGCCCTGAGGGCTTGCACGGGCCTCCTGACCCAGCAGCAGGCTCTGAACACAAGGAGTCACAGGCTTATATAGGTGAAAGTTGAAGGTGTCAAGACTGGCTGAGAGAATGGGTGTAACCAGCTGAGGGGCAAACGGAACAGCTCTCAAAAGGACAGGGAGGTTGCTGCCACCACAGGAAATGCCTCTCTTCATATAAGCCTCTCTTGGTTTAACACTGACCTTTGTTTTCCCATGCACTCACACACCCTTCCTGGTCCACGTATCACGTTGGCTGAGGAAATCCAGGACACTAGAAGAGGTCACTGTGGAACAAGAATTCTTAGAATGGCTCAGGCATATGGTCTCAGAGACACGTCCACAGACAGCAGCCTCCGGCAGCCCTGGCCCACACACCCTCTCCATAATTATACCTTTCTATGGGCTTCTTTTTGGAAGAAGAAGAAAGGTCTAAACTCTAGGAGTATAAAGGTTTAGTGGTTCTAGAGAAAGCTGGCAGAACCTACACTTCAAAACTAGATGTATGAGGGCTGGGGAGTTAGAGGGCTGTATGGGAAAGCGCTTACAAGGCCAGCATGCACACCACCTACAGACGCCCTGAGCTCTAGTCAGAGGCTAGGTGTGATGTTACAAACCCGGAACCCCAGTGCTGGGGGAGTGGGCAGAGACAAGCCGATGCTGGAGCTCGCTGGCCAGCCAATCTAGCAGAGAAACACCGGGCTCCTTGAAAGAAAGTAGAAGGGGCTGGAGTGATTTTTCTATTTAGTAATTATAAAGCAGTAAGATGTGAGGTAATAAAGGTGTAAGAGGGCACCAGATGCCCAGGGTTTGGCACCAATTTTTTATTTGTTTCGGCACCAATGTTATGTTTAAAGAATAATGCAGTAAGGTATAAGGTGATAAGATATAAGACGGTACCAGGCAGCAGATGTTATGTTGTAGAGGAGTTTATTAAATGAGCATGGGGGGAGGGGGAGGAAAAGGGGGAAGGGTATGAGAGACAGAGAGAGAGAGAGAGAGAGAGAGAAAGAGAGAGAGAAAGTAGAGAGGAGGGGTAGAGGAGGAAGGGAGGGGGGGAGGGAGAGTGTGTGTGTGACCACGGGGAAGGTCTGTCCTTTTATATGGCCCTGGGGGGGGTCATGCCCCTGTGGCAGGTAAGCTGACAGCACAAGTAGGCAGACTGAAGCAGAATCCTAACAGTGATGGCTTAGCAGATAAGGGCACATGCTCTTCCAGAGGACCTAGGTTCAATTCCCAGGGCTTACAACCATCTGTAATTCCAGTTCCAGGGGATCTGAAACTCTTTTCATGCCTTTGTAGGCACCAGGCATGCACGTGGTGAACATAAATGCAAGCAAAATATTCATACACATAAAATAGAAATAAACAAATGAATAAAACAAGATTGAGGAAGAAACCCTAATGGACGTCTCGCATTCACACAGGTACATGCATACACCACATACACAGACACACACACACACACACACACACACACACACACACACACACGTACACAAGCACACACGTACAAATTAAAAAGAAAACTACAAGCCTAAACATTGGCTGAGTAACAAATCATTATTACAAGGAACCGATGATAATATTTTACATGTGACTGTGCATGGTGTTTATATATTTTTAAGCCTTTATCTTTTAAACGTATGTGCTTATGATTTCCTTTACTATGAACAGGGACCAGAAGTGGATGGAGAGAGTGATGAGACAATAGTGGCCATGGGTCCATGGTCGCAGAAGCTCATGTGAAAGGCTGCTGCGTGGATTGGTAGTCACTGTACAATGACTGTTGCTTCTGTAAACATCTAAAGTTACAGCCAATAATGTCAAGCTTTTGTTTTTCTTTGTTTTTTTTTTGTTTTTTTTTTTTTTTCTCCTCTCTCTTTGGTATGTGTTCAAATCAGAAGACAATGTTGATGTAGTGGACTAACTAATATTAGCCTAGAGGTAGAAATAGAAAGGTAGATGATGGGAATAGCCAAATAGCAGCTGTCAGGGAATGACGACCTCAGGGCAAGCCAGGAGGTAGCTACCCTGCAGGATTCTTGCTCCACCAGCCCTCCCTGGCTGCCAGGCAGCCACCGTGTATTAGTGTAGGAACAGCCGCTTTAAAAAATCTCAGCTAGCTTAGTCAAGCCTCACCTTTGGGACTTCAGCACCCAGGCTGGCCTCGGTCCACAAGTCGGATGTCTCAGAACTCATCATGGTGGGCTTTACAGCAATGGTGGGCTTTGAGTAGGCCAAGCCATTCACACCTTCCTCTTCCAGGCGACAGTTCTCAGGCCTGGCAGGCAGGCGAGTTATGGTGGGTAGGCTGCTTGCTCTAGCCTTGGGATGGCCAGCTGTTAGCTGGTGGTCACTCCGCAAGCAGAAGCAGTTCTTGCAAGATCCAGGTTTCCAGATGTGCTCCACAAAGTCACTGCACGCAGACATTTTCGGGCTCTCAGGGGTTCAGTCGAACGGTCTGGAGCACTGTGAGCCGATAGGTTGCAAGTTCATCTTGGGCCTGGCTCTCTGGGGTGCTCTGGCAGGAGGCAGAGATGGGTTCCAGATCAGCTCCCTGGAAGGCAGATCATCGCCAGATTAGGAAGCTGCCCCACAATGAGACAGTGCACATTAGCAATAAGAGCCTATTATAAAACTGGAGATGAGGAAGAAGGAAGTTAAGACACAAAGATGGCCAAAGGGGAACAGTCCTTTTATTCTGGGGCCAGTGCTCAGCCATCACGAGCTCTTTGATATCATTAATAATCCTTAGTCGGACAGCTTTATCAGATATTGTACAAGCAAATATTGCCCCCTTTTTCTCAAACAGGAGGCATAAAAGGTATTCCAGGACCCTGGGAAAAGGCTCAATAGGTAGACTGCTTGCCACATAAGGATCTGGGTTCAGATCTCCAGCACCCACTGAATAGCTGGCCATGATGGTACACATCTGTGATCCCAGCACTGGGAGGTGGAAATCGGAAGATGTCAGGGTCTTCATGGGCAGCCAGTCTAGCCAATCAATGAACTCCAGGTTTGGCGCCTGATCCTGTCTCATAATACTAAATGACCATCCATTGATAAAGACATTCAATGGCAATGTCTGGTTTCCATACATGCATGAATAAGTGTGCATGTATGCACCTGTGTGTGTGTGTGCATGCATGCACATACACATGTGTGTGTATACACATGTACACATACGTACACACCATTTCAGTCCCACAAACACAAAGTGTTTTGAAGTTTGAGATGAGAAGAGGCCTATACCTAGTCCCTACATTCTTCCAGAAACTGGGGTGTCCAAAGCTTGGGGTACTGGCCAAGAACAAGAACCACAAAGTAGTACCACATTGTAAAGTCCAGGGTTTATAGGCAATAATGTGCAGGTTTTGAACAAAAACTAAGCAGAAGCAGGCGGGGCCTTTGAAATGGAAACAGTTGTCCACACTTCTGATAACTTGTTGGAAGACAGCAGAGGTATGGTGCTGGCATGTCCCATGGGGACACCTTGTCAGGGCGTTTGGCACCATGAGAATTCTGCCCCTTCCTCCTGCTTAATCAACACCATTCAATTCTGAGCTGAGGTAAACAAAGCAGGGTGCCACATGCCAAGTTGGAAACAGAAGATAGGAATGCCTGACTCCACAGTCCTGGCCTAAGAGAGACTGGACAGGGTATGAAAGAAGGGGTTTCCAATAGTTTTCCCCTATCATGCCCATGGGGAGAGGTAGTCACCTTGTCAAAACAGCTCATTGCTTCTGCAAATAAATATAACAGCCCAATTTGCTCCCATTGTCCTCAGTAAGCGCATTCCTCAGGAAGAACTCAAGGGGTTTGGCATTACCCAAATAATCCAAACAGCATCCCATAAGGTAGCTGTAAATACCATTCTACAGGTGCAGATATTACAGCAAAGACAAAGACTGAGACCTGGCCACTGACACCAAGTTCACTGGTCTAAGAAGATAAACCAGTTGGCTGGGCCGCCCCCACCTCACCTTCATCTTGTTCAGGATACCAAGCAGCTTGGTATCTGCTTGCTGCTCCTTGCTCCTTTTTCATTCCTGAGGATGACTTGGCATCCTTCAGGAGAGTGCTCTAGGAAGACAAATCTTGTGGCGATGCTGAGATGAGCAGATTCTCCTTGAAAAGCCAAAGCACCACCCCTGGGGGTTACACTCCACCACATCTGGTGAGAATTTGCCCCGAGGTGAATTCTTTCTAAGCAATCAACAGGACTAACCAGATAGAATCACCCAGAAGCTCCAAGGATCATTCCCAGACTTCTTGTGGGTTGTGGGAAGCACCCCGCCTCTCGTCTCCCACACTCACAGACGAGGTGCTTAGCCAATGAGTACAGAAGCCAAATGTACCCCTACCCCAGCCAGTTAATGAGAAAACAGCTTCAACGTTAAACCAAATGAATACACATTCTGAAATCAGAAATGCTCCTGCAGTCACTGTACGGTCTGTTTTTAAAGATGCTGGCTAGATTCCTCTCCTCCCAGCACACCCAAATAGCCCATTCCTTCTCTGCCAGAAGAGGTCACAGGCTTTCAACAAGCAGAGTAACCATGACCGGATCATGTCTCTCTCCCACAGTCATCAGCCTATGCTTACTGCTAAGTTTTGTAAGTGGTGCATAGGCAAGGGTCCAAGGGAGGGGATTGGGAGGAGAGAATGTTTTGGTTTTCAGAGAAGTTGAGCCTGACACCCTAGGAACTCTGATCTATAACCAAGCTGGACTAGACCTGCATGGTCACAGCAAAGCCATATTCTGGCCCATGTCTACTGTAGGCAACAGTCCAGTGCCCCTCAGTGGGCTTTGGGGAGAGAGCATGGACAGCAGCTTTGAGGGGCTCCTCAGCTTCCTAGGAAGCTAAGTCAGGATGGGGGATCCGAGGAGACTGACACCCAACTACTTCCTCGGAGGCTGCTGTGCATTCACACAGAAGCAGTTTTGGGTGGCCACATCTCATATCCTCTTCAGCAGGCAATCCAGAACACCCAGACTCCCCACTTTCTAAGGTCTCCCCTTTTTCTTTGTAGCAATCAGTCTCTGACAGCCCCTAGAGTTCAGTAGTAAGCTCTTGATTATTATATTGTCCTGCTAGAAGCTACCTCGAGAGAACTCATTAATTTACGAGCACCCTCTCTGCTCTCTTCCTTAACTCTGACATTTTCTGCAGGCTGACCACAACACGGACCATACAACTGCCCAGAAACACAAAGCATTCTAAGGGGAAGTCACTGAAGAAGAGGCACAAAGGAAACCCTGGGCTCACCACCCTCTTGACTCACTACGTCATGTGAAAGTTGGTTTCTTAGTCTCTGCAAACAGAAATTGCCACCTTGCCTATGGAGTTAGGACAGCCTCTTCAAGTCCCACTCACTTCTGTGCCTGGTGTTGTCTCCTATTTGCTTTCGTTTAAAAAAAAATGATGATGATGATGATGATGATGAAGAAGAAGAGGAAGAAGAAGAAGAAGAAGAAGAAGAAGAAGAAGAAGAAGAAGAAGAAGAAGAAGAAGAAGAAGAAGAAGCAGAAGCAGCATGCAAGTGACACTCACAAAGCAGGGGTAGAGAACCCTAGGTAGTGCCAGCTTTCTACAGCCTGGGAATGGCACGTTCTAAGCTCACATTCCTACCTCAAGATGGGGGGGGGGCGGGGAGGCAGGCAGCAAATGAGCAGAATTATGCAGATTCTCTCATTTCTCAGTGGGAGGCTTCAGTGTAAGATTAGAAAAAGATCTCAACATTCTTTGTGATCCAAGTCATGATAAAATAGCTTTGCCTCTGCAAACTCCTGCACTAGGTTTGCGGCTACAATTTACAAGTCTGAGCTGTCAGATACACTCCCACTCTATCTCAAGAAGAATCTGAAGAATCAGGGTGGCCAGAGCCATTAAACTAAGTATTTTGGCTCGAAATACCCCTCGGATTTGATTCCACATTTGCTTATGCCTTACCCGATCGAATTCCAGAATTTTTTCATCTAAATAATACTGTTTGTTATGTATTACAAAGAAATTAACGCAATACGTCAAAAAAGTATGTACAGAAAGTATATAGATTAGTGCATTATATTCCATTGCCAGAGTGGCGTAGGCAGAGAGCAGGAAGTGAGTGACCACCCTAACACCTACCCCAGACACAAAGGGTAAATCACGACATTTGCATAACTTTTTATTTTCTACTTTCTCCATTGCTGAGCAATGTAACTCAGCAGGAGTGTGGACTTCAAGCCTGTACAGTCTGAACCAATGAGGGGAGCAAAATTCTGAAGAACCCCAGGAACGCCAACTTGCTTTTCCTGGAGCTTCCTGTCAAATTTCCTCAGAAGGGGCTGTTGAGGAGCAGCGATCAGTAAAACCTTCGCAGCCTAACACTGGACTGAATCCATCGCAAATCTCCTCGCCCTTAGACATTTGGCTTCTGCAATCAGCTCTGCAAAACCATGCTTGAGCTTTACCTGGGAGAACAGACACAGTGAGCGAGCGCTGTGGGCTGAGGAAGCTCAGCCGCCTCCACTCCCATCTCCAGGACTCACAAGTGAAGATTCTATTTTCCAAGTGTAAGCGTGCAAGCTTGTGCATGTGGGTGTGTGCCCCCGCCTAGAGAGGGGGCAGCACAAGCAAAGGGTGTGAGCCAGCTCCAGGTATGAAATGCTGACCGAGGGTCGGCAAAAGGGCATCACCTTCCAACGGAGATCATCTGCTGCCTAAAGGTGGTTTCCCTGGACCCCCAAATCGTCACCTCCTGGTCTGCTCTGGGCAGCCCGGACGGCCTCTTGCTCCTCTCTGCCTTTGACAATACTCACGGCAGAAAGCAGTCCCCCAAAGACACAAAACAGCGCACCCAGACCAGCAAGACCAGTAAAACCATCACAGCAGTCGATCACCCTTTCTGGAACTCCAAGGAAAAGTTTCCCGTTTTCAAAACGAGCGTTTCTCGAATGAATTGAAAACACCCCTCCGACTCTCCCCAGCCTTCCGGGCTCCGCTCCTGCACTGAGGGCACAACCAGGCGCACGCGGTCCGGACTCTCCATGCGCTAGGATCCGTCCCCTGTCACCCGGGGGGGACGCCAGCAGGGGCTGGCCCGCCGGGCCACCGCAGCGACCCCGCGAAAGCCCCTCGGCCGCCACGCTTGCCAGACAAAAAGCGGCGGGATCTGGAGAGAGTGTGATGGGCTCACCTCGGGGCTGCACTCCCGCAGCTTCGCCGTCGGTAGCCTAGCCGTCCGCTGCCCCGCCGGCCGCCTCGGAGCATTGTCTGTAGCGAGTCTGCTCGCAGAGCTTGCCCGGCCGCGGGCCGCAGTCTTCTGCCTGGGCCCGGCGGCCGGGTGGCAGCTGCGATCCCGGCTCCGCCCCCTCCGCCTCGGGTGACGCCGCCCGCCGGGCTCCGCCGCACCCCGCAGTCCTCGCCGCTGCCCCGCGTCCCCACAGGGCCTGCGCGCCCCGGCACTCCTCTGGTCCCCAGACTGGCAGAGCAGGCGGCCGCCCCTGCCCAGGTCCCTAGGAACTCCTCTCACCGCGCCCCGCCCTCTCGCTCGCCACCGCGAAGCCCCGCCCTCAGCCCTAGCCTTGGCGCCCCTCGACCTGGAGCTGAGTCGCCCCAGAGCGTCCCCCAGCTCAATTCCTGCTGGGCGGCGCAGTTCTGCTTGGTTGAGCTGTGGTGTTCCCAGCCTTCCTTAACCACAGCGCACACATAGGTGTGTCAGGGTAGATGCATTCTCACCCAATCCATCCAACCGACCCTGGGAGACCCTGGTGGGGAGCTAGAGAAAGGACAAAACGCGAAAGAGAGGGGTCGGGAGTGCAATAATGAGATCAAGGCCGGTGGGCCGGGAAAGGGGCGTGGGCATCGTCACTGCCACTTACAGTTATCCTAGGAGAACCATGAGCTGGCTGGAGGACCAGGACTGGCGATAACAGAGATTTCAGGTCTTGCTCAGCTCCTTGGGTCCAGGCCTCTAGCAAATGGCTCAGCACATCCCTTTGAACTTTAGTGTTTAGCGGTGGTATGCAAGAGTTGGCCTGGAGGACCGGCCTTCAATCATGCTGGGGCACTTAGGTCCTCCACCTGTGTTTACACCGTTTCCAAGTGCGTGAGTCATTGGCTGAGATACAACGAGTTCGAGATACTGTTCCTCGGGCGAAAAAAAAAAAATATTTTCACTCCCAGGAGGAGGACAACCTATGAACCAGCCAGTTCCCCTCCCTTCCTCCAGCTGCCTGTGTAGGACAGGCAGTGCACCTTGACCTGGGTGTTCCCTAAGCACTTAGGCACTGACCTTGCCTCTCAGTGCCAGGCCTGAGTGAAAACGGAAAAGCCCCCACAAGCACACCGGGTTGCTTCCCTCGACCCCTCCCCCCTACTAGGATCCTTAATCAGATGATTCCACTGTGAGAAGGAAGAACCTCAGAACCCTATGCCCTCTTCCTCGCTAACACACAGGACTATATAAAAGAGGAAAGAGGAAGACGGTGTGCTTTGGCTACGTAGAGCTTCTATGTGAGAAGTGGAAAGGAACCGTAAAGAATATTTACCCATCATTCCGTGTCGCGCATTAGTCCTGTGAGTATGGCTAGAATGTAAGGAAGGTGTAGACAGATGGGAACCGTACTAACGAACATTCACAAAGAACCTACTTTGTGCCAGGCAACTCCACAGGGCGTGGTTAGCGCAGCATAAAACAGGCCTGGAAGGTCTTATCGTTTGCCAGGGTTTCTAAGGTATTGAGGTTGGAACTAAGAGCTGCCTGATTCCACTAATAATCTTCCACAGTTTGCCCTACCCACCGTGAAAATTCAGACCAACGGGGCAAGGGGGTGGGGTAGGCGGGGGCGGGGGTAGGGGATAGGCGGGGGCGGGGGAGGGGGTAGGTAGGGTGAGGGGAAGGGGAGTAGGTGGGTGGGCGAGGGGAAGGGGGAATCATTTTAACAAATGCACAAGGACAAGGAAAACTCTGGTTGAGCTCTAGCGGCATTTGACTCTTTTTCTAAAAATTATTTATTTATTATTATGTATACAGTGCTCTGTCTGCATGTAGGCCTGCATGCCTGAAGAGGGCATTAGATCACATCATAGATGGTTGTGAGCCACCATGTGGTTGCTGGGAATTGAACTCAAGATCTCTGGAAGAGCAGTCAGTGCTCTTAACCTCTGAGCCATCTCTCCAGCTGCAGAACATTTTATTTCTGATGAAGGATCCCACCCACTGACAAAGACAACAGAGGGGAAGGTGCCAGCAAGCAGGCAGATAAATATAAAATGGCTCTTACTGGAGAAACAAGCCAGACACCAGAGGTGCTTGCAATTTGTTAGGTCCTCTCTCAGGGTTTTTTTTTTTTTTTTTTTTTTTTTTTGTCTTTTGTTTTTGTTTTTGTTTGAGACATTCACAGTTCTCAGGATTCAGACCCCCCACGTCTTTCAGTTCTTTCTCTGTAAAGTCCTCTCCAAGAGATACAGCCACCTCACAGGATAAATAAAGGCTGTGCAGAACCCATGGAAGACACGTTGACACTTTTTAACTCCCTTTATCTAATCTATCCTTATGCACAAGCAACCTAAAGAAAGGAATTAAAAGAAGGGAAGTTTGCAACGCAGTGAGACTGATGGCTCTACAGCATGCCACAGCAAATGAAGGGTTAATTTGGAGTTTCTGCTCAAGAAACTGTTTTCAGATGGTTTGCCTTGCTCTCGTGGGAGATAAATGCACACTACTGCCGTTGCTGATCCATAACGCGGCTTCTTTTTTTGTGTGTGTGTGTGTGTGTGTGTGTGTGTGTGTGTGTGTGTGTGTGTGCCAGCAACATGGCTGCAAAGAGGACGTCAGGCTGCCTGAGGAAAAAAATAAGGAGGGAAAAAAAAAAAACCACCAGCAGAAGGGCAACTGAGAGATCTACATGAAGTTCCACCCACTTGCGGTGTTTTTCCTGCAGCTGTTATGTGTGCTACATCCTCTGGGAAGCTGATGTGCTCATGCATGCAGTGGACTTTCTGCTCAGATTTGCACCCCGCACCCTGCAATGCAGTGCACTTTGCGTAATGCACAGCACTTTGCATCTGGTGACTTACTGCTTGGCTTTCGTGGTGTTCCTACTCAGGACTTAAGCTCTCTGTCTGATACAGATCAGACTCTTCATGAGAGCGATTGTCTTGGATGTTTGGGTGCTTAGGCGCCATTCTGTACAAAAGAGAGGTTAAATTTTAGGAGCTTGAAAGACAAGACTGGGACAAGGGGGTGCTTTGGGGTAGGGCAAAGTAGTTTATAGCTGGAAAAACGTCAAAGAGGCAGAATCAGGAAGTGTGTGCCATTAAATTATCCTGGGAGAATGGAAGCTGGGATATTTGAGAGGGCTCAGAGAGCGAGCGATGAAGACTGGGCCAAAGAATTCTCATGCATGGTCTTTCTCCATCTGGATGAAACAAAAATGCCTGTCACCTTAAAGTCAGAAAGGTATTCAGTTCCGGTCAATGAATATTTATCAAGTTGCTCCTACTTAGGAAGGCCTGGGTGAGATTTTATAGGGAAAACAGTGAGAGGCAAATAGAAGCTCTCTGAAGGGAATGCATGTGAGTCGGGGCAGTACAGAAAAAGAGAGACACAGCCATCCTTTCATGGGGGAAGGGGCCTTTGCACAATGAGAAAGGCTGCTATTTTGGGACAAAGGGGACTTTCCAGGCTGAAGGAATGGTATCGGCAAAGGAATGGGTGTGGGAGTGGCCTAGGACTTCTGTGGCAGCCTGGCTGGAGCATGATGACAGGAGACACAGTAGAATGGTAAGGTGACACTGGATAGGAGGAAGGGCCTGGTTTCCAGGTGAGCTTTCCAGAAAAAGCAGATACTTCTGAGTAGCAGGATGATGTCACCTAAGTTCGTTTCTCCCCAGTGCTCCTTGGATCTTGTATTCCAGATGGACTAGGGAGAGGCAAAGAGGTTAGAAACAAGAAGCATGACAGAGTTGTTTTTTTGTTTTGTTTTGTTTTTAAATCGCAGGTCCAAATGGGAGAAAGTGGCCTTTGATAAGGACATAGCAAGGGGGAGAGCAAGGATGGGTACCTGTCTGACTTGGAGGCCACTACACTACTGATGGGCCAAAAGCCATATTTATTAGCCTACCCAATGTGCCGAGCTGAAAGTGCCCAGTGATTTACCTGGCTTCTCTCAATTAAACCTCACAGATCTACTGTGTAGAGGGAGTTAAGAAGGAAGACAAAGGAGTTAAAGATTCACAGCAGAATTCCAATCTCTAAGCATTGATAGGATTGTGTTAGTACAGATAAGAAAGATACAGCGGGTATAGTTCAGTGTGGAAAGCTCACCTGGCAATCAGGAGACCCTACATGCAATCCCAGGAGCCATCTGGCAGAGAAAAGGATGGCGCTGCAATTCTGAGAGGGGTGCCAGGAGCTATATCATCAATAAATACCAAAAACAACAACACAAAGAAGTGGAGGCAGGTCTAGAGGACACAGCAGCCTAGAGACCATAAAAAAGGAATGCTAGCCTCTTCTCCTCCAGACTTTGAAAATCCTGACTGAAGAGAATCCTGTCTGAATGGAAGAAGTCTTTGAAGACTAGAGAGCTGTGGAACAGGGCTTGTCACGGGAGCGTCAGGCTGAGTTCCTCGAGTGTGCTGGGGATAGTTTGAGATAAGCTTCAGCTTTTAATTACTTTGTGGATAGCAATAGAAGGCTGCAACTGACACCACAGAAGAAAGAACCCAAGTGGACATGTGGGCTATATAGCTTGGGATGGACAGGGACCCACTCGGAAAGCAGGAGCACTCACAGGGTGGGTGGGTAGAAGTGGCTACACACCAGGAAGTTAATATCACCAAGCTATAAGCAGGTACATCTGATAAGCTGGCTCCATTCAGGGTCCTGAAACCACCACGCCAGAAGATTGAGAGTGAGCAAGAAGGGACCAGAAGTTCTTCCCCAAAGTTGTTGTGACGGAACACTCTCCCTGAGGGGGAGGGGGGCGCTGGCGTCAAGATCCCAAGTACCACATTTGTTGCCACGAGTCTGATGACCTAAGTTTCACCCATGGAACTCAAGAAAAATTGGAAGGAGAGAACCAACTCCACAAAGGTGTCCTCCGACCCTCACACATCACCAGGGCACTGTGTACACACACATGCCACGTGTCTAATAATAATTAATAATCATCATCATAATAATACCGTCTGGGCTCCTTCTATCCCACTAGTGAGTGACGTTCTTTGCAAACCCGAGAATGGGTGGTCTGGCAAGCATTTGCAGCCTGGCTCTTCCATATCTTTCCTCCCCAGAGTGTTACAGTCACCAACCCACATCTATTTCTTCCTTACCTTAGGAAGTCTTACCAGTTTATCCTTGTCCTGTAATTGTATCGTCACATCCTTGTGGGTCAAAGAAAAATATTTAAAAAAAAAATTTATTCAGTGTGAATAAGGCTATATATTGTCCCATAGCTGTTCAGGGAGCTGAGGCAGGAGGATTACTTGAGCCCAGGATTTTGAGGTCAGACTTAGCAATGCAGTAAGACACCCATATCATCACAAAGCAAGGAAAACTACACTTCATTCAACTGTTAGGTTGAGCTGGGGTACAGTCAGTGTTAGGGGGCTCGCTTAGCAATGCAAGGTGCGAGACTTGATCCCCAGAATCCTACCCCAAAGTAAAACTGATCCCTACTCCAAAATAAATAACCCAACTTAGTTTTTGTTTCATTTTGGTTTTCAAGACAGGGTTTCTCTGCCTAGCCCCAGGTGTACTGGTAACTCATTCTGTAGACCAGGCTGGCCTCGAACACAGACCTCCTTGGCCCTCTGCCTCCTGAGTGGTGGGATTAAAGGTGTGCCCCATCACCACCTGACCCAAATTCACTGTATAAGCAAACCTTGCCCAACACCTGATCCTCCTCTAACTCTTGTCCTCTCGGCAGCTCTACTCAGGATCAAATATTTGAAAAATTTATCATCTACTAAGCACTGGATAGTTGTTTTTGCTGTTGTTGTTGTTGTTGTTTTTGCTGTTGTTGTTGTTTTTGCTGTTGTTGTTGTTTCCTGACCAAACTAGAAAACATTTAAATAACATATGCAGGATGAGTGAATGACAAACCACATGGAACTGAGAGCTGGAAGTTAATTTCCAAGTCTTTTCGCTCTTTCTTCCGGCCCATAGACTATGGAGCCCAAATGTTAGTACTCAGGGAGGGAAGTGTCACAGTTTCTTTTGCATGTATAATTTTCATTACATGTACATTTAGTGGCAGACACATTAACATGTTTTTACAAGAAGCAACTTTTAAAACGCTGCTACCATAGCTTGAACTGTGCCCCCCCCCCCCATGCCCACCAAAGATACGTTGTGGCCCTAACCCCTAGAACTCAGACTAATAGGCAGGAAGTTCTTTACGGTCTAACTAAGGTAAGATGAGGTCATGAGGGTGGGCCCTCATCCAATGCAGCTAATGTCCTTCTGAAAAGGGAGAACTGGGCAGAAGCACATACAAAGGAGGGCAGTGTGAAGATACCCAGGGGAGAGACAGTATAGAGACAGTACAGCAGTGCCACGCACTGGAGTCACAGAAGCCAAGGATAGACTGCCAACATCAGTCACCATTTGGGAAAGAAGGCATCACACATCCATGAAGCACAGAAGGCAAGGATTGCCAATATCAGACACCAGGGGAGACAATAGAGAACTCTCTCACTGAACCTAAAGACAGAGTCTGACCCTGTTAACACTCAGAGTCTGGATTTCATAACTGTGAGAATAAAAATCTGTGTGATGTTGTTACTGGTTTTGGATGCTTTTTAGAGTAGCCAGTAGGAAACTGACATATTTACGGAAATAAAAATATTCTGATGCCAGGCACAATGGCCCAGGCCTATAATCCCAGCACTCTAGGGCTGGGGGGCGGGGGCAGAGGCAGGTCGATAGCTGTAAGTTCTAGGCCAGTCTGGTCTACACAATGAGTCCAGGACAGCCAAGGCTACCCAGAGAAACAATGTCTCGAAAAACAAACAAACAAACAAACAAACAAACAAAAAATTCCAATGATTGGCATGCACTCCCAGTGAGAAGGCAAATGGTTTTCTCAGACCCATTTTGTAAGAGCATAATGTAGAGCCAAGTTCCTGAAAGCTGCCTTGTAATAGGTAGTTTATGCATGCCCTCAGTCAGGCTGTAGGAGCTTTGCCTGACTTGCCAAGAGGATGCCTGCTTTTCACTGACAGCTCCTCTCCTCTCCAGTTTTAGGGTGCCTGGTTGAGTTTGACTTGGCTCCATAACTGAACTTCCAAGTGTGTATGGGTGAAAAAGTGCATCTCTTCCCTCAGGCAGTGTGAAGTGACTTGTACCAAACCCCACAAGGGGACAACCTGGGAATTAATTCATGGCTCTCACTGCTTGACTTACCCCTCCACACTATAGTCAGAGCAGAGTGAAACAGAGCCCTTCACCATGAGGAGGGGTTGCAGAGGAAAGCATCACCCCATCCACTCTGAACGGTCCGCTGGACTGCCCTAAAGAAACCTCGCTTGTGGACAGACCCCTTGGAAAACAGTTTCACAAGTTCTTTACAGGTTATGCATAAACTTGTCACAGGATATAGCAGTCTCACTCTAGACACCCCACCTACCCTAGGAGACATGAAAATATGGCCACACAAAGGCTTGCACACAGTCATACAGCATAAGCAATAATAGCCAGAGAGGGAAGAGCTCACATGCCCATCAGTTCAGGAATGAGTAAAGAACATCTGACATACTCATTACAATGGAATTGCTAGTCAGGGATAAGAAAACAAAAAGAACAAACTGTTGATTCGCATTTCGACACTCTACGTTCCTCTAGAACAATGGTTCTCAATTTCCCTAATGCTGTGGCCCTTTAATAGAACTCCTCATGTTGTGGTGACCCCTCAAATCATAAAATTATTTTTGTTGCTACTACACAACTGTAATTTTGCTAACGCTACAAATCATAATGTAAATATCTCCTATGCAGGATGATCTTAGGCAAACCCCTGTGAAAGGGGACATTCTGTGCCTCCCTCCCCCCCCCCCCCCCTCAAAGAGGTAGCAAACCAGAGGTTGTGAACCAGGGCTCTAGAACCTCACCAGTGCTACGCTATATGTGAAAGAGGCTAAACACGGCCAATGGCTTGTGGTAGCATCCGCTTGTGTGGAAAATCCAGACAAGTTTGTGGAGACAGGATTAGGGGATGGAATAGGCAGACTGTAGCTAAAGGGATAAGAGAATGGGGAAGAGGGATCAGTTTACTTGAGATACACAGAACAGTCAACTTCACAGAGGGAGGACACGCACAGGGGGTCTCCAGAGCTGCGGGGAGGGTGAATGGAGACTTCAAGGTTAACGGACACAAAGCTGCAGTTTTAGCAGATGCAGAGTTCTGCAGATCAGTGGTCCCAAAGGGAGCAGAACAGTGGGAAAATATATTCAATGTTATTGAGTTTGTGTGTTTAAAATGGATAAAATAGTAAACTTCATGATGCCTATCAATCACTATATAGACAGATAAATAGATAGATAGATAGATAGATAGATAGATAGATAGATAGATACGGATATTTATGTATTTACATTTATATGTGTATTTCTCATGGTTTGACCCAGAGAGAGGGAATCGGATTCTATAACTGTTTTTGAAAGTAGATACAGATCAGGGAAACAGTATTGCCATTTTGATTCAGTTATTGAGAAGGCCATTGTTTACAAAGCCTGTGAAGGGAATAGATCAATCTTTTATCCTATAAAATGATGGAAGCTTTGGGTAGTTTGCTGCTCAGTAACTCTTCATGAGAAAACAGCACACAGTGTGCTGAGGGCTGGCGATTGCATACCTAGAGTCTATTCCCCATCTTTCCACAGAGGTTGGGGCTTTGGGTTCTCTGGGCACCAGTGGGCCTCAGCCATCTCTGGTGTTTCTGTCCATAGCCATAGCCCGGGAAATCCCATCTGGAAAACTTTTGTATTTCTCCCCATGGTATATCCAAAGATAAAACCAATCAAAAATTTTAAAAAATGGACTTTACCTCTCTCTTTTCAGGTTTCTGATGGCACAAATCCAGCCCAGAGACAGGTTTTATCTGATTTCTGTGAGGGCCGGAGTCAGGTGGCAATAGGGCGGAAGTGAACCCTTCACTATGGAGCCTGTGGGTACATGGAGCCTTCCTTCCATTCCAGGACCACAGTACACAGTGGACAAGGTCCTCTCTAAGCCCACTGTGCCACTTGCAGAGACTTCTGCAAACACAGCTTCCTAAGTTGTTGTTTTTTAACAAACTGCATCTTTCTAAGTCATAATGCATAAAATTAATATTCTTCTCATTTGAATCTCAGTAAAGTGAGGTGGAAGACTTTCATAGCCACACAAGTCAATAATCCACCATAGAAGGCTCTAGAAAGTAGATTTTAAAAAAATTCCTAGTCCCCTGTCTCAATTAGAGTTTTTATTGCCATGAAGAGGAGCTATGACCACAGCAACTCTTATAAAGGGAAACATTTAACCGGGGCTGGCTTATAGCTTAAAGGTTCAGTTCATTATTGCCATGGTGGGAAACACGGCAGCATGCAGGCAGACATGACACTGGGGAAGATAGCTGAGAGTTCTCCAACAGGATCCTCAGGCAGCAGGAAGAGGGAGTAACACTGGGCCTGGCTTGAGGAATTAAAACCTTAAAGCCCATCCCTCCTGACACACTTTCTCCAACAAGGCCACACCTCCTAATAGTGCTACTCCCTATGAGCCCATGGGAGGCATTTTCATTGAAGTTACTAGCCCAGTTAAAACAACCCAGTAACTATGCCAAGTATATGCCAACTGCGGCCCTTCATATATAGGCAGAGGGTGACAGGCTTGGAGAGGGCTATTCCCAGCCAGTGGAGGACACAATGATGGTGGCTGAGAGGCTTCCCAGAATGCCAGTGGCCACAGAACATAGACTTAGCAGGCTTTGCGATGACCCAGGAAGAGGAGAAGGTTTGGGGGGCAAGGATCAGCTGGTCGAGAAGGGGGAGGGGAGCAAGAGCTTGGACTCCTTTACTGGAAAAAGCTGTGGGCCTTGTTAAGGTCTCTTTAGGATAATAGCGCTTTTGACGGGCTATTTGGCTTTTTCTCCTTTTGGTAGTTGGCTGGAAGAGATGCAGAGAAAGCCGGGTAGGAAGGGGGTCAAAAGACACGTGATGGGCTGATTAACAAGCAGGCTTTGTGAGGGAGCAGAGGCTGAGGGGACACCCGCAGAGTTGCCAGACAGGCTTGATGGTGTGTGTGTGTGTGTGTGTGTGTGTGTGTGTGTGTGTGTGTAGGGAGGTAGATTCAGGGTTGGAGGTATAGAGGGGGGCACTGGGAAAGAAAGGAAGTTTCAGAAAAATGCTGCACAGCAGCATAAAAGCAGAGGAAAATGTACATCTGACACGGGGGAACTGAAGCATCTTTTCTCTAATTCTCCTTTAAATAAATCTTCCTTTATCTAATATTCTCACCCCTGGGTCAGCATCACAGGACACCAGAGGGAGGCCTCTCAGCCAGAGCTCAGAGCTGGGGTTTTGATCACAAAGGAATCCCTTTTCAAACAGAAGTGAATTCTCATAAAAATAATAAAACAAACACAAAAATCTTTTGCAACTCAGCTGACTAAGCCGGGGATGACAGCAGCCGTCACTTGTAGGACCCTACAGACCTAGTGTCCAGAGGAAAAGAAATGTCACTTTCAGATCAGGCCACAGACTAGCTTTGTGTGCTAACCAGTGGCACATACCATAATGCTATTGTACTGCAGAATGCGGCCTGAGAGCCTCATCTCTAACAGCGCAACCTGTGCTGGGCAAACTGGCAGGAGTAACTCATGGGGGCCAGAAAGGCCCTAGTTTTTGTTTTCCAAGGAGCTACATTTGGGTGACATGGAGGAGAGAGAATGGAAAATGAAAATTCTATTCCTTGCATAGCTAATGAGTTCAGGCCAGATTTATCCCAGATGGACATGTCTTGGTAAATATCAATTTGTGTATATTGTATCTCTGTGGAAATGGCTGGGTTGCCAGATAAGCCAACTCTAAAATTTAGTTCCAGCACGACTTTGAAGGATTCAGAAAAGGATGACATCACCATTATCCCTCTGACTCTGGAATGGGCTTTCTGCCACTTCGAGTGACTTCCATTTCCTTGCCTATCAAATGGGATGATGTATGCAATTTTCTTCACAGAGATTAATTCTGAAACTTATTTTTATTTTATTTTATGTGTATGCGTGCTTCACCATATGCAGGCCTGGTACTTGAAAAGGCTAGAAAAGGGCATTAGTTCCCTTGGAACTAAGAGTTATTATAGGCTATTGTGAGCTACCATGAGGATACCGGGAACTGAACCCCTGACCCTAATCATCTTTACAGCCCTCAGAGGATTACTTTGTAAGTTAAGAACACCAAGTTTTATATTGTTACCAGCTTAGAGTCTGACATATACTATACTTTCAATAAATGCTGACTTTTTAGCATCCATCAAATGGCGAAGGCCATTTTTTTTTTCATAGCATTATCCTATAACTGAGAATGGTTGCTAGGTTAGGCTTTCCTCAGAGCTCTACCTGTGCGATGATGAAGCTGTTAGGTCCTTCCCGACTTTCCCAGTGGGACAAAACCAATGGGATCACAATTTTATGCTTTCGAGGGACCCCACACCCCAAGGCCACTGAGTGGGTGACTCTGAGGTGCAGGGAGCCAGACTAGACTTTCCTACCTACCCAGGGATGTTGGGGGTCTGAGAGCTCAAGGATCTAAGAGCCAGGATGTGGGAAAGCCTGTCTAGTCTCTTATTTAATTTCCTGTTCTTGGGGGACCAGATTACCTACTGATGTGGACTAGGAAGAACTACATTCCAGTTGTACTTGGGGGCGCGTGGGTTCTACCCTTTGCAACACAGAGGCCCAGGCCATGCTGGGGAGCAGGTTAGGACATCTGTGGGAAACACCCGGGGGTGTATTACCAAGGTAGAAGAAAGGTAAAGGTGCCCATAGGATAGCACAGCACCGTAGCAGGAGCCTTCACTGAGAGGTTGGAGGGCAGAATTCCATCTCAGGTCATGGGAAGATGGTGCCTTTTCCCAGGGTATATACCTAGCAGGGTAGAGCTTAGGCTAAAATCAAGGCCTTTTCACTTCAGGTCTCTTGCCTATACCTGAACTATAAAACAGGAAGTTGAAAACATGACTGGTAAGCTCCCTTTTAGGTCAAAGGAATAAGACTAGGAAGGATGGGTGTCAAGTCTCCTTAACATCAAAGGGAAGGAAGAAAAGAAAAATGAGAGAAGGAAGAAAAGTAAGGTGAGAGAGGAAAGGAAAGGTAGAAAGGATGGAATAAAAGAAACAAAATGTTAAACTCTGGGTTTTAAACTTTGTACCACCTGAATCTGATCTCCACATGATTAAAATCCATATTCCAGCCATCACCGACTGAGACTCTGCCTCCATCCTGCCGAATGAGCAACCCTTGAGACTCAGGGCACCTCCGTGTTACTCTAATGACTGTTTCACCTGGGCTGTGGTTCTGAGTGCCAAGCTCAAGGCAAGCACAGAGACACCAACCCCTCTGCGAGTTCAGCCAGTCCCTCCTTAGCTCCAAAGTCCTCAGAGGTGCAGAAAGCAGCCATGCTGGAGATATCTTCCTTAGTCACCTCCCTGGTCTTGTTTTATGCCTGCAAGTAGGAACAGGAAGTTACCTCACCCTGGTGAAATTAGGGTCTCACAACTATGCAATGACTTGTTCTCTGTTGTTGTTTGGATGTTTGAGACAGGTTCTCACATAGCCCCGGTTTGCCAAGTTCAATGTGTACCTAAGGATGACCTTGAATTCCTAGTCTCTTCTTTCTAGCTCCTAAGTTCTGGGGTTTACAGGTGTGTGCCACCATGCCCACCCAGCTTGTCCTGTTAGGATTTGTACCAACATCTTCTTTTGGCTACTCAAGGCATAAGGCCACTATGTTTTCCTCAGAAGGCATTTGAGTATCTCTTTGAGCCCCAAGGCCACGGCAACCACATTGTTCTTTGTGCTTGCTCCGCATACACACTCATTTTTTTTCTTTATGCTTTGAGAAAAAGTTTAAATGTATTCCGGTTAAATAGAATTTTAAGTATCCAATAATTTCTCTAATAGGGGAAAGAAATCGTTGGGCAGTGGTGGCCCATTTGGGAGACAGAGGCACGCAGATCTTTGTGTGTTTGAGCCCAGCCTGGTCTACAGAGTGAGTTCTGGGACAGCTAAGGCTACACACACACACACACACACTGGAGAGAAAAAGGAATCAAGACAGAAATTGGATTTTCTAGTTCTAATGTAACTTATATATCTTTTAAAGGATTTATTACACTTAGTGTGGCCAGGCTCATTGCCCTGACTGAGTGACCTCATTTTTGCCTATGGAATCTTTATCATCACAGGTCAGTGTTAGGCCAACACAAAGGTGATAAGTTACCAAGAAAACAAGTCAGTGCTCCATCAGGCAAAGCTGAAAGTCCAACTCAATTGAGAGTCTGCATGTTGTTGAGAACCAGTAAACTGTTAGAAGCTCTGTGCCAGATGAGAGGTCTCAGGTATGGAAGAACGCACGTCATCCAGAGAAGGCGGCATTCTGCTGTGTATATCCAATGCTTGGCTGAGTGGATGTTGGTCTGGTGCTAATGATGTGTTTTTCTGCAGCTCTCCCAGGAAGGGAGGGACTGCAGTGCCCTAGCAGTATGCTAGGCAGCAAGGCATGCATTAATGACCCTGTTTTAGCTGAGCAGCAAGTGGGTTTAGATCCTGGTGAGTCTGGAGGAGCAAAGAAGATATGCAAATTACACTCTGGAGATGGTTTAGAGTTCAAGTCACTGTTGGGTGCAATTTGAGATTCTCACTTCAGTCTGGTTTGGTTTTTCTTTTCAACTGTCTTTTCCAAAACCCTGTCAAGCCTCCTGTTTCTCTACTCTCCTGTCCCTCTTCAGTCAATTAAGATTTCAATTATACCGTTTCAGGCTAAAAGCCCATGGCCTTGAATTCAACTGAAAGGTTGGCTGGCATATCACTGCCCTGAAATTTGATAGCTTTACCCTAGGAATTCTCATCTATACCCCTTGTTTCGATCCTTCACGGCAAATAAAAATCCTGTCTTTTTAGTTGTCTCGGCATACCACCCAAAGGTGCTATATTAGTCTGTTTTCTGTTGCGATCACACAATACCAAAGACTGAGTACATTAAAAAGAGTCTATGTTGGCTCACAGTTCTGGGTCATGACTCAGGGCCCATATCAGGCAATGGCTCGCTCGCTGGCATTCAGAAAGTGGTGTGGTATGTCACGGGGTAAAGCAGAGCGCCTGAGAGTGTGTCTCTTTCCTGGTTTCGCTCTATACAAAGAGGAAGATTCAATAACAAGGCTTCACACCTCCCCCACCCCCCATGACCTTATCTATCCCTAATCACCTCCCAGAGGCCCTATCTCTAAATATCAGGATAAGGTTACATTTCCATCCTCTGGATATCTCACAATGGGGGTTAAATTCCAACAAGAGTTTACAAGTCACGAGCCACACACTCAAACAGTAGCATGTGCAGAAACAGAGAAGAAACTGTGTTTTGAGTTGGAGCCAGCTTCAAGCATTCACCCAGATAGTAAGCCAGCTGGGGCCACAACAAGCCCCTCTGGGGAAGTGCCTCTAGTCATAAGCAAGTACCCAGGAGGTTTAAGTTGACTTGTATGTTTTTAGTCTTCCAAGACATAAAGGAAGCTTTGGAAAACAACCCTAGGTGCTGGCAAAGCTCACCTGGCAGAATTGCTAAGGAAACAGGGTTTGTGACCTGTCCTTCCACCCTCCCCCCCAAAAAAGACTTGAATGTTTATGGATCCAGGAGGATCAGAAGGGAAGAAGAGCTGGGCATGGTGGCACACGCCTTTAATCCCAGCACTCGGAGGCAGAGGCAGGCGGATCACTGTGAGTTCGAGGCCAGCATGGTCTATAAAGCGAGTCTAGGACAGCCAAGGCTACAGAGAGAAACCTTGTCTCAAAAAAAAAAAAAAAAAAAAAGGGAAGAAGGCTCAGCAACATTATCCCAGTCACCCCCGTTTTTCCTCAGCAACAATTTTCCAGGAATCACCATCTCTCTGCGGCAATTCTGATGTTGTCGTGTACCCCATTTCTAGGTCACATGTACTGAGATATTTTATGCACACCAAGTTAGCCATCTTTAAATGTTATAGTTTTATGATTTTCTTGAAGTGGAACCACCCTTTTCTTAGGTTTGTGTTCCAAGAATTTACATAAAGTAAGACAGTCATGGGCCCAGTCAAGATACCCCAAAATTTCCCTCCCTTGTTGTCCTACCCTTCTCGCCTTCCCACACCCATTTCTGTTTCTGTCTTGATAGTTTTGCCTTCTCCTAGAAGTCATACAAATATGATCATACAGTAAATAGCATTTCGAGCTAGCCTTCTTAAATTGAGCATAACACTTCTGAGACTTGTTTATCTTGTCCTACATAGCAGTGGCTCTTTTTTTTTTTTTTCCTTCCTAAGTATTATTCTATATGGGAGCCTACTAAAATTCATTTATCTATTGACAAGGTGGTGGATATTTCAGATAGTTCTCATGTTTGGTAATTTTAAATAAAGCTCATTTCAAGATGATTTTCTTTTTCTTTTTCCTTTTTTCGCTTGACTTAACTAACCCCACCCCCTGCAGTTGCAGGGGCTGGAAAAAAAAAAAAAAAAAAAAAAAAAAAAAAAAGAAAGAAAGAAAGAACTGTTATTTGCTTTTTGTTTGAAGCATATTCTCTTAAATATGACTCTAACCAGTGCAGGTTGGTCATGGTGATTTGCACACATGGCCCAACAGGAAGCATTGTCTCTGCACTGGTCCTTCTGGGTCTACGTCTTTCCACGTGGAGAAGAACACATCACTTACGGTCCACACCTACACCAGTGAGGAGGACACCACATGTAGGTACAAAGGTTGGACCAGCCATAGGTGCCGGCTCCTGTAGTACCTTCCATAATAGAGTTTATGTAAGTAATTGTATGCAAAAGGTTTTAAAACTTTTCCCATAGGAAATTGGGAGCCAAACTTCAGTGCTTTAAACTCCTCGTTCATTTTGAAAATTACCTACCAGAGTAAGAAGAAAAATACATATGAAGACATCAAAGGGCTAAGATCAGTAGGTGCTGAGTTACGGTATGGTGTGCGCCTAAAAGGGGAATTTGTCTCACAGACGTTTGCCTCAGGCATAAGAATGTTGCAACATACAGTGGTATCGCTCTGTAAAAGTAGTGCAGTTGAACTGTTTATTGTCTTCAGCATCTTTCTCCCCTTCGACCACTGCCCCTCATAAAACAACAACAACAACAACAAAACTTGGGGGGAGAGGGCCTGCGAAGCTGGAGGATATAAGAAGAAGAGAAAATGGAGGCAAGACAGAGAAGAAGGGAATGGGAAATAGGGGCAATTAAACAGGACCTTATATCATAGAATCTCAAGAGTTGTTTTCAAAGTCAGACCCATTTGATAGTACGTGGGAAACTCGGCAGAGCCCAGAATGAGCTATTATGAACCACAGGGTGGTGGTTAACTTGTGTCAACTTGGCTGAGTCGTGGGGTGACTAGGTATGCGGTCAATCATTATTTGGGGCTATTTCTGTAAGAATGTTTCTTGGATAAGATGGAATAAAGATTATCCTTCAAACGTGGGTGGGTCTTGTCCAGGCATGTGGGGCCTTAGTAGACCAAGGACTTAACTCATCAGAGCAAGCAGAGATTCAGCCAACAGATGACCTTTGGACCTGAGGTGCAATTCCCTTGGTCTCCAGCCTGTTGGTCTACCCTGAAGAGCTTGGATTTACCAAGCCTCCAAATCTCTAAAACTGCATGTGCTAATTCCCTTCCCTTCCTTCCTCACTCTCCTTCTCTTCTTTCTTTTCTTTACCCTTCCCTTCTCTTTTCTCCCTTCTTCTGTCTTCCTCCTCCCTCTTTCTTCCCCTCCATCCCCACTTCTGTCTCTACCTCTCCTCCCCTTCCCTGTTTAGCCCTTCCTCATCCATCTCTTTTGAAGTATCCATCTAAAGAAGCGACAGAACCTCAGTGGTGTGTTTTTCTTTCCAGGAGCTCGCTGGCCCCCAAAGCAGCTCCTATCAGTTTTGGACACCCCCAATCATTTCAACTTTGTTGTCCTTGTATGTTTGCTTCAAACAGCAAGTCTCTTCTGCTTCCTGATGACTTCTGTACTTTGGACAGCTTTGTTCCCAACAATTTCACAGGCTTTCTGTACACAGGTGCACATTCCCCTCGCTCAACTCATATTAATTTGAGTGATCTATGTGGCAGGGGGGATTCCAAACCATTAGCCAGGGTTTTTTTCCCTTTTGTATGAGTATGCTTGTGTCCATTTCACTTCCTTGTACCCTTTACCCTTCTTTCATAAATCACCTAGGACATTAATGCCTCCTGCCCCAGAGCTGAAAAAGAATCAGGATGTGGAGGACAGAGTCAACTGTGTGTGCCTGATGGATCAGGGACAGAGCAGAGAAAGCACCGCACTGGCAAGGCCTGCCAGGATGGCAAAGAGCAACAGCACACTGGCTTCTGTGCACCTGATGACCAGGGCTAGACAGTGGGTGGCTCCGCAGGGATGCCTCTGGACAAGGAGTGTCCTAGGACTAGATGAAGCTCAGATCTCACAGTGGTTCAAGGAAAAAAAAATGAGCTGGAATGAATCAGATTAAGTCTCTTCCACTGAAGAGAGCAGAGGAGCATGAAAAACAATTTTAGTTGAGTTTACAGGAAAATCTACTAATAGCTCTTGTCCAGCTGGATGTACAGAATGTTTGCTCCTCCCTGGAAATAAGCTCCTGAAAATACTCTTCCCTTTGAAAGTGGCCCTATCTCTGGAAGGGACTCCATACAGTGTAGGAAATCAGAGTCCCAAGAAAACACCCTGGGAGTCACTGGCTGCTGCTTTGATCTTATATTATTTTCTTGTCTCCATCCCATCCTGTAGCCAACACTCCTTCCAAAGACATCCACTGAGTGCTTGCTATGTGATCACTACTGTGCTAATTATTGGAAAATCAAGGACAAAAGAAGCCTCATATCTAGAGGAGAAGGTAGAGAACACAAAAATGGGAGCCTGTGCAATTAAATGATGCCCATAAATGGATTTAAAACATGGGGAAAGAGCTCAGATCCTTTCCCTCAGCAGACCTGCTTGAGTGACTATGCTTAATGATGATCACTAGGTGAGACCCTGAAGGAGTCAGTCAGGACATGCAACTTCTAGAGAGACAAGCTGAATCATGGTTAGAACCAGTTTACAGAGCTTACAGTTCACATGTGTGGCCCACAGGCTGGGGAAGCACAGCTTGGCTTTCTTGTTGATGAATGCTAACTTTGGAGGACACTGTATGTGGGTGACATTACAATCATTAAACTGTTATCATGCTTGACAGCTATTATTTTCCTCAGTCTTCACCGCAATTGAAAAATGGTTAGTGGTAATATCGATATGGAAATCAAGGCTTTGAAAGTTAAATGATGTTCCTAATGCCTTAAAGCTTATGAGGGGCAGAGCAAGCATTCAAATCAAGAATCCTTTTTCCATCATGTGTGATTACAACCTAAAAAAAAAATATGCAGAATGACTGTTAAAAACACAGGGAACTTAGAATGCATTTGGATCTTCTTGGCATCTATGCCTGCCCACATCTCCACAGCAGTGTTGAGCAGCTCTGACTAAGACTATCCAAAGCCTATAGAGCTCAACATATTTGCTACCTGGCACTCTCTAGCAAGTTCGCTGACCTCTGAAAATAAACTTTCCAAAGCATTTTGACCAGGAAATGTTCTCAATCACAAACCGTGTTCTTCTATTCTCACTTTGAGGCTGGTCGGCTTGTGTTAGATTCCAGGAATTTTCATAGACACCAGACGGCTTTGCTATGTCTCTATGACCAAAGTGTTTGCACTGGAATGAAAATCATTCCTCATGTTTTCTTGACTAGAATCCTTCCGGTTCTATGGGAAGAGCCACTGTCGAGAGCAGGAAACTTGAACCACTTTATTTCTGGGAATTGGTGGTAAGGCCTAATCACCTTTGAGAGAAGGACAGAAATAATTACTTTAAAACTAAAGAGTATCTGGGTTTTGGAATGAGAAGGTGAGTGATTCTGCTGGGATCATCTCATTTGAATTAGTGCCAGTCATGGCAAGCCAAGAAATTTCTTCTCAGAGGTAAAGGAAAACACATCCCAGTTGGCTGCCACATTCTTTTGCAAAGCAGTATGTCTGATTTATGTGTGTGTGTGTGTGTGTGTGTGTGTGTGTATGCATATGTCTGTATCTTACATGTACACATACAATATACACACACACATTCACACACATTTTACACACTTCAGGCAAAACCTTTTCCCTGTTGAGATTTGTTTTATTGTCACTCTCCTGCATTGCTTCCAAGATGCACAGTTATCTGATACTCTTCTGAGGGTGACACCTTAATTGTGGCCTTCTCCCACGTGCTGAAATCTCTACTGGTCATTTCAGAGTGGGCGGTACCCATCTTTCAAGGTCCTTGCCGACACCAACCCCTTATGCTTCCTCATCACCATTCTTACTTCACAGTTTCTCTGCATGAGCAAATGCTCCTGACACAAGCAGGACACCATCAAGAGGATTCAGGGAGTGTTCATCCACTGGAGGGTGGTCCTGCCACAGGTGTGATGGGAGCACATGCTGTCTAAGCTATCCTGGTGCAAGAGATATTTCCTGATGGAGCTTAATGAGGATCTTAAGGCTGAGTAATGGTTACTCCCAAGAAAGTAAAAGGAGAAGGAATGGGCAGGGAGAGTTCTAGAAGGCAGGGAGCAGGCGGGGCTTGGCAGCCTCTTCACACCTGATTTTGGATAGCCTTTTTCTAGGTGGGATGTGTGTCTATGGCCCACTGCCATATACATATGGTGTTGGGGAAGATGAATAAAACCCAGCCCTGTGTTTGAGGCAGCATTCTCTGTGCATCTCAGATGCCTGGACTAGTTGACTTTCCAAGGCAGCACCAGCTATAGCTCATTGAGTCAGACTGGGGGAGAGCATTCTCTTCTGGCAGGAAGGCCGCCGAGGCAAAGATCCACCATCAAGACTTTTCCGTGTTTAATGAAACAATTGTTAAAACACCACAACTATGCCCAGACTCACCCACCGCACCTGCTATCAAGGTAATATGCTAAGCACTGTGTAATTTTTCCTTCCCTTCCAGGTACTGTTACAAGAGCGGAGTTTGGATGTCATCCTGGTGATCTCATTAGCATCTTTTATTAACATTCAGCATTTATGCATTCTTTTCTGGGGCACAGCTTAAATACAATAAAAATAATAGTGAGTATGTTGAGTCTGTGTGCAAATAACTTTTTCTCTCACGAACGTTGATCGACTTAAAGTGTCTCTTTCCTGTGCAAAACAAGAATTTTAATGACATTCACCCTTAATAGAAATCTTAGCAAAGCACCGCACTAGATATTGGCAGACTGAGCTGAGCTCACTAATGCTCTGAGTCCAATGTCACTGCTGACACTTGCTGGTGGCTCTTGCCTATTCTATATAATGTAGTTCTGTGCATTGGTATAGGCACTGTCTTCCACAGTAATGTGACACAAGCTCTTGGCATTCAGCACGTTTTGGAGCAAAAGTGTGATGCTAAGACTCTCTGACAGGATTCCATTTTAACCCCTGACAAATTACAATGGAGGCATTCTTTTTCCAAGACAGCCATGGAGATCAGTTTTATCACTCCCAGATCATGGCTTGTTAACTATTAGTCACTCATAGTTGATAGAAAAACCAGGCAGCCTTAGTCAAGTTCCCAAGCACTAAAGGTTGTCTAAGAAGGAAACAATCAAAATCACTAAAAATGACCTCATCAGCTTTCTAAACCCTTTTTTAAAATCTGGCTTTTCACTCAAATATTTGACTAAATATTGCAGAAAGCAGTGTGTCCCTTCTATAAATCCCTCTGCTCTTTGGGTTGGATCAGGAGAGCGCTCATTCATGGACTCATCACAAATGCCAGAGCATCATAAGGTGGCTTGGCTGACTGTCACATCTGATGCATTTGAAAGTTGATCAAAGGGATCAACTTAAAGATTCATTTCAAGACACACAGGAATCTTCTGGAAAATTATAATTAAGTTTTGAGCATGGGAAGGAAGCACAGAAAGGCATCTCCATCTTAGAAGCATCCATAGGTCCAGTGTTTCCTCGTGAGCAACCTCTGCAGTCTCCAGCCACATCCCCATACAGTGACATAGGGCTACCCACGCTCTCACCTGCTTCTTCTATGCATTTGTGAGATGCTGATATCTGTTGTCTGTTATTTATGTTGATTTCCCTAAATCCTCACCAGCAAAGATGCCCACTAACCATGTTGGAAAGAAAAGAGAGAGAGAAAGGATGAAGAATGGAGGATGAAAGAAAAAGTTCACTTGTCATATCTACAGAGGCACTGGGTAAGATAGAACATGTATTTAGGCCAGTAAGACAAAACATTAACATTTAATAGGAGGATAAAATATTTATAGCCAAGAAAGATTTACTTAGGATTAAAATACAATTCATAATTTAACAGGTGCTATGGGCCTCATGCGATGAAAAATGAGTGCAATACAAAGGGCTTTCAAGTCATAAATACAAGCTAAATGGGGGAAATTTTTCATCCCCAAGAATGACCTACAATATTAGCTATGCAGACAAGATAATAATAAAAAGAAAGGTGTTTGTGAGTGACTACACCATCACTGTAAACTTAAAGGATTTTAAAAGCTAACAAAGAACTATTGTTAAAACAAAGTCTCCTTACTTATCAAATTTGTGTTATGAAAACAAAATATTTTAGTAAGTCTTACTGATAAGTGGTTGATTTAATTCTTTGTAAATGAAGAGCTTTTCTTTTTTTGTTTGGTAACTTGAAACAAGGCAAACATGTGGGTTAATCATTAACGGACTCCCCAAGCCTTCCTTCTTGTTCCACTCCCTCAACAAGATCGTAAATCCTTGAGCTTTGCTTGCCATTATCTCGGCCAAGGTTCAGAGTTTAAGACTGTGTTCCATATGCCACAAGCCGTGCCACCAAAGAGCTCCTGATTGCAACCAACCGCCAAGCACCCGGCCCTCTCCCGGACTGCCTTCAAACCCACTTGTCTCAGGATCCACACGTATTTGGTTGTTTTCACTATGGAATTTTTTTTTTTACGTTTTTAGACCAGTTTTGGATTTTCCCTTTGCTCTGATAAAATAGTATTGACAAAAGCAGCTCAAAGGCTTGTTGGCTCAGAGTTTCAAATTGCAGTCTGTCATTGTGAAGAGCTGGGAGCTAGTACTTGCATACTTCTTCTACTCATAGACAGTCCAGGGTCCTCTGCCTAGGGAATGCTGTCACCCACAATTAAAATGGGTCCCCACATTAATTAATGAGATTAAGACAGTTCTTCACAGGCATTATCAGAAACTAAATTTAAGGTCAATAATACCTCACAGGTGTGCCTTGACGCCTACCTCCTATGTGTCAAGCTGACATATGTACAAAGAGAAAAAATATGTAAGTTTAGTATTGAGAATCCCCATATACCCTGAACCCAGTTTTCCATGTTATTATGGTCTGTTTGCTGTAATTCATAGATAAATATTCATGCACTATAAAGAAGACAAGTATATGTATATATGTATATTCCCTTAGTTCTTGAGTAATTGTTCCCGGCCCCATTGGTTTTAGATCCCATTCCAGGCACTAGGTAACACATAACTACCAGATGTCCTTGAGCCCTTGATGATTTTGGCAGCTCTGAGAATGAAGAATCGTCACCTGGTTTATAAACCATACGTCAAATGGAATTTCTCCCCCTTCTTTATCATGACCCCACACAAGTCCTGGGTTTGAGGATGAAGGACGCTGCACCTATCAGATATGATGTCGCCATGACTATTCACAATTGTTGGCCCTGATCTCTAATGGAGGAAGTGTTCTGTTCACTATAGCACATGGCCACTTTTCTCTCCCCTTCCCACATACACTCTTGGAGGACATCACTCTGCACAACCCACACTCAACAAGTAGGGAATTGTACTCACCTCCATCAGGAGATGATGCACTTCAAGGATTTGATTTGATTTGATTTCTTTTTCTGCACAAATAAATGTCTCTTCGTTACCTATTTCCCCTTACTCTGTGTCCTTCTTCCTCAAAACCTGAAACCCATGCTGAGTCAAGAGAAGGGGTGGGGCAATGAATTCCATTTGAGGTACATTCTAGAAAACAGATGATGACACCTCGTCATCAAAGCTGTCAAAGTCATCAACCAAGAAGGGGCTTAAGAATACATGATGGTCATGTGTTCCATAATGCCTGGAATAGAGTCAGGAGCTAGGCCTATCCAATATTTTACGTTGGCATAGACTCTTTTGTTTTTCTGGGACAGGGTTTCTCTGTGTAGCCTTGGCTGTCCTGGACTTCCTTTGTAGACCATGCTGGCCTCGAACTCACAGTGATCCCCTTGCCTCTGCCTCCCAAGAGCTGGGATTAAAGGCGTGTGCTGCCACAGGCATAAACTCTTATTTTACTAGGTCTTAAGCTGATTTCTATTTGTTGCTCAAACTGTTCTTACTTTGAGCATGAGATGATCCTGTGTTGGCTTCTGCATCTCTTTAACATATTCTTTAACTGTGCATATGTGCCTATGTGTATCCATGTATGTGTAGTGTATGTATGTGGAAGGTGCATGTGTATGTGTTTGCATGAGTGTATGGAGGCCAGAGGTCAGCCTAGGGCATTGGTCTTCAGGAGCCACCTGCCTTTTGTTTTGTTTTGTTTTGAGACATGGTCTTCCCATTGGCCTAAGGATAGCTGCCTAGGCTACGCTGGGCCAATAAGTTCCAGGGATCCTCCTGGCTTCACCTTCCCAGTGCTGTGTTTACAAGCACAGATCATCATGCCCAGCCTTTGCATGTGTGTTCTGAGGATGGAACTCTGATGCTCACTCTCATGTGGCAAGCACTGTACTAACCAAAGCATTTCCCTAGCTTGTTTTGTATGTTTTAGAAATACAGTCTTACTTTCAGCACTAAAAGACTCTGGTCCCTTAGCCATTTATTCCATGAACCATAATTTCTCTTATAGGTGAAGTGGAAGGTGCCATTGAGAAACAAGATCTGGGCACTAGGTTTGTGGCCTGCCATTTATCATAGCCCCTCTAAGTTGGCAGTACAGGGAAGTGCATCTATAAATAGCCTTCTAGAAGCAAAGTACATTCAGATGCATTTGCAGCTATGATAAGCTGAAGATAGATTCATACGGGGTGGTCCAATTTAAATGCAGGAACTCACGGATGCTTATCTGTCAAGTTTTATTCCAACAGAGGGAAGTCTGACCCCTGCCATTTACCGTCCATTTGCTTGTTCACATCCAGTGTGCATGGACCCCACAGGAAGCTGCTGTGTCAGTCAAAGCACAGTGCTTGGGCACAGCTTCTCTGTGCTCTTGTAGGCTATGCTCACTTCCTAAGGAGCACGGGTCCACACCTCACCCTGCTGCCTCCAGGGTGGTTGCTTTATCCAATCCCCTGAGATCCTCTGGCCACTTTCTGCATTCTGTTCTGGGATTCTCTGATGACCTAAGTGATTGACATATATTTAAGATTCTTTTTTATAATGGACATGCAGGAATTGAGCATATTTACTGGCATTATAATACATGTCAATGTACAATGTAGACAGTGACAGATCAGAGCAATTGACATATCGGTCATTTCAGATAGTTATCATTACATCATGTTGGCAACGTTTGAAATCCATTCTGGTAACTACTTTGAAGTATGCAAAGTATGATTGCGAATAGAGTACAATACATATGGGAGAGCAACTGTTTTTTAACAAAATGACATTAACCCTTTGCATATACACCACAGTGGGATTGCTGGATCAGAACATAGTTTTGATCCTGATTTCCTGAGGAACTTCTTTCCTATTTTTCACCATGTCCATGTTAATTAACATTCCCATTGGCACTGTGTGAGAGTTCTCCCTTTCCTGTGTCCACTCCAGTGTCTGTTATCTAGGGTTTAAAAAAAGTATTATTGTGGGCATGGTAGCGACTGCGATAGTTCCAGCATTCAGGGAAGCAGAGGCAGGTGCGTCTTTGTGAGTTCGAGGCCAGCCTGGTCTACAAAGCGAGTCCAGGACAGCCAGCACTACACAGATAAACCTTGTCTCAACAAAACAAAACAAGTGTATCGTAACCATTGTTCTGAGGTACAAAGAGAACTCACTGTAGGTTGGATCTGCATTTCCCCTCAATGAGTAGTCACGTCGAAGGTTTAGTTTTCATTTACTGGTTGGCCACTGATATCCTGAGAAATGTCTACTAGCCGTTGTCCATTTTCAACTGAGCATTTCTTTTTCTCTGGCTGTCGAAACATTTGCGTTTGCATTGGTTTGGTGTTACGGCTTGTCACTTTGGCAAACACCTGAGAGGCCGGTTCCACCAGCTGAGGACCAAGCCTTCAGCCCGTAAGCGTTCTGAGAGGGGCACTTCATATCTAAACCACGGCAGGGCTAGAGTTCCTTGCCTCTGCAGCATGATTCTGTGCTGGCTGAATACTTTGCAGGCATTTCTTCCCGTTTTGTAGGTTTCCTTTCCATCTTGTTGATTATTTTCTTTGACTCCCAAAAGTTTTTTGGGTTGATTTCACCTCATAAGGCAATTCTTGCTTTTGTCACTCATTCCTTCAGCATCACATGCAGAAACGGCTTTGTCTGGATCGCTAAATAGTATTTAAAATGTGGTTGTTTACATTTATTCTCTGCAAGGATTTATCCTAATAGGAAAACAATGTTTTAGATTACTCAACAGCCAGTAAAACTGATAACCCATGGACATTTATGAATTCAATTCGTGTTTCCCAAGTGTCTATCTTGTGTTGGACTCTGTGACAGTCTCAGCTGGTGGGTAGGACTCTCTCTCTCTCACACACACACATTTTCCAGATGCTTTGTGTCCTTGCATAATATAGACTTGGGCATCTGCATTCTAAAAGCACCAGGGAAAGAAACTGAATTGTGGCTACCTCTCTGAAATTCCCCTAAGGTACTTATAACCTCTCCCACTGGTTCCAGAATCTGCAAAACTAATCTATTTGGAAGCTGCATCATTTTTCTTCTACTGTTCTGTCACTTTTAGTTTTTTTTTTTAAGCAATTTAAATTTCAGGGAGGAATAATAATTACTAAAGGCTCTGTAGCTTTTGTCTAATATATATGCCACCGGTACAATTTAAATTAGAATCCCGGTTGTCAATCTGGGAATGCTAAAAACAACAATTATGCTCCTCTACCCTTGCAGGCGACCTATGATCTTGCTTTTCCATGGACTGTATTTGTTGCACCAACCACATGATCTAAACTGCTAATGAAATTGTATGATACAAAATGATGCCAATCAAGAAGGGAAAGGCAGTTGTTTGTTGCTCTTTGGGAGTGAAGATGAAGCGATGGACTGGCCACCATTGGCAAACTACGTAATCTTGCTTGTGGACATTGATGCTATCTTTGTAAATCTTCACCTTACCTAACTTCAGGATGGTCACATCTATAGTGGCGGTGCCAGGTACCTTGGATGATAACCATCTGTTTCTACAGATACTATAACAGACGGTGTGACTGAAGACTAGATGAGAACATCATTCTGAGATTGCAGGATTGAGCTCTAAGAAACACTTATTTAAAGTCAGCATTTATGAATCAGGGTGCTCTGTTTACAGAGGGGCTGGATCTTTTGATGTGTGCGTACACAACGGGGTGGAGGGGTAGGCAGTATTGATGGGGTGGAGCCTTCCCTTGTAATAGGAGGGGCTGCTGGGTAGGACCTTTTAGCACATTAATTATAAGGCAAACAGCTATGTTCTACTTGTAGGGAACTTGGAAGGTATGTGGCAATGCTAATTAGTTAGACCGCTGTATCAGTTGAGATAGAAAAACATGACCCCTAAAAGGGTCCTGGAAGCTGGAATTGTTTATAGGTGTGTGTGTGTGTGTGTGTGTGTGTGTGTGTGTGTGTGTGTGTGTGTGTGTTTTGCCATCCAGTTGCTTTGAAAGACTGGCAACGGGTAGAGGGAGTAAATGCATAGCAAGAAGGTCTCTAGACTCCCTGCAGATTGGCAGAGGTGATGAGAAAGGAATGGCTGCTTGAGCCCTTGCCACCCAAGCTGCTGTTAAAGCCCATAGGTGTCGGGATTGAAGGTGGCTAGGCCAGCTGTCAGGATGTTCTCCTGACTTCTGTGATGGGCATGACCTAATTCTGGAGGTCTGTGTACACATACTCAGGAGAAGAGTCTCTAGAGAAAAAAGTTATTAATTATCCCAGGAGAGGAGACGGTAGAGGTTTGAACTGGCTAGAGAAAGGCCAGATCCTTTGAGAACCTGAGCAGCACTTGCCTTGTGATACAAGTTGCACTACAAACGTTAGATCTGAGCCTGAAATTGTGAGTGCATTAAAATTCTAAGAGCAGTGGTGAGTGTACTTAGTTGTGCCTGAGTCCTTTGTTCAAGACATCCTATGAACTATGTTTGGATGTGCTCTGTGGGGCTGAGGTGACTGAGTCCCTCCTGGACTGAGACAGGCATCAAGCACTCTTCTAAGTGGCAACAGGAACAAAAAAATTAACAAATAAACAAACTGAGCCTTGTCCTTGAGAACACACATTACGGCACCTTGAGAAAGTGCAGGATAGCTGGTAGGTCAGGATAAAGCTGCGTGTGGGGCCGCATTCTGGGAAAGGCTTGTGCGCATACTCATCTCAGGACTACGAAGACTCCAGAGAGTTTCAGGTAAAGGTCATTGCAATTTTGGAATTTCAGAAACACAAAGGCTGTACTTGAAGAACATCATGATGGGTAGATCTGGGCCCAGGGGTTCTGCTCAAACTACTGCACCTCCCAAGGACAATACATGCAGTAAACATCAAACCCCTACTCAGATCTAGCCAGTGGACAGGACATTCTCCACAGGTGAGTGGAGAGTGGGGACTGACTCTGACACAAACTCTGGTGCCCCATATTTGACCACTTCCCCTTGGTGGGGAGGCCTGGTGGCACTCAGAGAAAGGATAAGCAGGCTACCAAGATGAGACTTGATAGCCTATGACCACATAGTGAGGAAGGAGGTTCCCCTTGGTCACAGACATAGAGGAAGGGAATAGGGTGGGAGTGGGAAGGAGGGAGGAATGAATGGGAGAATACAAGGGATGCGATAACAATTGAGATGTAATCTGAATAAATAAATTAAAAAAAAAAAAGATTGCACTTGAAGGTCTGCAGCTTCTTGACCCTCTCTATGCATTTTCTATCATTAAAAAAAAAACATGGTATTAATCACTGGAAACAAATTCAGTACTCAATTAAAAAAAGCAGAAATTATATCTAAAAATGGAATACATTTCAAATATTTTAAAGCAATGGAAGTTCACGGGAGCCATGTTTCCCTTTGTCCTTGTCATACAGACCCTAATATTTGTGCACGTATGTTCTCTTATTTTAGACAATCTTCTATGCAAAGATCTATGCCACTGTATTCTAAGAAACCTCTGATTGCAATTGCACTAAAATAGCAAAGGTGCCCTGCATGTAAGTGGAAGCCAGCTAAACATTTATGGAGTACCATGTCCTTCATAAAGTGTTTAAAGCAGGTTTGGCCTCCCCTGAGCAACACTTTCTCACCAGTGTGGCAGGCGGTGTGGTTTTCACTCTTTTTTGTTTGTTTGTTTCAAGGTAAAGGCATACACAATAGTGCATCATGCAGGACAAGGCACACACCAGCTCCTGTTTGCTTTCTAGATTTAGCACAAGGGAGAATGCGTTCTGTTTCCTTATTTGGTAGCACAGTCCTTGATCTTCACACAAATGCGTGTCCACTCTGGGTGGAAGGAAGATGATTGAGGACATTTGAGATGCTCTGATGCTGGACACCCTCAGACAACAAATGCCTAGCCACTGTGCAGACTCCACTTACAACATGGCCAAGAATTCGTCCCTCAACAACCCCACAGGACTCTTCCCAGGGGTTTGGCAGGCAGAACTCTGTCCCATGCAGGCTTTCTGTGTCCTTCTTGAGTGCCCAGCTATGAGTCTGGCACAAAGGAAGTGCCTGATGTTTACTGGTTGAAAGGGGAAGGATAGGCTAATTGCTACCATGGGAACCACCAGGGCCTGTGCTTGCCAACAGTGCCAGACTGAGTCTGTCCCCGTAACTGCCATGCGATGTGTTGATTACAACTCTCACAACTGAGAAAACTGTGGCCCGCCATTTTACTCTGCTTAACTGCGCACAGTAGGACAGCGGGAGAGCTGGGATTTGAATCACATTCCACAGGTTCTGATTATGGATCATCCATGCAGTTCACTCTAAAAAAAAAAAAAAGTTCGGCTCGGAATAGAGTTCAGTGTAGAGATGGTAGAGATGCTTGCCCCAAATCAGTTCCCCGCACTCAAAATAAAACAAGTAAAATATGAGAAACTTGTAGGAGCATCGTGTTCATCTTGCTGATGATAAAAATGGTGTTTCAGGAGGAACCCATAATAAACACAAGTGCATGTTTGTATAAAATTTACCAAAGAGAAAGAAGACTTAAGTGAGGCCTGAAATGTGACTTGACATGGCTGTGGTGACGTGGCTGGGAGTTAATGCTTGCACTGCTCAGATTCACCACAGTGGGAATATTATTCCCCAGGTGGTAAGTGATCTCTATTCATGCTTTCAAAATATAAGTGGCCCATCCTGTGTTGTCTCTCTTCTGAGGTAATAAGAAACCTCAGGAAGTTGTTCTGTATGTTTCAGTGAAGCTAAAGAAACATAAAAAGTGGCAGTCCGCCACTGCTGCCGCCATTTTGGCACTGTCATCGTACCACCACCACCTCCTCCTCCTCCACCTCCTCCTCCTCCACCTCCTCCACCACCACCTCCTCCTCCACCACCACCTCCTTCTCTACCTCCTCCTCCTCCACCACCTCCTCCTCCTCCACCTCCTCCTCCTCCTCCACCTCCTCCTCCTCCACCACCTCCTCCTCCTCCACCTCCTCCTCCTCCACCTCCTCCACCTCCTCCTCCTCCACCACCTCCTCCTCCACCACCACCTCCTCCTCCACCTCCTCCTCCTCCACCACCTCCTCCTCCTCCACCTCCTCCTCCTCCCCCCTCCTCCTCCACCACCACCTCCTCCTCCTCCACCTCCTCCACCTCCTCCTCCTCCACCACCTCCTTCTCCTCCTCCACCACCACCTCTTCCTCCTCCACCTCCTTCTCCTCCTCCACCACCTCCTCCTCCACCACCACCTCCTCCTCCACCACCTCCTCCACTGCCACCTCCTCCTCCACCACCTCCTCCACTGCCACCTCCTCCTCCACCACCACCTCCTCCTCCACCACCTCCTCCACTGCCACCTCCTCCTCCTCCACCTCCTCCACTGCCACCTCCTCCTCCACCACCACCTCCTCCTCTACCTCCTCCTCCTCCACCACCTCCTCCTCCTCCACCTCCTCCTCCTCCACCACCTCCTCCTCCACCACCTCCTCCTCCTCCACCTCCTCCTCCACCTCCACCTCCTCCTCCACCACCACCTCCTCCTCCACCTCCTCCTCCTCCACCTCCTCCTCCTCCACCGCCACCTCCTCCTCCTCCACCACCACCACCACCACCACCATCAGATTTTCTTAGGACCGGGTGGTTTTCTTTTCCTCATGTGACTATCATATTCATGTCCCACCTCCTTTCATGAGCAGGTTATTTCCCAGGATCATCCATTCTCATTCTCACCTAAGTAAGCTTCAGCTATTTCAGTCACGATTTATTGAGCAAAAATGAATATCCAAGCTGCAATCATGATAGATGATGAGAGCAACCTCTTTTTTTTTTTTTTTTTTAATCACTCAAATTCTTATTTGTTTAGAAGTGGTTAGTCTTAAAGATGTCTTTGCATGGGCCACCTGCTGAGATGGCTCCATGTTAAAGCAGACTGCTACCAAATTCAATGGTATGAGTCCTCTGCCTGGGTCCCCATGGGATGAAAGAGAAAAACAAAAGTACTCCTGCAAGCAGTCCTCTGATCTCCACATATAGCCGTGTCACATGTGTGTGAACTCTCAAACACACACACACACACAACACCCAGAGTTTCTTTTATTAGAAATGTGTTATTCATTTGAGAACTGTGTATTAAATTTTGATATTCAATCTTTGCTAAACCCATGTTTGGCATATAGTCGGTAAAGATTTTCTTTTATCCCACAGGCTTCTGTTCTGCGGATGGTTTCCTTTTCTGAGCAGGGCCTTTGTGTTTTCATGCAATTCTGTTTGTAAGATTGTAGAGTTATTCCTGTGTCATTGGAGCCATTTTTTTCTTGTCATTTCTTTTACCTTGTCTTTCTCTCACATTCAGAGTTTCAGGTCTTACATTGAAAGCTTTCATTTAAAAAGTCTTTGATATGTGTTTTAAAATCAATTTTTATTAACTTTAAAAATACACCTTTATTAATTCTTTGGGGATTTCTTACATGCACACAATATATTTAGATCATCTTCACCCTCTACTCCCTCACATAACTCCTCCCATAACACCCTTACCCTTAACTCCTTCCCAATTTAATAATCTCCCTCTACCTCCCTCTCTTCTTCTATAAATTATAGATTCCAATTTCTGCTGACCATATACTCGTGGGCATGGAGTATTTCACGTGAGCATTTTCAACCCAACAGGCAGGGGCCATACTCACTCTCCCTCTCCAAAAACCCATTAAAGGTTAATAGCTCTTAGCTATGAGTGAGGGCTCTTGAGCATCTATGCTTTCCATTGAAGGAGAGATAACCCTGTTTTTTATGATCCCAAGTGTGGGATTGGAACAGTCTCGTGAGAGAACAGGTGAGGTTAATATACTAGAAGACCAACCACCTCGTGTGGGAGCTTGATTGTTGTCAGCTGAAAAGATCCCGTGAGCAGAGGAGATATATAAATAAGCCCGAAGCTGGAGGCGGGGCTTTTTGGAGACTTTGGATAGTTTTGACTGTTCATTGCTGCACTTCGAGACCCTCCTAGAGAGAACTGCTCAAGGGAAGGCTTAGGAGCTCCGGCTCCCGCTGAGGTTCCGGGTTTTGATTACTCCAGGTTCTAGCAGAAGAAATCCTGCTGATTATGCCAGGAGAATTGTTCCTCAGAACTGATACCCTTATGGTTTTGTTATTGTGTTCCTTAACCCTCTTTTCATATTGGTTTGGTTAGTTGGGTTATAAGTGACATACACTCAGTTAATAAGTTTGTAATAAAATATCTTGGTTAAGAAAATTGAGCCTACATTCTATGCTATAATGGTGACTGGCTTGGCTTTGTGCAAGTCTTATGCATGCAACCACAGGTGGTATAAGTTCATGAGTGCAGTGGTTCTGTCATGTCCAGAAGACACTGCTTTTCTTTGGAACTCCGGGACCTCTGGCTATTCATTCTTCTTGCCCTCTCTTTCTTGATGGTGGCTGAGCCTTGTTGGGAGTGGTATGCAATACTTATTTCATTCCTGCTTATCAATCCATGTTACATAAATAGAAACACCTTTTCTTCACTGATTTCCCCAGTCTCAGTTTCTTTTTCTTTTTTTCCTGGCAGAATTGATGATTGAACTTAGGCCCTCAGGCATGCTGGGCAATTGTTCTACCCCTGAGTTACAGCCTGGGGGCCCAGCCCCAGCTCCACATCTTTTTTCTAAGCTCTGTGGCTCCTCATCTGGGGTTAGACTTTCTACACAGGGAGATGGCTTCCTAATGATAAGTATTATAGAACAAACATACATTTAATAACTGTAAGAGTTGAAGCCATTAGATGGACTTTTTTTTCTTGGCCTATTAAAATTTGAGCATACAGATATTGTTATTTTCTGAGTATTATTATAGGACCCTTGAATATTCTGTCTGAAATTGTCCTCAAGATCTGGGAGATCTTCTGTTGTGCTGGCAAGTTCTTCCTGCATAACATGTATTTGATTTTAGAAAACGCTCCCTTCAGAGACAGGGGCAGCCTGTTGAAGAAAGTGAGAAACAATTTTTATTTCTTGTGAAAGCAAGTCAACTAAAACACAGTGCTATGATTTTCAGTGAATAAGTAAAAGTTTTATGGATCTATTCTACTTGTGGTATGTTTTGGAAATGTATAAATAGTTGAAAATGAACAAAAAGGTATTATTATTGTCAGATAAAGAGCAAATGTACATTTTAATTTTTGACTGACAGTTTTAGTTGACCTAACAAGTGCTATTGGACTTGGGATGGTCATCAGCTGGTGAACTTTAAGATACTTTTTCCAAAAAAGATATATGAGTGTTCAAAAGGTAACACACACTGCTGAAGTAAGATTGATTGATTCACTGCTTCCAAGCTATTCAGAAAATAGGACTCAAAAATGATTTTGAAACCTTGTATTCGTATAGCATTGGAACCTTCCAAGGTGATTGTCTTCAAGGTGAACACTCAGTTTTTTATTAACTTTCTGGTACATTTGTTTAAATATCAGACTAATGCTGATTACTCATACAACTTCTTCTTATTGAAAAGTTGAAAGGCTTTATGGATTTCCACAATTCACACAGAACAAGTCCCTTACATGACATCTTTTGCTGGATTAGTCTAGAGATTATTTCCAATGTCGGGTCCTAGACTGTCTGAAAATTTGGGTTCTAGAGAAATACCAAATGAAACATACCATAGATGAACTGTTGGATTTTAGGTCTGGACAGTCTTCTAGGTGTCAAGTCTACAACTCCCATCAACAGGTTTGACTTCCAAGTGCACCAGAAAGAAAAAGACCCTCGCTGCCATGCCAGGCACGCAGAGCTTTCTGACCACATGTAAGAGCTTTCTGACTTACATGTCTGTCTATATATGTGCCTGTTTGTTTGTTAGTACTGTGTGCATTCATGTGCCATAGTGTGTGGAGTCAGAGAACAACCTTGAGTGTTAGTCCCTGTCTTCCATCTTGTTTGAGACAGGTTCTCTTTGGTGTCACGGGTGCAAATGTATACCCAACTAGCTGTCTCACAGGCTTCTGGGGTGTTCTCCTGTTTGTTGTGTCGCTTACCCAGACAGTGGTGGCACATGCCTGGTCTACAGAGTGAAACCCTGTCTCAAAAACCAAACCAAAACAACAACCAACCTTCCAAACAAAAAGAGTCATGTCACTCGGCAGCATCTTTTCTAACACAGGAGGCTCTTTGTTGTCTCGGTGTGAAACAGTTTTCCCTGGCCCAAGCAGCTGTGCATTCATGGAAATCCAACCAAGGCAAATGAATGTCAGGGAAAAAAATTCCCTGATGGAGCCTGGGATATGATCTATTTATTTTGGGGCTTCAGCTGGTGTCCCTCCCCATTCCACACCATCAAGAGGACACTCTGCTTCCTTTTGTTAAGATAATTTGGGAAGAGTGGAATTTAGGCTCCACATTATTGCCAGTGCTGCTTTACAATAAACAAGTTCTTAGAATTCTTTCCACCGACCTCATAAGATCTGGTGTGACCTCCTCATGTGTGCAGTGCACAGGGAGCCATGATGGAGTAGAGCAAGTCAAGAGTCTCACGCTCTATCACTTTATTAGCAATTCAAGGTGAGAATCACTTTCCATAGTAGGTTTTCTTTCCGGCTCTGTAGTGCAAGACAGGTTTGCACCATAGAGCTAGGACTGCCTGATAATGTGCCTTCATAAACCCCTCTGTCGTGGTTTCAATAGGAATGGCCCAATAGACTCATGTTTGGCCCATAGAAGGTGCCACTTTTAGGAGGCGTGGCCTTGTTGGAGGAAGTGTGTCACTGTAGAGGTGGGTTTTGAGGTCTCCTATGCTCAAGCTAGGCCTAATGTCGCAATCTATTTCTGCTGCCTGTGGATCAGGAGGTAGAACTCTCAGCTCCTTCTCCAGCACCATGTCTGCCTGTGTGCTGCCACACTTCCTGCCATGATGATAATGAACTAATCTTCTGAACTGTAAGCCAGCCCCAGTTAAATGTTTTCCATTATAAGAGTTGCTGGAGTCATGGTGTCGCCTCACAGCAATAAAACCCTCACTGAGGCATCCTTCTAATATCTCCCGGCTACATTCTCCAAGGATGAGGTCCCAGATCCGCATTTTCAAAGGACTTCCAGGTAGTTCACACATGAAAGTTTGAGAACATTACTGACAGAATCAGCAGACTTTAGTGATCTCAGCTGTCCCAACAAACCATTTCCTCTTCACACCTTCTACAAAGTGGATACCTATCTATGCTTCTATTCAAAGAAATGCTTTTGGGCAGAAACATAAAATTCTAGAATATTTCTTTTTTCACCATTATGGGAAAGCACCTGACAAATGATTTAAGGGAAGATGGTTTCTTTTGGCTCTTGTTTGAGAGGGTATAGGCCATCATGGCAAGAGAGGCATGGTGGAGTTCGTGTCTTCAGGTGCATGGTGGTGACACACCACACATGCTGACAGATGAGGGAGCCAAGAGCAGGACAATGTGGCTCTTAGCTGGCTTTCTCTTTTGTGTTTTCATGCAGTCTAGGACCCCGGCCCAAAGGAAGATACTGCCCACATTCAGTGTGAGTCTTCTTCCCTTACTTCAACCTCTCTGGAAAGAATCTAGCAGGCATACCCCAGTGTGCCTTGTTAACGCCTGTTCTAGGCTTCATTCTGTTGCTGTCATGAAACAGCAACAACAAAATCTTGGGAAGAATGGATTTATTTGGCTTACAAATCCAGATTACAATCTGGAATCTACTATGGTGGGAAGTCAAGACAAGGAACTTAAAGCGTCTCACCGACAGTCAAGAGCAGAGAAAGAATAAGGCATGGAACCTTGTTTGTTGCTCACTCTCAGCTAGCTTTTGCCTCTCTTATACTGTTTCAGAACCATTGCCTGAGGGGTGGTGTCACCCACAAGTGGCTGTGTCTTCCTATATCAGCTAACAATCAGGATGAACCTCACAGGTATGCTTCCAGACCAACCTTATTAGATAAGTCTTCACCATTAAGGCTCTTTTCCCAGGTAATTCTAGGTTGTGTTGAGTTGACAGTTAAAACTGACCAGCCCAATGCCCTAGGCATCTCTTAATTTAATCATGCTGACCATGAAGATAAACCATCACTATTAGGAAAAACCTCTCCAGCACATGCATCTGTAAGGACATTTCTCGCTCTTATTTTCAATAATGGTATCTGGCTAATTAGGATACAGGTAGATATGCAAGGAAGTGAATTGTCCAGGTGACTTCGAGGTCTGGAAAGACATTTATTTTCTTCAATGCTCAGCTTCTCTAGCTGCAACTGATTTGTCACGTCTCAGCTCCCTAAAGCCCTTGTGAGCATTGGCCAAGGCATCTGGAATGAATGCTTCACCTTCAGCAGCACAACCAAGGCCCTGCCCCTATCCAACACTTAACACTTCTCTCAAGTTTTTAGTGTCACATCAAGCCTGACATAAACAAACGTGATCACAGAACGCATTCCATATGCTTGCTTTCAAGTCACACAGAATAAAGACGCTAACACATGTTTGTATGGTTGTTCATAGGACAATTTTATGTTCTGTGAGTGGGTATGCATGCGCATACTCTGCTTTTCTAAATGCCCCAAATAAGCTGTCTTTAATATTTAGCAAGTGGTTTAGAAGACAGAAGGAAACAAACCAAGATTAAACCAAACAGTGGCTGTTCAGAGTTTTAAACCCCACCTCAAACTCATAAACATGACATTTAGTTTTATGCGTTAAAACATATTAATGATTCAAATAAGTCAACAGGTTAAAAACTTTAAACCCACAAATTATAGTACATAGTATCCCATATGTGCAATGATTAATTAAGCACCGGATACATACAATTCCAAGTACTGCATGTTTACGGGACCAAGAAAGGAAATCATAGACTTGAGTCAGATCTCCAAGAAATGTGTAATTGGATAAGTTGCAGAGGCGGCAAGAGCTAATGTTCATACTAGCCATTACAGCAAATAAGAGGATTAGACAGCCCTGTCATTACACAGGAGGGGAGGGAGAGGCAGGGGACTTGCCGGCTCCCCCCACCCCAGGAGGTATGTAGCTCCATGCTAGCAAGCTTCGTCATGTGCATGCATGCATACCTCTTGCTCCTTATATATCACGTTAATGGCTACCTTGGACACTTCCAAGGTGAATACAAACCTAGGAAGCCAACACTAGTTGATATATTTACCATTATATTAAATAACATATGCTGTAAACACTTTGAATGCAATTGCTTCATCCGTACTGCTATGCCATCGTGCCATTAGTTTTAATCTTTTTGTTGTTGTTGTTGGCACAAAAAGATGACATTGTTATTCTCCTCATGTTATGACTTAATTACATGTATCCAAAATTTTACTAATTTCTTTAATCACATTTCTCTTTTTATCCCAAACATTCTGACTGGGGTTAATATTTTTGATTAGGGAGCACTTATTCAGGATCTCTTATAGACATGGTCTAGGCAACACATTATCACTTCTTATTTGTTTTAGAATATATTTTTTATTCTTAGTTTTGCATAATGAATTCATACAGATAAAATTCTAGTTTTTGAGGGTTTTTTTTCCCTTAGGTTATGGGAAAATGTCATTTCAATGTCTTCTGACTTCCATTGTTGGGACAAGAAGTCAGCTGCTAGGCTAACTGTCATTATCTTATGAAAAAAATATACTTCCATTATAATCAAATAAGTATATGTATCCTTATATATAAGTATGTATATATACATACTTGATTGTAAGTAAATCACATTTTTTGTTACACAATGATTTTATGTGTACTTGTAGAGTCCTAGACATTCAACACTTGAATTTGTTGGTCTTTGAACCATGAACATTGGATTCTTACTGTAACAGAAAACCCTCAGCCATTTCCAGTGTGGCTATTACCTCATTCCTATGCTCTCTATTATATTCTTTTGTGACTGTTTGATTCTGAAATTTGTGCAATACCACAAGGTTCTTAATGTCTTTAAAATTATTTCTTTTTTTGTTTATTTGTGTATATGTGTGTGTGTGTGTGTGTGTGTGTGTGTGTGTGTGTGCGCGCGCGCGCGTATGCTTGTGGATGTGTGTATGTTCAAGTAGTCTAGAAGAGATTGTTGGTTCTCCTGGAGCTGAAGCACAGATGCTGGGGCCTGAGCTCCAGCCCTCTAGAGAACAACAGGCATTCACAACCACCGAGCTGGGTCTGGAGAGATGGCTCAGTGGTTGAGAGCACTGACTGCTCTTCCAGAGGTCCCGAGTTCAACTCCCAGCAACCACATGGTGGCTCACATAACCACTGAGCCATCTCTTTAGGCCCCTTAATGTCTTCAACTTGTTTCCTACATTTTTTTTTCCTGTGCTGAACTAATTCCTCTGGTAATACTTTCCATTTCTTTTGTTTTTCCTGTGAGGTAACTTGGTTGACTGCTTTTACTATAATTTTAATCTTAAATTTTATTTAAGATTTTCTTGGAAGATTTTAATTGATATTAAAGTCAATTCCTAGCATCTTGTGTTTGCATGCTTATTGTGAATGTTTCTGTGAATTCTTGTTTGCTGGAGCATTTACCTTTATTAATTTTGAGGTGTTGGTTGAAGGCATGTTCCTTCAGTAAGAAAATGGCTTAAAGAGGGCCCTCCCAATGGGTGAATATTTTAAAATTAGTTGTATTTTTTAAAAGGCAAATCTGAACTATAAATTATTTTGAAAGTGGACACTGTTAGAATTCTTAGTGGAGATATTGTCCTCGTCACCTTATCTCCAAGCCTGAAAAAAGAGGTACTTTTTTTTTTTTTTTTTTTTTTTTTTTTTTTTTTGAGACAAAGTCTCCTTCGTAGCCTTTGCTGGCCTAGAACTCAGTATGTAGACCAGGCTGGCCTCTAACTCACAGTGATCCATCTGCCTCTCAAGTGCTGGCATTAAAGGTGTATGCCACCTTTAAGTCCCAGATAGACACACTTCCTTCGGTAGGGTTTTTATTTTCTTCATCTGTATTCCTTGTTTTCTCTTGGGTCTTCTCCCTTGAATTTGAAGGCTGATGCAAAAGTCTGTTCCACATCGCTTTCACTTTGCACTTTAAAATGGAAGTTCCAAGCATTATTTCAATATTCCCAGTACAGAACCTAAATTCAGAGCTTTGTTGCCAATATACTTTTTGCCCCTTTGATCAACCTTTACTGCCCGGTGATTTTCTTCTCTTTTCCATATGAATTAATTTAGAAGGACTTTACTTTTAAAAAGTTAGGTGAAGAAAGCCAGCATCTACCTCTGTTGTTCCCAGTGGAAGGGCAGATTCAGTGATTCTATCAGAAGCATGTCAATAAACAACAGCTCATGGAAAGTTTGGGAGCTAAGCTTCACTTTTTAATTACCTCCCAAAGCCCCACCAGTCCTTGACTCTGAAGCATAGGCTAAAATATGATCTTCTGTAGTGCGTGGCCTGCACTTAAACTTTTTCACAGATATAATCTATATACAGGTATATTTATAATGGAGGTTATAGCAAGAATAGTTTCCTTGCCTGGGGATGATAACAGCTCAGTAGTAGAGTGCGTGGCAAAGCTGTGAGATGTTCCAGATTGGCTCCCCCAACATTGCAAAAGAAAAGACAGTGCAACACTAAGGACTAAGGACATTGTAGATAACCAAGATGCTCTTTCCTATGGTACACACAGAAATCCACAAATACAGTTAAGATCCCAGAACTTGATAACAGGAATAGATTACAGGGGTAAAACCACCGGCCATAGTGAATGTTAACAGGAACAGATGAAAAGGATCCAACTATGTTACCACAACCTGAGAGGAAAGGAAAAGGGAAATGAAAATGAAGGAGAAGGTTCTCTTACTGTTTCCCAACGTCGTTTGTGTGTCTCTGATTGACGTATCTACTTATTTTTAATAATCACCCTGGTGGCCCGAATCCAACTAACCACAAATAGTAATCTAGACAGTGTTCGCACTTGTTGGTACAATGGTCTCTTGTAGAGGGCCCTGAATTGCTTACAGAGTTTATCCCGAACCATCTCTGTGTTCCCTTCAAAGAGAGAGCAATATTTGGCCTTGACCCAAGCTTTCTCTCTGCTCCTTGCTTAGAGAAGTGAGAAGATGAGGTAATTGCTGTGCTAAGCTGGTCTAGAGTAGCGGTTCCTAACTTTCCTAACGCTGTGACCCTTTAATCCAGCTCCTCATATTCTAGTGACTCCCACCCAGAAAATTATTTCATTGTCGCTTCACAAGTGTAATTTTGCTACTGTTATAAATTGTAATGTAAATATCTGACATGTGACAAGGTGGCACCCCACATGTTGAGAACTGAGGACCTTGAGGGACAGGGGACCCCACTGTTTTCCTTGAGATATTTTAAAATTCAAGATGTTAAATTCCCCTCTGAAAGAGAAAAAACCCTGTCCTGCAACCACAGGGTGAAGAGTTCTGAAAGATACACAGAGCAGAAAGGCTTTGAACGTCACTGTCTGAATCCTATGAGACACATAGAATCATATGTGTATCCCTCAAGTTGTCCAGGAACCAGAGGATTCTACCTCTAACCACCTCTGATGGACTCTGTGCTTGGCTCTCAGAGGCAAATGCACATTGCATAATGAATGTGTAAGCAACAGAGTCCTCTGCTAGTGCCAAATATTCTCAGCTAATTTTCTCTCTCTCTCTCTCTCTCTCTCTCTCTCTCTCTCTCTCTCTCTCTCTCTCTCTCTCTCTCTCTCTCTCTCTCTCTCTCTCTCTCTCTCTCTTCACTGTAAAGAGGAGTACTGAAGGGTCTGGGTTAAGTCAGGGTGGAATGGGCTGGACTCAGTTTTTTTTCATTTTGGGATCTTAAAGATATAGAGATTAGAAGAGCAACTTTCCTTCTGGTTTCTTCCAGTACAGCCTTGAGTAATGAGCTTACCAAAACTGTATGTACACTTTCGGCTATACAGTATTTTCCCTCCTGTACCCCATAGACTGCAGAACACCTTTCCATCCAAAGATAATTCTCCAAGTGAGTAGAGACACTGAAGGCCTGCAAAGCCAAGTGCATGGAACCAGCAGACTTTTTCAGAGGCCAGGTGCTCTAACTCATGGCTTACCGCTCTAAGGAAATGAACACAGGCCAATAAGGACGGTAGCAGCAGTGCTGGTGAATGCGGGCCCCGTTTCACAACGCTTCTCGGGCATCCTTCTTTTCCTTGATTTCTTTTGACATGCAGAGAGATGACTGACAGGTGACTCATAGCCATCAAAATTAAATCTCAACATGAGCACTTTTAGCAGACATAGGGAGGCTCCGTCATAATATTTTAAACACGACTTCTCCTACACATCCTGAAGGGATGGGTGACAGAGCATCGGTTCATGAGAAGCTGTCCTTAAAGGATTGGAGGGCAGACTTTTAGACCAGTGGTTCTCAAGCTTCCTAATGCTTGACCCTTTAATACAGTTCCTCAATCATAAATATATTCCCTTGCTACTTAATCACTGCAACTTTGCTACTGTTATGAATCATAACGTAAATATATGTGTTTTCCGGTGGTCTTATGTGACCCCTGTGAAAGGATCATTCGATACTCCCGGTCCCCAAAGGGGTTAAGACCCACAGGTTGAAAACTGCTGCTCTAGAGCCAGGCTTCCTGCACTTGGTCCCTGCTAACCCTCTGATTCTTCACTGTAGACTAGAATAATAATGATAATGGTACTTGCTGGGGCTTAACCATTTACATCTACAGGTCTTCGGAAGAGTGAGGGGTCCACTGCACATACTTTTCTGTTCTTCATTGTACCCCTTCATCAAGTTACCTGTGATCATTGGCACAGGGAAGGGACATGACGGCAAAGATCAAATGGAGGGAATATCTTCTGAGGCTTTTGATTGTCAGAAGATAAGCTTTCAGGAAATGGAAACAAGACCGAGATAACCGATTGGTAGACCACAGATGGTTATAAGAAATCGTTCTGTCCTCTATCCCAGTTGCACACTAGATAGAGGAGGATGCTACCAACCCGAGGATAGAGATGTTGTGGATAGAGATGTTGCAAAATCATAGGTATTGGTAGGCTTCTGAAACACAGACCTTTTGGTCTTGGTTCCTGTGCCCGTGTTAGGGATGCCAGAGCTAGAACAAAAGCAAACCAAACCCTGCATGTATGAGCTCAAACATTCAATAACAAAACAAAACAATCTCAACAAACAGAGTGGTCCCATGTCTCACTACTCTAAGGTAGCAATGGCTGATGAGACTTTGGTGGATGTGGTTTCTCTGTTGGTCCCCAGAGTTTTGTCCTGGCACTTGCGTGCCATTGTGGCCACCAAAAGCTATATATGGAAGATGGGAGTAAGGCCTCCTCTAATGGAAGTAAGGCCTCCTTAGCAACCAGCTTTCAGGACATGGAAACAGGACTGAGATTGGTAGACCATAGATGGCTATAAGAAATCATTCTGTCCTTTATCCCACTAGCTAGAGCAGGATGCCACCAACCAGAGGAGGCAAGGGATGTTGGACAAGACGCCATTCCCATTAAAAGCCATAGTGAGCATTGGGAGACTGAAAGTGATAGTAGCCTTTTCCACCACCTGTAATGCCCTCTTGGGGCTCAGTATCCTGGGAAAGGGAGAGAGATCAAGAAAAGCTGACTCCTGAAATTAACAGGAGACCAAAATGGACATTAAAATGATTTGTGAAAGCCTTATTCATAATAGCCAGAACATGGAAACAGCCTAAGTGTCCCTCAGTAGAAGAATGGATAAAGAAACTGTGGTACATTTACACTATGGAATACTACTCAGCTATTAAAAACAAGGAATTTCCAAAATTTGTGGACAAATGGATTGAACTAGAAATGATCATAATGAATGAGCTAACCCAGAAGCAGAGAGACTCAAATAGTATATACTCACTTATAACTGGACAGTAGCCCAAAGGGCATGTCTCATGAAAGTCTTCATTCACCAGGAAAGTGGGATAGAGGTGAGGATATCCTAAGGTGAGAGAAATATAAGAGATAAGGAAATAGATGGATCCAGAGAGTCCTAGAAACCTACAAGAAGAACACTATGATGGGCGGATCTGGGCTCAGAGGTTCTGCTAGATCTATGGCACCAACCAAGGACAATACATGCAGTCGTCATCAAACCTCTACCCAGATCTAGCCAAGGGACAGGACATTCTCCACAGTTAAGTGGAGACTGAGGACTGACTTTCACATGAACTCTGGTGCCCCATATTTGGCCATGTCCCCTTGATGGGGAGGCCCCCTTGATGGCACTTGGAGGAAGGATAGCAGACTACCAAGAAGAAACTTGATATCCTAGCATCATATTCAAGGGGAGGAGGGCCCCTTCAGTCACAGTCATAGGGAAGGGGAATGGGGTGAAAGTGGGAGGGAGGCAGAAATGGGAGGATGCATGGGATGGGATAGCAATTGAGATGTAATATGAATAATTTTATTTTTCAATAAAAAAATAAATAATTAATTAAAAATGAGTTGTGAAAAAGATCAGATGCATCTTTTTCCATCCCTATACATTTGAATTTGCAAATGGATGGTTACACCTGCTTTTCCTGTTTCCTCCTGACTCAGACACGGCCCTCTTTCAAGGACAATGACCTAAGCACTGGCTGGAAGGATTTGGTTCACCACTGGCAACATGAGAGTCACCAGGGTGTGTCTCCCCAACCTGCCATGGCCCAACCAAGACTAGAAGAGCCTGGGGACTTGGAAGCAGCTGACTCCATGAGATCACAGTTGGAACATCTCAGGTTAGGGGAGGTTGATTGCTGGGGAGCTCTTTCTGGGGGAGGAGCAGAAAAGGGGAGCACCAGTCAAACTGCTAGACTCTGCAGTTTAGCAACTGTGGTCCTCTGTATGCTGGTAAGATTGCAATGCTGTTATCCTTCTCAGGCAGGGCTCGCCCAACAAACACAAATCTGTGTCTACTGTAATTCAGGCATTGGGTTTCCACACTCATTAAGTGTGTCTATTCCAAGCTAAACGTGTGTGGTGGTGAGTGGTGTCATCACGGGTGCGTAAAGGAAAGTCCAGTCCAGAGGCTTTGGAGCACTTTTCAGAAGAGAGGATTCCTAAGATAAGTCATAGAGGTTAAATGGGAACTCATTATACTGGACCCAACAGTTGGGGTACATAGCTCTGGCTAAAGATACATCTTGAACAAAGGTATGGAGCTGAGGGGCAATGTGTGTGCAAAGCTTGGGCTTTTGGCATCACTGGATGGTACATAAAGGTGAGCTTGCAGATGGAAGCTTGAGCCATACCATAGAAGGTCTTGAATGCCACCATTAAGAGTTTGACCTCAGTTCTGTAGTCAACAGGGAGCTGGTGGCTAGTTTGTGACAGGAGAGTAGTAGGGGGTGTTTCTATTTTACAAAGCTTGGCAGGATGTCCAGGGATTATCACAAGGGGCACACGGGACAGCAGCAGCAGCAACAACCAGCCAACTAACCAAACTAATAAACAAAAACAGGGCTTGTTAGCATACTGCCCCAGTCTGCCCAACAACCTATGACGTCATTACCTTCCTGCCACTAGGAATGGCCCTACCCAGGATTATAAAAAAGACAAACCCATCTCTCTTCTCTTCACCTCTTACCTCTCTCTCTCTCTCTGTCTCTCTCTCCCTCTCTCCCTCCTTCCTGTCTCTCTCTCTCTCTCCTTCTCTCTGAGGTACCCCTACCACTATAATAAACTTCTCCGTGTCATATCTGATGTGGAGTATATTTCATATTTCAGCTCTATCTTTCAGTCTTCTCGTTCTTAAATGAGTTCCAGCAACTATCCAGCCTAGCCTGAGGACCACCGATTGGCATCTTGCTTATGAAGGAAGGTCCAGAGGCCATTTCAGACTAGCTAATCAGTCTCGGATCCGTTATCTAGGCTGATTTTAGTTGACCTCGAAGAGCAAGACTATACTCCTTGGAATCTAAGGCCCTGGCGTAGTTTCCTTCTGGCAGCAAAGGATCTGGATTCTTCTCTCTCTCTCTCCTGCCTCCTGACCTGGCTGCGGTGCGGAATTCCCAGTTCCAGCCTTCCAACAATCCCCACCCAGCTGTTCTCTGCTCCCTCCCGAAACCTGCCAATGATATTCCTGGAATGAGTCGGCCAGTCCTCAAGCCCCTCAACACTGGGTCAGTGTGATGAGAACAGGTGGCTCCTGGCTTCAGCTTGCTTGAAGTTGACATGAATTAGGCCCTCAGCCCAAATCTCCAAGATTGCACTCCTACTTAGCGTTGGGTTTTCGTAATTAACAGTGTGTCTGGGGCTTCCGGGATCGCAGTAATACGATACCGCCTCCTTCAAGGACTTGGCTGCATTTCTAAAGCTCTGTTCTGCTGGCTTCAGTCTGCCTTTCCCCAACTTATTATTCATGCCTGCGTCTCAGATTTTCATATCGCACACCCATTCGTGGCCCAGAAATACTTGGAAATGGAAAGAAAGGAAAAAAGGGACAAGACTAAGGGGGAGAGAATGGCAAATTGTAAAGGAGGCTCACGTGGAGGCTGTTGCGGCCAGAGCAAAGGGGCAGATTTATGGACAATTTCATGAGCTTGTGGGCCTGGGTAGGCCGAGAAGTATGTAAAGATCTCTAAGAGTCGAGTGGAGAGTACGGGGCAGAGAGAGGTGGGTTGACGCCCAGGAAAAGGAAATGTGTATGGCGTGCTTACAAGATGAAAACGCAGCTCTTCCTATTGATTCAATTAGTTTATCTCAGCAGCTCAGCCCTGAGCTGCGAAGGTAGGAAAGTCTCAGGTGTAAGCAGGCAAATGAGCTTGCTGCTCCGAGGTCCTAGAAAGACAGGAGCTGGCTCTGTTGCCGTCCGCGCTGTTTTCTTAGAGAAGATTCCTTTTAACAAAAGAGCCTCCGCTCCCTGCTGTTAGCCTCCCCCTACCCCCTCGCCCCTGCCCCCGCGACCCCGCCGCCCCCGCCCCATTCTTTAGGTAGGTTAGTCCACTGACTGCAGGGCAGGTGTTTCAGCACACTGGGCTTAATGACTTAGCCACCTGGGCTTTTCCGTTAGAGAACAGTTGGGCAATGTGGCCAGCCAAGGAGCCGGAGCAGAGCTGAAAGCGCACCTAATTGGGGCAGGAGCCAATCCTACAGTGTCACGACGCTAAGACTTCCTCAGTGCCCTGGCCAACACAGCATCTCGTGTTCAAACTTTAAAGAGCACACCATCTTCAAATTCTGTCTCCACAGGCTGAATTTGGTTTCAGGTAAGGCCTTTGTATACCTGACTTTTTTTTCTTCCTTTTAATTAAGTGCGTCTAATGAGTATTAGGGTGGAGGTGCTCTGACTTAAGAAAACACTTCATTTTTCCAGGTAGGAGAACTGCAACCCCTACAGACAGTTTTCACAGCTAAGAAAGACAAAGGCGCTATGAGCCACAGCACTGGGGCCCCTCTGTCAGAGGTCTCTTAGCACACACTCCTTCATGAGTTTCATTCTGGCCCTTCCTTGGAAGAACTGCCTGGACCACTCCTCCTCTACATGGTCATGTGGGGTGGTGTGGCATCTCCAGGAAGTATCCCTAGCCTGCACACTGCAGCACCTTGAGGACAGACCCCGGAAGCAAACCCTACACAGAAACATACAGGCTGCTGTCTCCAGCCCCAGTACAGACTCTCAGGCATGTACGTGCACGCACACAAGCACTGCAAAGACAGCTCTGTCACTCATGTGTGATAGCAGGTGGCTTTGTGTATGAAATGAAGTCACTGTCACATGGAGGGAAACAATGAGCTAAGGGAACTGCATGACAGGCGCCATCCCTCTGAAGCCAGCAGGGCGAGGCGTTTTCTAGAGAGCTCCGGTTTTTCTGTACAGCAGATTGGACACGATAAATAGGGACAGTGAGGTGGACAGATCCAGCGAGAGAATGCCTGTCTCAAAGGAAGGAGCCAGCTTCTTGGCAGCCAGGAGGATTTCTAATTCTTAACACGCGGTGTGCTTTTCTCTTTTTAAAATCTCCCGTTCAAATGACTTTTCCTCCTCCCCCTTTCAAATAAATAGGATGCCTTTAGAGCCTTTTCGGCTTTCTTTGAAAATAACAATAGCTTTGCAGGCCCCCCCCCGCCAACACTCAGGATAAAAACTCTCTATTGCAATACAAATAAGAGATTAATTTAATTTCATACCAGGCTGCACTCCATTTTGGAAGATCTTTGGATCACTTGTAATGAGAAGGACAGGGTGAGAAAGAAAGAAACCAAATGCCATGGCTTTAATGCGGAGACAGCACTCCTGAACACTGAACAGCACTAAGCAGAGTCCAGTGGAGCATGCCATAGAATAATGATTCTTACAACAGTGACTCGGGCGGCCCTCCTCCTCCAGCATGTACATTCTAAACCAAGGAAGAAGGGAATGGCATCTCATGCCATACCTGGAAGGGGTACATGAACTAGCTCCCCTGTTGGAAGGACCTTGCTGTTTGAGATTGCAGTCCTCCCAGTCCAGATAGCCATTCTGAGCTTGACCATAGATAGAGGTCTCCCTCTCCCCAGCAGGGCCTCCTGCTCTCTCCCTAACCTCATCTGGATAATGTCTTTAGACATAAGATGCCCTGACAACATTTGTTATATGGCTTTTGACACAGTTCCCTGCCAGCTCTCCCCTCCCTGCACCTGTAGGATTAATTAGGTACTGTGTTCTGTTCCCCTTCATATATAATAGGAACGTGCTGCCAAATGCAAATCAAGCATCATTAGAGTGCCTAATTCCAACCAATTATGTACATTTATCCTGGGAGTGCCACCCCCACCCACTCCCCACGGACTCTGTAGCCTATCTCCCTGAAGTGGTTCATGCTCATGGTCTTCCGAACCTTGTACTTTGCCTTCTGCTCCTCCTGCTTTCATGGACTGGTGGCCAACAGCGACCCAGGAAAGAGGAGACCCACATCCCTTCATGTCATAGCGAGAACAGAAAAACTAGACAAGAATATTCTGTGCCCATCACATCCGTTTTGTCCATGGAGGGGATTCAGGACTCTTGGAAACTCCAAAGGGAAAAATCTCCTGGAGCCGGACATTGGCTAGAACACCAGCAGGCTGAAATTATTCAAGCACGAACTGCACAAATTTGTAAATTGGACTTTGGAAAGATTTTTAAGATTGTCAGCTAATTGATCAGAAGCTCAAATCAGTCATCTAGGCTGCTGACACCACTTGACGCTGCACTGGTGCTCCAGTTCCGAGCACAGCATTTCAATGAGGAGTCGCCTTGGTCCTTGAGCTAGCAGCTAGCCCCCTCATAGTGCAATGATTTACAAAGTATGGGGAAAATTCTTTTCTCCCTTTCTCCCCACAAACACCCCCCCACTCTGTTTTAATTAAATACCAGGTGAAACAAAGGCCAAACCATAAGGCAGATGGATACTTACTAGCTTGCTCTGGTTAAATAAATGTTGGACTATAACAAGAGCACAGTGGATAAGAGCAACAAAGAAGATTCTAATTATCTTTAATTAGCCCATCCACAGTCAATTCCAAGGTCTTCAACAAAGAAACCTCCTTCTGGGTTTTCCTCAGGACTGACCAATTGGCCCACCCACTTCATCACCTAGCTTGTGGTTGCACTGGGAAGGATGGGCAGGGAACAAATGGCCTCAGAAGTTGTCATGAGGGCATAGAGCTGCATAGAACAGTTCAGAAAGCATGGCGGGAAGAACAAACACACACAAACATCTCCAGGTGAAGGGAAGGCTGCCAGGACAGCATTCTTGGGTTGATTGGCACTGTCCTGTTGAGAATTCACACAAATGGTGTACATTAATGCTTCACTCAAATATCAGTGGGTCTTCAGCTTGGCATACATTGAAACCACCCGCGGGAAGAAGCTGTTTTGGTTTTTGAAACAAGATTTCTCTGTGCTGCTCTGGCTGTCCTAGATCTGGCTCTGTAGACCAGGCTGATCTTAAATTCCGAGACTCGTCTGCCCCTGCCTTCTGAATGCTGGTATTTAAAGGCCTGGGCCTGGCTAGAAGAAGCGTTTTAAACGCTGCTGCTGGATCCAGTCTTTGAAGTTGTACTTCAAATGATCTGGTTTGCAGCTTTGGCTCTGGGTCTTCTAGGTGCAGGTGAGATTGAGTTGGATGCTGGGGAAAATGCACAGGTCAGTGGTTTTCAAGCTCAGTGAACCTCAGAATCACCTGTAGGGCTTGATAATCTGTTTCCTGGAGATCAGCCTCAGAGTTCCAGATTCAGTAGGGTGGGGCCAAGCCAGGAAGGGCAAGGTGGCATAAGGCAGGGACTCTTCTGTAGTTTTAGCACAATCATGGTAATCCTGGTCTCTGAGTTAAGGACTGTAGTTTGACCGCTGGAGTGATAGGCCAATTTGGGATTGTCAGATTGATTGGGTTAAGAAATACCTAGGGCAGTAGCGAGGAGGCCCACATTAGGACACACCTGTGTAGGTGTTTCCCAAGAAGAACTCTCTTAAATGTGGGTAATGCCATGCCGTGGACTGAGGTTCTAAGCTGAATAAAAGTTGGGAAAGAGACAGCTGGTTGAATACTGCCGTTCTCCAACTGTCTGCTTCTTGAGGCCAGCCCAGAAGTGAGAAAGCTTCTATGTGCTCCCACTGTCATGCCTTCCCCGACTGTGATAGGTTGTATGCTCAACGCCTGAGCCAAAATAAGCATACCTTCCTTGAGTTGATTCTTGCCGGATATTTAGTTACATTACAGCATGATCATTAAAAAAAAAAAGTGCTGACCTAGGTGGTGGGTCATCTGTTTCTGGGTCCTGAGACCACTCAGTAGAACTGGACTCTGAGGAACCCAGAGGCAGAGCTGGGGGTCTCATTTACATATGCTTGGGGGCCAAGTCCTGCCTTTTATCCATCCAGTTCCCTCATAGCAGGCCTAGTAGCCTCCAAAAAAGGAGCTTTACTATTCGTTTCCGCTCAGTTCCTCCCCCAACCGATAACCTTCTAAACGCCAATGTGGATATGTGACAGTCCCAAAGGATATAGTGTCTTGGCATAGTCAGCCATCTTTGGTAAGTCCTTTATGCCTCCTGGATCCCAGTTAGCCAGAAACGTCTTTCTGAATTCTTCCGCATTCCACCCTAGAGGCCATCTTCTACTCTCAGGGCTACCTTTGCTATACCAGGTAGAGCCACAGTACCCCAGCCTCCTTCCCGGGATAAGGATCAGCCTAATCAGATGACATAGTAGCCAAATAGCAGTAACCATAGTTACCACCATTCATGGAGTCCTGTGTTGGAACTCCACACACACCATTCCTTCGGTGTGATCCCCATATTAGCCTGGAGAGACAAGAATGGTTATGCCCAACTAATAAATGAGAAAAGTCAGACTCAGAGAGTGACACATCTTGGAGCTATGTAGGGAGGGTAATAGAATATGAAGCTGGGCTTGCATCCAAAGTATGCAATCCACTACAGCTTTCTACCTGCCTGGCCGTAGGTGGACAGTGTTGGGGCCCCCCAGCTGCTACATGGCATGGTTTCTATTCTCAGATACAGCTGGATAGACTTCAACCTTGGATGCATAACCTGCCAGACTCCAGGCTCACAGCCTCATCTATAACGGGAGGGGTTAAGCTAACCAGGTTATAATGCTCGCTCAGGCACTAATATCCTACAGTCCTCTGTGGCTGACAGGATTGTAACTCTTTTCCTGGGGCTCTGCCCTGCCCTGTGCCAACAAGACACAACCAGGAGGCTGGTTTCCAGGGAGTGCACTCTATAGCTGCAGCTCTAGTGGCGCCACTCAGCCGAGTGGCAGGAGGTTATGTCAATCGTCTGAGAGGCCCTTTATTATAGTTTATGGTCCAGTTGTCAAATATCCCCCCGGAGACCCTCACCATAGGGTTGTCTGGGATAACAGAGGACTGAGAAATGGTCACCCTGAAAGCTGATGGAGAAGTAGATGGGAAACAAGGGCACTGAAATCAGTGAACAGCCCCTGCCTGGCCATCCTTGAGCAGCAGCCCGGTGTGTGTGTGTGTGTGAGTGTGTGTGTGTCTGTGTGTCTGTGTTCTCGAGAGGAGCCTGTAAAGGCCACTGTTGAAGACAAGTTGGGCTCAGCTCTCAGCAGCTGTTTTGGGCCAGCAGGGAGTGTGGGTGTATTGTCTGAGGCTGCTCTTACCGAATTGTATTATAACAGTCACTGCTACTGTCGGGATAGAGGATTTCATGCTATTTCCTTCCAAGATCAATTGCATTTGACCTTGAGGTAGGAACTTTATATTGAAATTGTTTCTTTTCTTTCAAAATACTCCCCTCCCATGCCTTCCCCCTCTCCCTTAGCTACTTTGCTCCGCAGTCACATATTTACACTGCCGTTGTGTTCTGTCTCAGACCCAAAGTAAAAGAGACAGGCAACAGTGGACAGACATCTCTGAAGCCATGTGCTCCAAGCCTTCTTCCACATTTAAGCTGAGTTTCTTAGCTATTTTGTGACAGTGGCGAAAAGCTGACCAGCACAGTAGGGTCACCCACACACTCCACACCAACAGCGGCAACCAGCCACAGAACTTTTAACTGTGTTATCACAGTGCTAAAAGTAACATCCGAAACTTAGGAGTGGTTTGAATCTGTATGCCTCCTTTGTAGGGCTTCAAGGCAGTCTATATACATTATCTTGTCTGTGCTCACAGAAACCTTCAGTGGAAAAGGGAGAAAGGGAAAGTGGGATTAAGCAAAAGAAGAAAATGCATGTTTGCTCAGTGTGGAAAGGAGCCAGAGAGACCTAGTGAGTCACCTGAAGTCTCACAGGTGCTGAGGTGGCTGATGGCCTTCAGATTTGCTTACTTGACTTTCAGTTCAATTATTTTCTAGGTTAGTCTGTGGTGCCTCTGGTAGTTATAGCTCCAGCCGGGGGGGGGGGGGGGGGGGGAGCGGGGAAATGTAATTTCTTTTTCATTATTTGTTGGTTTTTTTTTTCTCTTTAGTTTTTAATTGTCACTGCCTGTCTGTGTCTGTCTCTGTGTCTGTCTCTGTGTCTGTCTCTCTGTCTCTCTCTCTGTATGTGTGTGTGTGTGTATGTGTGCACGTAAGATGCCCACAAAGCTCACAGGCACTGGAGTCTCCAGAAGCTGGAGCGGTTGGGAGCTGCACACATGTGATGTTATTAACTGAACTTGGGTCTTAGCAGTTGATACTTTTAACCACTAAAGCCATTACTCCAGCCCTCAAAGAATGTACTTTTCAAGATTCAGGAGGGGTGGAGTGCCCTGACTTGTGAGGGAATTTTTCTCTGTGAATGCATGGCTGGGGCGGGTGTGTGAGCCTGAGCTGTGAGGCCTACAAGGGGAAGGCACCCTGACAGAGGTTTGGTCAGGGTGCAGTGACACTCTGTCCTCAGTTTCTGGATGCCTGTTAATAATCTTTGGTTAATGGGATCTGACTTGCAAGTCAGAGAGTAGAATGTGTGTGCGTGTGTGTGAGTGTGTGTGCGTGCGTGTGTATTTGTGTGAACACCATGTGTGGTGGATATAGAAAGATAACAGGGCTGAGGAGAGGAGACAGCATGTATTTCAGGTAAAGTTCAGATAGAAAACTATGTTTTGTTTTGTTTGTTATTCCTGGCTGAAAATATCAAGTCAGTGGAGAAGTTAGTGATCAAACTTAGTAAATTGTATAATTAGATAAATCATGTTTAAAAAGTGACTTCCCAGGACTCTATGCTAGACCACTTGTCTAGCGTGTACAAAAAAAAAGATGCTCCTTTATGGGGAGGACCAGAAAAGGGAATTACCTTTCTGTAAAGTCATATTTTAATCATTTTAATTAGAGTCGGTTGGTGAGCACTGGCAGATTTCCAGTGATTACATAGGAATAAGAACAAGCCAGGGTTCCTGGCATAAAGTATGAGTCCCTAAGATGCAGAGACAATCTTGGATGAGCTTTGATTAAGAAACAGAAATGATCTTAAGAAACAATCCTGCAATTAGAGCCAGGTCGTCAGGAGATGTCATTTACCTGGACCAGACATTGAACAGTGCAGGGTGGGGGTGGAGTTGGGGGGGGAGGGGGAGAGGCCGCTTCTTAGCTGAACAAGGTGTGTAATTAATTGGTCTGCTGGTCTCTGCTCAACCAGTTATCAGCCTTAATTGGTTTCTCACTGAGAGCAAAGGGAAACACAGAATGGCTGGAGCTCTGCTGCTGTTGCTACTGTTGTTAGCGCCTGCACACCCGCCATTCTGGTGGATTTACAGGATCACTCGAGAGCAACTTCAGACCTCTGTCCTTCCCTCACCCAATGAATTAGAAACTTACTTTTGTACCAGTTGCGGAGAACTGTTTTCAAACTTGGCCTTGGGTGGGTTACAATGCGGTAGAAGGATACAGACGTGACAACACCCTGGTGCCATGTCATTAGCCATGAAAGAACTGTATGGAACAACTACAAGGAATGGAGCTACGGATTTGCTTGAATGTTACATACAGGCCCAGGGGAGGAGCAAGTGGTACCTAAACTGAGATCTTATTTTAGTTTTGTGTGTGCGGGCATGCGCACTCCTGCCGGTTTTTCTGGCCAGGAGGAGTTTGGAAAGATTAAATTGTAGGTGGCAAAGAGAGCAGGATCAAGGAGAATGAAGAAGGTACAGACTCCCCATAGTTCTTTCCATAAGGATTGGCAAATGGAGTGAGGTCGCTGCAACTTGTATTGCCTGAGGAGAGAAGTAAGTGGGCTGCCAGTATCCGCAGATGCCAGGGAGAAGCTGAAAACAAACAGTGGAAAAAGAGAAAAAGGGAAGGGAGATGTTGAAGGAGAAAGGATGAAGCCAGATGTTGAAGATGAAAGGTGCTGGGATTCTGCTTCAGTTTGCTTACCTGTGATGTCATTGCCTACCTGCCATGGGGGCGTGGCCCTGCCCAGTATATAAAAGGACAGACCTACCTCCCCCCCCTTACTCTACCCTCCCTCTCTTACTCCTTACCCCCTTTCTCTCCCTCTGTCTCTCTCTAGGGTACCCCTCCCACTTTTCCTTCTCTCCCCATGTTCACTTAATAAACCTCATATAATCTAATATCTGGCATCTTGTTCCTTATTATCTTCTTGTCATTTTCTTATCTTAATCATAAAATTGGTGGCCCTGTTTGAAAAAGGCTCTTCCAAATTTTATTAACTCCGGAATCCTTTCTACTGAACTCGTCCTAACACACTTCTCAAAACAATTTCCTTCTGTCTCCATTCATTCCTGTCTGAACCCATCAATGCCCAGCCTTCAGACTGTGATTCTAAGCTGAAGTAAATTTCCCCAGCTCCAGTTTCTCCTGGGACTCTTGGCACACCCCATGTAAGCCAGCGGATTGCCACTGGCTGAAGTAACCTGTCTGCCATCTGAATGCCTGGCCATTGCATTGTCCCCACCAAACCTCCTATTATTGGTAAGCAAATGCCCACGGCAGAGTGTGACCAATCTCAGGTCCCTCTGGTGGGAGCGACTTTGGGCTGGCTGTGCTCTGCCAGCTGCAACAGCTCCTCCACTCAGGGACCCTAGCCTTGAGCTCTGGGGGGTTTTAGGAGCATCTCAGGGAATCTTCCAGGTTTGGGTTATTCCTACCCTGTGGGCTACACAAAGCCAGGACAGGATGAGGTCAGCAAAATAAAAAACAAGCAAACAAACAAAACACCACAGCTGTTGCCACTGTGCTTCCCTGGCAGAGGCACTGCGCAGCCTGGTCACTGCAGCGTACTGTTCAACCGTGCCCAAACGTTGGCAGCTACAGCAACTGGACATCATGGCAGCCTAAAAACATTTTCAAATCTGGCTGTCATTGGTTCCTCACACCCTGGGGCAGTTGCCAGGTTGGTTCTAGATGGAGGAGGTGGAGCGTTTGCCCTCCATGCCATCTTTGAGGGTAGTGACTGACCACCATCTTTGTTGAGGGCAGCCATGTGCCTAACTGCCATCTTTGTTTTCCAGATATACTATTTTTTACTTTACAATGGTTACCTAATTATGGCTTTCACATTTTCAAGATTATGTTTTTACCCTGATCCAAAATGTTTTTGTTTCTAATTTATGTCTTTACTAATTCCTAGACAATTAAATAAATAAATAAATGCTGTTCCTCCTGTCACCAGCTCCCTGGATTCAACTACAGGCTTCCTGGCTAATGGGTTTGATAACGGTTTTTAAAATTATTCCACACTGTTCTGTTGTATTAACATTCATTTGTTTACAATGTTAAAATTTAAATTACTACCTTAAAACATGTTTAGCCTAAAATTCTACATGTGACGTTATTGATCCTACAAAAATTCCAACAAAAGGTTTAAGCAAGCTCTTCTGCTCAGCCCTCCAAGAAGGGCAAGGTTGTGAGTCAGGTGGTCAGCACTCACCCTTCCCTCACTTAGAGGTCGGGAATGGTACAGACCCCTACAGAGAAAAGGCCTAAACAGGCTTAGGATAACATGATTCTACCTAGGATGCTGAATCTAGAAAGACTAGAAGTCATGATATTCTTTTTACCAGGATCAGCCTGGTTGTTAGAACCCATGGGCTGACCACAGCTGCCTCCTCCTCCTGCCTCCCAACAGCTGGCTGTGACCTGGATCCCTTTAGGGAAGTAGAAGGCTCCATTGTCCCAGACAGCAAAAAACACTCAGGAACCTGCTTCTGGCTGGGAGACCACTGACTGTTTTCAACTCCCTCTGTAATAGGTTTATATTGGTAGCATTTGTCCTGTGATATAAAACGGCAGGACCATGGAGTTTCAGTATGAGACAAGATTAGTTTGATATATACCTTCTAATTTAATGCTCTTCAAATCGTTTCTGCACGTTGTCCATCGCAACAAAATGTTTTGAGCAAGTAGCCTTAATATCAGGGCACCCTTTTATTTTATTGATATTATTGACTTATTTCTGTGTGTCTTGGTACTGGGGCCTGAGCCCAGGGTCTCCTACCATTAAGAGACACCCTTTGCTGTCAACACATTCCTTTCTAAATGACAGTTATACTTCTATATTGATAGTTACTTTTATTTTAATTTCTATCTATCTATCTATCTATTTTTTTTTTTTATTTTGGTTTTTCGAGACAGGGTTTCTTTATGTAGCCCTGGCTGTCCTGGACTCTGTAGACCAGGCTGGCCTCAGACACAGAGATCTACCTGCCTCTGCCTCCCGAGTGCTGGGATTAAAGGCATATCCCTCCACGGCCTGGCTGATAGTTATTTTTAAAACATAGCCCCAAATAAAGTTAGAAAAGAAAAAGAAAGTTATACCATTTTTCTTCTTTTCCCTTCATTGACAATCTGACCATCTTTGTTGCATGGTGGGGGGCTGGGGAGGGGGGATAGTGGCCCTCTGTTTTCGGGAGGGTTCATCTGCTTCATTCAGCCTGATGTGATAATCTCTGAGTGGCAATCAATACCACTCTTGAATGCCAAGAGGCACATACCCTCATTTCTGGCTACTACTAGGAGCTCACTGCTTATCATTTTCCCATCCGGGAACATAACAAGGATTTGGTTTATAATTACACACTTTCCTTTGTGTAGGGAGGGAGCCCTGGTCTGCTTCAGACTTTCCCAGAACCTCAGCCCCATCTGAGAGCCAGTGCTGTAAGGCGGGGCAACAAAGGCATCTAGCTGCGACTGTAGATTCTACCATTGTCTGGTGTGCAGAAGAACAAGAGAAGCCACCTCAGCTGTGGCCAGGAGGTGGAAGGACAGAAATGGGGAGTGCAGTGGGAGGTACTGGAGGGTGTCTGGGAAAAAGGGATCCATAATGTCTACCTAGTTTACAGTGTTTTCTGTCAATAACTGTAGGTGGCTTGGGGTATGAGGAAATGTCAACATGGAACAGCTTCCCTTAGGGACTGTGGATGCAGGTGTCCTAGATGAGAGGGTAAAGGTGGCAGTCACAATGGGACTAGTTATCGAGTCTGATGACATAATGTCAACCTGGAACAACAGGCTGCCCCTGCTCAGACACTCCCACTAGTTCCTAAACACATTTTGACATCCTCTATTGCCACAACGTGTAAATGCCCTGGGACCAGAAACTCTGCAATTTTACAGACAGAAACGTTTTTTCAAAAACACAATGCTTGGAGTCTAGCTTGTTTGGGGCTGAGAATCCTTAACTGGCAAGAATAAAGGAAATCTTAGGGAAAATAAAAGGCTCAAAATGCTTTGCTCTACATGGGAACTATCCTGGGCTGGTCTACAAACCGACTGGAAACGTTTGTGTACCAAACATGGGAGACAGACTCTCACCAGCTGTCCCAGGGAGGGAACCTCTCCAGCAACTCAGGGGACCTTTGCCACCTCCCCCTCCTTCCCTGCACCCCTCCTGAAAGGCAGGCAAACCTGGATCCTGAAACTGGCCTTAATATCATGGCAACTTTTATTCTTTTATCCTTTGGCAGAAAGAGCAGTCTTCATTTGGAATGTGTCCTCTCCACCAGAAGCTGCTCTGGGATTAGGGGAGGGGACAGACTCTTTATGACCTAGGGACAAGAACCGAACCCATAGAGAAAGCAATTTAGCTAAGAGTTCATGGGTGAAAATGCATTAGAGCTATTTTAGTTTTCTTTCTCAGAAAGTTTTTTCCCCTTTAAACATCCCAATTCTTGAAACATGTTCTAGAAACATGTAGTCCAGGCCTGAACAATTATCTCATTCCATCTCCCTGACAACAGTGACTAGTCCAAACATTGGGCCTAATACTGAAGCTAGGCCTTGCTGAGATCTGGTGTATCAGTCAGAGCAAGCCTCCATGAGTGCTAATAGGAGGTTGTGGAGTTGGGACCCTTGCGTACCATGTTATTACCTAACACCTAAAGGGAGACTTGAAGGGAGGCCAAGAGACAGCGGCTGAGATGAAAGGGGGGTGTGTACTCAAGGTTTCACAGGGAGAAAAAAGCCTTGGTCATGTGGACTCAACCCACAAGGCTGCTCTCTCTGCACAGTAGTGGGGAAGCCTTCAGCAAGCCCCTTCATCTTCACCTCTGAAAGACAACTTCATTCTGGGGACACAGTTATGCCACCAAGCTCCACTGTGCCAGGCTTTAGTCAAAACCAGAGCAGGGCATCTGTCCATGAAGATTACTGCCCTCTCACCTGCTTTGCCCAGCACAGTGGATTTTCTCTATATCAAAGAGCTAGTTCATTTAGCTGTTGCTTCCCTGGAAGAGTTTTGATATGTTCGACCTATCCTAGGACTCTATGCTCAGATGTCTGAAGAACTCCCATCTTACTCAGAGGCAAAACCTCTTCCCCAACCGTTTGTGGGTCTCCTGCATCCTGCTGGCCCTCTGACCCTCACAACTCATTGTCCTTCTAGATGTTTATGAAACAGGACACGCAAATTTCTAATGCAAGGTCTTCACACTGGCGTTTCTGTGCATCTGGGCCATGACCCAGTTTGTCCCTTACTTCCGGCAAGGTGCTGTTCAGCATCATTAGGATCCCACCACCCTTGCGCCTGGGTCCGCCCTTTGCCTTTCACCTCCCCTCATCTAAATCTTAACATGTTGACCATTTTATATTTTTATTCTTGCATATTACCTACCCACTTCTGCTTTTGTGCTCATTGTTGTTGATGTCTCCACCAATGAAGCCTGAACATAGTGTTAATACAGGGATAAAAATGAGTTCCATGAATTCCAGTCTAGCCTCTCCAGGTGGACCCAGGGCTCTTCCTCTTGTTCTGTAAGTTGTGCCTTCAGGCTGTCTCAACCATGTGAGCCCACAGTTTCTCTTTTCTCCCTTGATCTATTTTGAGTTGACTGGACTGATGCCATTCTTGAAACCCCAGAAATGTAAGGTATAATTATAAATCTCTAAAATTAAAACACAATGTTTTCCCTTATATTCTTTTTGTATTTATCAAACTTGATATTGTAAAAATGCTAATATTTGAATTCTTTAGAGCATTTAAAGTATTTCATAGGGTTTTTTGTCATACTGTTGTTTGTACTTAAAATTTGTGTTGTGATTTTTTTTTCCTGTATTCTTTCTTTCTTTTGCTTTGATTTTCGAGACAAGGTTTCTCTGTGTAGCCCTGATTGTTCTGGAACTCCCTCTGTAGACCGGGATGGCCTTGAACTCACAGAGATCTACCTGCTGCTGCCTCCTCCTACTATCCTGTTACCCCCCACCCCACCCCAGTATTCTTAAAATTGGTGTTACTATGTCTCAGCATCAGAATCTCTTATGGGAAACTACATCTGAGGTCAAACCTAATTTACAGACCAAGTGAGTTTCAATTTGTAATAATTTTGTTTATGTCAGCTTTTCAGATGGGTAGATTAGTTTCCTGTTTATTCTCCTTTTATTCAAACCATGGCGGTTTGAAAAAGAACAGGCCCCTATAGCCTCAGATATTTGAATGCTTAGTCACTGTCACTAGGGAGTATAACTGTTTGAAAGAATTAAAAGGATTAAGATGTGTGGCCTTGTTGGAAGAAGTGTGTCACTTCTGGAGGGAGGGCAGGGGGCACAGTGAGCTTTGAGATTTTAAAAGCCTACACCAGGTGAGGCTCTCTTCCTGCAGATCAGGATACGAATCTCTCAACTGTTCCCTGCATGCCCACGGCCTGACTTTTAAGGTGGTTGCTGGGATCAAATGGTTTACATGATAATCACTTTATCAATGGACCTATTTCCTAAACCTAGAGCTATTTAAAACTCTAAGGGATATTTCTAAGGTGGAATTCATAGTGGGCCAGGTGAACCATTGATGCCCGGGGTATTTGGTATGCTCCCTACATGCTTATGTTTTCCTTTCTTGATTCTATTCCTGTTTTTATGTTTTAAAACTCAGTATCTCTCTGGCCATAATAGTAGCACTTCCATTTGGTACCTATGTTTTCATGGATGCATAAATGTGGATGCATGGATATGTGGGGACCAGAGGACAATGCCAGCTGTCCTCCTCTAGCACTTTCCACCTTCAGGTTTTTTTTTTTTTTTTTTGAGGCAGGGTCTCTCACTGAAAGCATAGACTAGCTAAATTAGCTGGCTAGCAACTCCCCCCACCTAGGCTGCGCCACCCCCGGCCCCCGGGAGCCTCCTCCCCAGTACTGGGATTAGAGGCATAGTCGTCCATGTTGTTTTAAAAAATGAAAATCTCAAACGTCCGATTTTTACCAATAAAGACTCAGGAGCCAGATGCTGTGGTGAAAACCTGCTAGCTCAGAGAATCAGAGAAAGAACCCAACTGACCTTCTTGCTTAGCTCACAACCCAGAGCAAAAGCCAAAACTCTCAAAACCCAAAGCAAAAAGCTTGCCAGCTCAGGTGATAGCTCAGGAGGAAAATCCAAGAAATTAAAACCCAAAGAGCCTCTAGCTCAATGCTCAAAAGCCCCTTCTTATCCACACTGTCTTAAATACGATTCAAATCAAAGTCCTTCCTACTCTTTAATCCCTGTCAGATGGTTTCCTGTTCCACCTCTTGACCTAGGGTTAATTTTATTAAATCCTATGTACAGAAAGCTCTTGGATTAAAGGTGTGTGCTAGGGCTGAGCCACGTCATAATCACCCATTAAAAGAAACAGAAAGTTCTTGGAGTAAAATTGTGTGCTAGGGCTGAACCACACCAAACAAAAGACAGGTTCACAATCTCAGGGTTCACAAAGGGATCAAATATCCTGCAAGAAGTCCACATCCATCTTTTTATGTAAGCACTGGAATCCAAATTCAAGTCCCCACATTTGTGTGGTAATGACTTTATCAAAGGAACCACCTCCCTAACCTCAATGTTTCTATCTTTTTAATGGAACATGGAAGACACCCATATCTTATGCCTTTGAATACCTGGTTCCCAGATAGTAACAATTTGGGAGCTTGTAAAATCTCTAGGAGATGTGGTCTTGCTAGTGGTCAGAGGAGAGCCTTTTCGGTTACAGTCCAGCCTGCATTTGGTCTAGTTCTCTTTCCTTCCTGATCCAGTCTTTGTATGAGGAGCATTTCTATACTCTTCTACCAAATTAGAGTTATTCAGCCATTTCTTCCCAAACAAGATGCACCATACTCTCTGGAACATGAGCCAAGATGTATCTTTCTTGCTCTAAGTCCCTTCTGTCAGGCATCACGGTGACACTGACACAAGTAACTAATGCAGCAGGTGATCCTCATGCCTTTGCAGTGCCTGGGACTGTGTCTGGCTCTTCCTTCCGTGTCTGAGACTTGCTTAAGATGTCCTGTATCCTAGGATCTTTACTATGACCAGAAGAGCTCAAAAACCAGGTTGAGAAGCCTATACAGAGATGGACTCATGTCTGCTGGATGCACTGAACATTCGTACAAGAAATTCTGACAGGTTTGTCCTCGAGTTTCTTTTGTCAGGATGATTCTGGCTCCTAGAGAAACATCTTCATCCTCTGTCAGGAGAGTATCACCCTTGATTTTAGCATTTCAGGAGGAGCACAGGAGACAAAGTTTGGGGATATTTCAGTAAATTCTCTTGTTTTTAACTAAGTACCATCTCTCCCTTACAAATATGGTGTTCACTGTTGGCCACCTATTTGTTTTATTTCTTTAGACAATAAACTTCCAAAGTTCTGTAGAGGACAGAGAGGGATTCTTAATCACTTAGCATTTATCCAGTTCTCAGAGATGGGGAAGGCATTTGCACATCTCACTACTTTGTAAATAGATTTTGGTTGGTTGGTTTTTAAGCAAGATCTCTCTATGCAGCCCCAGCTGTTCTGGAACTTGTGGCTTTCATGCCTCCCCACCAGGTTCCAAATCCACCAGGGATTTCAGGCATATCACCACATTCAACTTTCTAAACAACCTTTGTACCTGTCTCCTGTGATGCCTGTAGTTAAACCTCTCTTTCCAGGGCACATGTGCTATGCATCCTTGAGGATTCTTGTGACTCTGAATGCAAACTGAGTTGTTTCTCAGCTTTACTTCCAGCTGACTTAGAACACATCTGTCTGCAATGTGTTGACACTTATCATGTGCCCTGCTTTTTAAAAATCACTACACATACCCATATTTTACTATATTATCTCTTGTCTTATTCTTGGTGCCATTAGCTTGTGTCATTTTTGAAATCTTCTACCCCATTTTACTGGGGATAGGGATTGAGGAGTTGCTAAGTGAGCATGCTCTATTCACCATCCTTAATGGAAGAGTTAGAGAGCTCCATTGCAACGTCCATTAAAATCACAAGAGACTGACTGACATGGTGCCCCCACCCAGTTTGTCTATATTACTCTCCTTGTTGCAGTTGCTTCTCATGAGCTTATTAGACAAGTTATGGTGCCTCCATGTGTCTGCAGTGCAGATGGTGGATAGCATGGAAACTGAAAATACTCAGCCACAAACACAGCACAGGTCCTCTGACTTCTTGCCCAGCACCATTCCAACATGTTGGTACTGTGCCCTGGGCTATCCTGAGAACAACTAAGACTGAAAGCATAACATGCCCAGGTCTCCCAGGGATTTCAGGAAGACAAGATTCTTCATTTAATTCCCATTTTGAGTTCACTACCTGGGTCTACAGAGACAAGGCACTGACAAATGCCTTGGTATCCAGCACTTCCATGCCTTTCTTTGTTTGCTCCTTCTGTTAACGTTGGATACCAGGAGCAGATACATGCAGAGACAAGACTACATTTGAAGCACCTACCAAGGGTTATGAAAGGCAGGGAATTCCCAGTATTGAGAGAATGAGGGAAAGAGTGAGTCTTGTACCGAGGCAGGGGGAATGCTCTATTAAAACTGACATGGGGTGGCTAGACAGCATTTGCAAGCCAACTGAATTGTGGCAAGTGAGGCCAGTGGCTTAGATGAGAACATGGGCACTCCCTGATGACACAGGGATCCTTGCAACCCATGGCCTAGTGACAGACACTGTGAAGGCAGTCTTTCCTAGTCACTTTTGAAACTAAAAGTTCCTGAGAAATTATGACTGGTACATCTATTCAAGGTTGACTTGCCACGTAGTTAAGGGTGGCAAAATCTACCTCTTAGAACAAAACTGAGACTAAGTGGCAAAAAGGAATACAAGTGTTACTGTGAGCAGACTAAGCTTGATAAAGTATACACAGAATATTATATATTGCCCCCCCACTTTTGTACATTATAGTCCATTCTGTAGTTCTCTAAGCTGGTTCATTGACCAATATAGATGAAAGCTCAAGTAGGTCTAAGACTTTGTCAATGTTGGTTATATTGTTTGTTTTTGTTTTTGTTTTTGGAGACAAAGTTTCTCTGTGTAGCCTTGGCTGTCCTGGACTAACTTTGTAGACCAGGCTGGCCTCTAACTCACAGTGATTCACCTGCTCTGCCTCCCAGGTGCTGGGATTAAAGGCGTGGGCTCCCACTGCCCGGCCAATGTTAGTTATTAAAACATCTTCCAGTCCTAGATGAACATTACTGCAGAAATGAAATATCTCAAGAACAAAAATGGCCCAAATTAAGCATTTCAATAATTAAAATTATATTATCATGTAGGTATCCACATCGAAAACTTCATTTTAACATTTGTGTTATGCCAGATTATATTGCTATGTTTTGAGCTCCAGACAGGATATGGAGATTTCCCTTTCCTCCTTCTGCTTCAAGGAATTGATTCTGGCTTTTTCTGGACCGAAGTTAAGGAGAAGTAGGGGTGGCAAGACAACAGAAGGTCTTTTTGTGATGGGCGCCAAAGAATTTAGAGAGTGGAGCAGATAAAGGGTATGACATGACCCATTTGGTGTCCCTTGCCATGGGCCACATTCTGGCTGCAGACCTTCTAAGGGAGTGGTGCTGTCTCTCTGGCCACCAGCTGACAATAATTAGCTTTGGGGCCTCCGAGTATGGTCTCTCTGCTAGACCTCAGTGTCCCATCCTCAGGATGCCATCTGTGTTCTCTGGGCCTTTCCAGGCCTTTACAACCTATTATGTCTTATCCCAATTCTATTTCTTGGTCTTTTTGTTCAGACCATTACTTTTCTCCAGGGGGAAATACAGACAACGGTCTGAACACTGCCCTCTCTGCTGTTGCTGCAATCTCTGTGATCTAATTCGGAGAGAGGTTCTCTCCTCCTCTACGAGAGAAGAAGAAGAAGAAGAAGAAGAAGAAGAAGAAGGAGGAGGAGGAGGAGGAGGAGGAGGAGGAGGAGGAGGAGAAGAAGAAGAACAAAAACGAGAAGAACAAGAACAAGAAGAACAAGAACAAACAAGAAGAAGAAGAAGAAGAAAAAGAAGAAACAGATCTAGATAACTCCAAAGATGCTCTTTCCCCTGCTTTCTTGACTGTTCTCTGATGTGTATGTGGGTAGCTGATAACAGACGGTGAAGTTCCTTCTCATGCTCTGGAGTTTTGCATTGGCCTAGCACCAAAGGCTTTTCTCTAGGCTTTAGGAAGCAGCAGTTGGAGGAGCCTTCTTTCCAGCTGGTAACTATTATCGTATTTGTAAAAACAAAAGTCATTAAGTTGAAGATCTTAAGATGACATTATCTTGGATTATGAGGACAAACTTTTAGTTCTGTCATAAGCATCCTTACAAGAGGAAGGCAGATGGAGAAGTAACACACAGAAGATGTGAAGGGGTCATAGATCAGGTCTGGAATGGTCCCCAAAGATTCATGTGTCTATAGGTTGCTCCTCAGTTAGTGAAACTACTTGGAGGTGGTGGAGGCTTTAGAAGGCAATATCATTTTAGAAGGTGGATGGTGTAGGAGGAAGTAATTGGAGAAAGGTGGGCATGCCTTTGAGGGGTACATCAAGATCCTGCCCCTTCTACGATCTTTCTGTTTAATGGCCACTATAACAAATATGGCTTTGCTCAACCAAGCACTTCAAACCTACATTATGTTCTGCCTTACTGCAGGCCCTATTGTCTTGAGGACAAGTTGACCATTGCCTGAAACCACTAAAACCATGAGCCCAAACAATTGAAGTTGGCTTCCCCAATCCCTTTTCCCCCCCACAGTGATGAAAACTAAGCCAGGATGTTGTGTAGGTGGAGAGGCAGAGATGAGAGGGACACCATTGAAGAATGGTCCAGAAAACAGAAGAACAGAGCCTCCCTTCCATTCCTCTTGAAGGCACAGGGTGCTGCAGACACCTCTGCTTGCCAAGTGTTTTTGATTGGGTGCTGCTCACCTCCAGAATCCTCAGAGAATAAATTTGTACCATTCTCAGCCACCTAATTTGTGGTAATTAACTATAACAACCTCAGAAAATTATATGTGCCTCAGTGGAAGCAAGGTAGGCATCCATTTTAAATATTGTGCGTAAAAGAAATACATTCTAAAACTATCTCAGTGCCCTCATAGAGGGTTCAGCCTCTCCTATGAAGGTTGTTTATATGTTCAGTTTTTCATGCGCAAAGATTAATTCAAGGGAATGACTTGACTGATGATGGCATGATGGTGATGTAAGTGACGTATCTTGTCAACTTTGTAGGACTGAGAGATAGCTAGACAGTTAGTGAAGCACACATCTAGGTGTGTCTGGGAGAGCATTTCCAGAGTTGATTGCATCACAAGGACTCTGGTTACATGAGTTCATTCCATGATGGCTTCACAATCCGATTGTATTATTGGGAAGGAAGGTAAATATCAGTCGGGGCCTGGATGGAGGAAGTAGGTCACTACAGGCGTGACTTCTAGAACTTTGTCTTGCTCTGGCCTCTTCCTGCATTCCTGCCATCTCTGTTTTCCTGTCAGCCACGTTGTGAACTGGTCTACCTGCCACACCCTCCTTACCATGAGCAAAATCAGCTTTCTCCCTGAAATTGTCTCAGTCAGTTTTTAGTCATTGTAATGATACAAATGAATATCAGGTGGGCTCACTACATTAGGTCTGTCCTCTGGCCAACAGTGTGCCTTAGTGTGGGGACTTTGTAGTGCTGTGGCTTCTGTAATGCTTTAATGTCATCTTTGTAGATAAAAATGTTGACAGTGATCTCATTTGCATGCGGTATTCTCGATCTCATGTTTCTAAATAACTGTCTATACATGTTTGTTTCTTTCCCTGGGAAATTTAATATTGCTGTCTCCCCAGGGGCATTCCCAGAGAGATAAGGGAGCAGCCTGCCCTGTGTTCCATACAGAGAGAGGATTCCTGACACAGATGGGAGATAAGAGATGTGATTAAACGTCTTCAAAGCTGAACTGGCTCCTGGCATCCTGGCATCCTGGCAGGTGACTGGGCAGGAGAGGGGGGAAAGGGGGAAGGGGGAACGGAATTCAGGCTTATAGTGGAGCTTGAGGTTTAAATCTCCAACCCCTAGGATTTGCAAAGACCTCAGGGACCTAGTGAGTGGCAGTGGATGAGAGGCATGGTCAGTGCTAGGTCACTTCCAGGGCCATGCTACTGCCTCTACCACTCTGCCACACCCTTCCCTTCCCTGTACCACTCACTCATACTCTTATCATTGAAAAAGAAGTGAAGGCAGGAGTGGGAACATTATCTGCTCATCCAACAAACAGATGTTAGGCAATAACCATATGTCAGAGCTTCTGCTCAGTGCTGGGGAGCTGAACACTAAGCAAACAGTCCCTGACTAATGGAACACAGTCTGCCGACCTACATCTTCTCCTGAGATCCCCCTCTTTCCAGTTAAAACTTACACAGACGTCCACTGTCTACCAGAGACACAAGCCACCACCAGAGCTGTAGAGGTGCCTAGAGAAGTAGATGGACACTGGGTAACTGTTCTCCCTGATCCTCTCCCTGTCCATAGAGTATTGGGGTCATAAAATTAAGTAATTTCATGCCTTGACTATTCCTATTTATTGAATCCAGCATAGGAGGGGGTGCAGAGTCTGGCTTCGGGAGACACTTGGCTTGGTTTCTGATCCTAACACTTTTGTTACCAAACTTCGGCTTCTGCTCAAAACAATCAATAAAAGGACATAATCCTCCCTCAGCAAGAAATGAAGACAACACCAATTCTAATACGGTCCAATTCCTTGGTTGTAAGCAAGATGAAAGAGTTTATTGCGTAAAACACATGATAGGTGCCTGGCAGGCTAAGCACTGAAGAAATATCAAGTAGCTTGACGCATCTGTCTGTGACATGCCTTCATTTAGCCACAGTCCAATTGAGCTGTCTCATTCTTCAGTTAGTATAGAGGACAACATGACACACACTTGAAAGTTTGGGGGAAATTCCATTTGACTTTAAAGTGCTTTGATGAGTGATCACACAAGGCCTGTGCTCTCGTGGTCAGGGCTGAAGTTCAGTAAACTCCGGACACACTGAGAGAAGCAAAACTCAGCAAAGAGGAACAGAAGGGATGCCTTAGTCACATTGTGCCAGGGACCTGTCATCTCTTTGCAAGTTAATGGCCAAAGACTCCAAGGGAAATTGTAGAAGTATCCGGAGAGTGTGCCTTGGCTGATGGAAGAGTTTCTTCTACTCACTGAGTCCTTAGCTAAGACCCAGAAATAACATGAATACTGGGAATGGCCCAAAGCAAACTGGAAACAAAGTTGAACTTGAGATACAGGGCAGGAGTTGGAGCAGAGGATGGACATAGCCAGGAAGAGAGGCAGACTTGGACCAGACATTAGGGATAGAAGGGGATGTGAGGTGACCACCTCTCCAAGAAAAGCACTCTTGTTTAGACACTGGATGTCTGTATCCTGGGCAGTGGCAAACAGATAACAGCCTTGCTAACAGCCTGTAGGTGACTCTGGGGAAGACTTACCTGGTGGCAGATGCAGCTCCGAAGGCGGTGACCACCTGTGTTCTGTGCCTCTACTCCTCCCCACCTGGTTTGTTTATGATAACATCTGTAGTGCCTCAGAGGCTCCAGATTAAGTTCCCCAGGAAAGGTGACATCAGATCCAGGACTGGTTTTCAGTTGTACATTCTAACCAGCCATACGAAACCATTGAGAAGCACGTGTTTCTGGTGGTCTTAGGAACTGAGACATGGCTCAGCAGCAAAATTACAGTTATTAAGTGACAATGAAAGTACATTTGTGGCTGGGGTTCCTAACACCTTTCGATATATGTGTTTTCCAATGGTTGTGACCCACTGCCCTAGAACTTTCTAACCTATGCCAGACATGTGAAGTCAGCCAGAGAGAGGAAGAGGACAACGGTGATCAGGGTGGTTCAAGTCTTCCATTCTGCTGGAAAGTAACAGAGCACCTCCCAGGAGAGGGGCTCCTTCACATCAGAACAGAGGAAGGAGGGGCAACAGACAGATAGATAGCCAAGCCGAAAGGTCAGCTGCCTGCAATATGTCAGACACTGGATCCCTCTATGGGTTAGAGCCGGAGCTTGAAGGTCATGGTGTCACCTCACATTACAGGTAAACAAGGACCAGGCTGCCTGGGGTTTCAGTTACCTGCCCAAGGCCATGAAGATGGACTTGAACACAGACTCACCCTAGTGTGAAGCCAAGTTCTTTGCACCATCAAAATGCCTCCACCTTCACCTCTCCATGCACTGCTATGGGGAGTGGCTTGCAGTTAGGGCTCTGTCATTTGGACAGTGACCAGTGCCCTCCCTCTGAGAAGCAGTTACTGCTCCCTCTAGGTTCTACCAAGATCACTTCACTTAGCATGCGATTCTGTAAGGTTAGCCATCCTGGAACTGTTTATATACAGTCTGTTTTCACTATTGCAGTCATGTTCTGTGAGGTCACAGCAAACCTTTACACCAAAATAAGATCTACTCGTGAAGGTTTTAGGATGTCTTAGTGATGTTTGGAGTTTGAATTAAAAAAAAAAAATTTTTTTTTCTTGATTGGGGGTGGGCAGGGGATGGAACCAATAAACATTATTGGTAATTCCATCAAAATTGAGGCTCATTTAAAAGATGACATGCTTCAAGGTTTCCATAATGCCAAGAATGAAAGGGAACTTGTCTTCCTCCGAGATCTTATTTCTTCTAGAAACAGAGATCTTTAGCCTCACAAAAAAAACGAACACAACTCTTTGGCAAAGGAAGGTTCAGATTGTTCACTCCTCTGGCTAGAAGCTTCACCAAGAGCTGACCTTAAAAAAGCAAACAAACAAACAAAACAAAAACAAAAACAAAACAGGTTCACTTGAAAAGAATGGAGTGGAAAAGAATGGAGAAACTAGGCTAGCCTGTTAGCTCTTCCACCAGACACCTGAGAACTTAAAAACGACTAGCTCAAGCCGGTTCTACAGTGTATATATACTTGTCAAGGCTGACTTAAGTCTCATGACTTGCGTACTGTGCAATTAGCAGATTATAGCACAAAAAGGAAAAGACAGCTTTTGAATAATTCTTCTCCTTAATTTTGCTTCCTTCTGGCTTATCACAGAAGGCAAGGATCTATGTGCGCATCAACACTTTTATTTTCTTGTTTCATTCTTGTTTAGTCCTGCACAGAAGTCAAAGGAGCAAAAGCCACAGGGGGTGTTGAAGTATTTGCCAACTTAACATTACCTGGGCTGGGAAGGGATGAGTATGGACTTGCTATGCTGTCTGCTGTGTACCTCTTAAATACTGGAATGCGCTGTGATTGTTTTAAAGAAACAGTTATGTACCACATCAAAGGATCTAACTGTAAAACCAACTACCATGCAAGGTCCCAGGCACCTCAACATAACAGAACCTGAGCAGCATGTGTGGTTCTGTGTGATACTTTGTCTGGGCAGCAGCCCATCAACCCTCATCTTCCCCTGTATCATTTCATGGTCCAGGATCTTGGAAGAGATATGGGTGGAGAAAGAGCTTGTGGGCTCAGACTGGATTGTTGGAATTATAATCTGAAATGGGACTTTCTTCTTCATATGGTTTTTCGTTTAGTCGTATAAGCCTTGGAGATTAATAGGATGAGCCAATGCTCTTCAGATGATAAAAGGAAAGCCACTGGCCTCTGGCTTGATTGCCTACAGAGCCGTAGACTAATGTTTACCCTTTCTTGCCTTCTTGGACCTGCTTCAGCAGGGCAAGAGGTGCCAATAGTGGGGGGATGGGAGCTGCCAATCAGGTCAAGGAATGTGGGTCTTATGGGTTTTGTAACAGGGGAGCATGTACCCCAACCAGCTGCTCCTGCTTTTAATGCTTTTTTTCAGGCTTAGATTTGTTCTGTGGCATTCAGAGTGACATTGTGTAACAAAGACTGCCAGATGGGAATCATAGCGTAATTTCCATTTGAGGTTTGTGTTGCCCTGTGTCTCTGTTAACTTAGGTTCTCAGAGACTGATAAGAGGTTCGATCTCAGCCAGCCTTTCAGGATCGAACACCAATAACTGTGAATGACTTTAAGATCTTTTGTCTTTTGCTTCCTGGTGCCTGGAAAGCTTCGGCATCTTGGATGCTTGCTTCCAGAACTATTCACATGCTTGTTTTCATGAGAACTGTGACCTCCATCTGAACTCAGGCATTCCCTACACCTGTGTCATACATTTTAGGTCCTCAGAGAGGACACACGATCTGAGAGCCTTGAGGGAATTAGAAAGGACTCAAATGAAAGTCGGTAATTAGCAATTGTACCAATAGATGTCAACATACCCAGAAGATTTCTATGGTGATGTCACATGTATTTAATCCCAGCACTTGGGGAGACAGAGATGAAAATCCGTGAGTTATAAACCAGCCTGGGTTACATGGTAAAACCTTGTCTCAAGGGAAACACACACACACACACACACACACACACACACACACACACACACACACACACACACATCAAAACAAGCAAACAACAGCATTAACCAAAGCCCCATCAAACTCTCAAAAGGCTTTTTGGATGTCAGAGGAGGGAACTGATTCAATTCCTTCATTAGTGCTTTTAAATGTAGCACACAGCACTGTGTCTATATTTCTTGTTTTGTTTTGTTTTACCTTTGTTCCATGGCAGTTGGACCCAAAGGAATATATTCCAAATGATTATGAGATAAAAGCCTTCTGTACAGGTTGGATTATCTCTCAGCTTTGAGGACTAGGCCAGAGAGGGTGTCAAATGGCCCCTGGATGCACCAACTGGGAAACAAACCTGAAGCTCCACCAGCACTGTCCCATCTTGCCTTGCCTTGGCAGCCTTGACACAAAACTATGTCTCTAGTGAACCACTCCCTTCTGAGAAATGCAAGGGCCACATAAGCCTCCAGTCTCCAGAGAATTCCTGTTAAGGAAGAAGAGACACACTCTCAGCATTTCAGTCTTTGACTGGGCACATGAAGCAACTGCACACACCCCCAGTTAGCCAGTCTGAAGCAGGCAAAACCCAGCAGAAGTTCACCCAACCCCCAGGAACTCAGGATCCAGACATCTTCATACAAAAGAAACACAGATGTAGTATATTCTTTATTCTTCTGAGATTAGACATCAAATGCTAAAGGGAAAAACGCAGATGACGGGAGAAAAGTAGCTTGGAATGTAGAAATATGAGTTCTGGATGCTAGTTTTTTGCTTTAAAAAAAAATGGACTTGTTTCATTACATCTCTATAAGCCTCCCCCACAGCTGCTGGCTCTTCTTTCCCTCCCGTGTTTACTTAAATCTATTTACTGAAGTCATAATAAACAGAATGCAAAAATAAATAAATAAATAAACAGAATGCAGTAACTGTAATGATTAAAAAATAGGATGCCAGGCAACAGGTATGATATGAAGAAGTTTATTATAGTGGCAGGAGTACCCCAGAGAGAGATAAAGACAGAAAGAAAGAGGGACAGAGGTAAGAGAGAAAGAAGAGAAAGGAATGGGATGGATTTGTCCTTTTAAATACTCCTGGGCAGGGGGACGCCTAGTGGCAGGTAGGTAATGATGTCATAGGTTGCTAGGCAGACTGGGGAAGTATGCTAACAATTACCCTTGTCATAAACACAAGGTAGCTAATAAAAATTAAAGCTCCAGTGCTGTGGAAGTCTGGACACTTCCCAACAGCTGTGAGCCTTGTCTTGTTCCTGGTCTGTGCGTGATCTCATGTTCTGAGGAAATAACATGGTGCCACATTTAGTCTTTCTTACACTAGGCTTCTGTTTCTTACTGGAGGCATCACATCTTCTAGAGATATTTCAGAAGAAGCAAGGTACACAGCTGAACTTCAGCAATGATAGTGTAGAGAGCCCTTCTGTCTCCTGCTTAGCACAGCAGGGATTCTACACCAATGGCCTCTTCTCTCACTACACCTTCTAGATGCCTCCAGCTCCCTTCTCACATTCTTGCTCTCACACCAAGGCTCAGTCAGGACCACTCAACAGGCCAACTCTCATAAGACTCCAGGTCAATGTTGGCTCAGGTGAGACTACAGATAGACCAGACTAACAGGACCCAAACATCGTCTACCAGCAAGAGGCCATGAGCCCTCATCTCTCTGCTCCAAGAAGCTGATGCAAAGGCAACATCCTATTAGGTGAAGTAAGAGCTATCATAGACCAACTTACAAACCGTATTGAACTCTTTTTTAAAAATATTTTATTTATTTATTATTTATATAGTATTCTGCCCCCATGTATGCCTGTATGCCAGAAGAGGGACCAGTCTCATTGTAGATGGTTGTGAGCCACCATGTGGTTGCTGGGAATTGAACTCTTAATGTGGTGGTTTGAATGAAAATGGCTCCCAAAGGCCCATAGGGAGTGCCACTATTAGGAGATGTGGCCTTGATGGAATAGGTGTGGCCCTGTCAGAGGCTGTGTTGCTAGGGGCAGGTTTTGAGGCTTCAAAGCTCAGCCTGGAGTCTCATATCTCTTTCTGCTGCCTGTAGATCTATGTTGAACTCTCAGCTTCTTCTCCAGCACCATGTCTGCCTGCGTGTAGATATTATCTAGAATATGGTGTTTACATTAAAATATCACTACAGGCCCTTTCTGGACCACAGGTTCCACATGGTACTGGTGCCATATTATTTGTGAAAACTTCCTACTAAGTTTTTCAATCAACCTTGTTATTTTGAGATGAATATAGATAAATACATAGAGCTTTTTTAAAAGTTAAAGAGATATCATGTGCCAGTTTTAAACATCTGGCAAGCTATGATCCAATGTCCCAACCAGATTACTGGCTGACATTATCATGGTTAATGATCCAGGACATGTCCATCACTGTAAATGTCCCCCAACAACGCCAACTCACTTAGCTCCCATCCCACCACTTCTTTAGCCCATGAAAAGCTCTATTGTCTTTTCCACTTCTGACTTTTTTCCCCCCTATTTTATGAGTATTTTACAAATGCGTGCATGTAACCAGTAAACTTTGGCTGCTTTCATACTCTGTAATTTATACTTTCAAGGTTCCTAGGATGGAAACATCCCAGTACTGGATCATCTTTTAGGATTCTCCTTTGATTGGTCTAAATGAAACCTGTTATTATTCGTACATGATATTTCCTAGATTGTTATTTTTCCTAATTGTACACATCTCCTATCTCTCTCTCTCTCTCTCCCTCTCTCTCTCTCTCTCTCTCTCTCTCTCTCTCTCTCTCTCTCTCTCTCTTTCTCTCTCCCTCCCTCTCCCTCTCTCTCTCTCTCTCTCCAGCTGTTTTAGTAGATACCTCTGCCATGCTGTCAGCCATTGTATATGGGCACAGTCTGATGCTATCTCTACTTCCCTAGTGTGAGCGAAACAAAGAAACCCAAGCAGTTTGCTTCCCCCTTGCTTTTGCTACTCTCTGAAATGTTTCCTCTACATACATTTAGAACTGCTCTTAAGATATACGGACCAAACATCAAGCATGATCTACAACACTGAATGGAAGAAAGAATATCGACTACATTGGCTGTTGATTTTTCTAGTTGTTTTGCTTCTGGCTTTGTGTTCTAGGGGTCTTCATTTCACTGTGTCTTCTGTTTAGAGACTTTTAGCAATTATTCTTTTAGGAGTTTCTCCGGTAACTAGATGTGTTAGTTTTTCTTTCCCTAAATACTATGATTTCATCTTTATCCCTCCAAGGCAGTGCTTCTCAACCTTCCTAATACTGGGATGTTATGAATTGTAACGGAAATAGCTGATGGTCTTAGGCAACCCCTGGGGAAAAGGTCTTTCAATTTTCCCCAAAGGAGTCACGACTGCCGCAAGGTGTATTTGATGAATATAGAATTTAGGCTGGCAGCTTTTTCTTTCTAAACTTAAAAACAAACAAGCATTGCACTGCTTCTGTCTTCATCTTAGATGTTCTGAGAGAGACATTTCCAGCCTAACTACTCCAGTACAGGTAAGCCATTCCTTTTCCTTTCGGTGGCTCAGGGTTTTTTTTTTTTTTTTTTTTTTTTTTTTTTTTTCCAGAAGCTTAATTATAATGTGTCTTACCATGGTTTTCTTTTTCTTCGAGTATCTTTCTTTTTTCAATTTTTATTTTATTAATTTATTCAGATTACAATGTAATTGTTATCCTATCACTTGTATCCTCCCATTCCTCCCTCCCTCCCGCTTTTACCCTACCGCGGGGGACCTCTTCGCCCACTATATGGTCATAGGCTATCAAGTCTTCGAGTACCTTTATGCTCTTAAGTTAATAGGTTACATTTCTTGTCCAGTTTGGAAAGTTTTTTTAAATGTACATTTCTAAACCTTCTCTCTTTCTCTCATCCTCTTGAAACATGGGTGAGTGTGTTCTGTATTGAAGGTGACATGTTCCTGATGGGCACATAAGTTTACCATATTCACTCCTCTGTTTCAGAGTAGACGGTGTCTATTATCATGGCTTCTGGTTCACATCTTTTATCCCTCCTCTTCTGTCTGCTGGTAAATCCAGTCAGGACAATTTTCATTTCAACTATTGCATTTTTTCAGCTTTAACATGGCTAGCCTATCTTCACGGCTTCTATTCCTTTGCTGAGCCCTTCTCACTTGACGTTTGCTTCAAGTGGGTTCTCAGTTCCTCTTTGAAGCACTTTAATGGCAACTGCTGTAAGGCAGTGGTTCAATAAAGCCAACATTTTTTTTCATCTGAAGGTTGGCATCTATTGGTCACATCCATTTCATTCTTACAAAGCTCTCCCCGGCTGTTGGAGTGATACTTTTCAAATTAAACTATGGACATATTTGGGTTACATTGTGATACTCTAGGTCTTATTCGAGCCTCCATTTTTAGCTATTATTGTTTTCCCCCTGCCTCTGACACTACTCTAGCCTCTTACAAACAGGTGCTGGTAGGTTCTCCATCCATCTTCCAGTGACACCCCAGGTTGTGGAAATCCCCATTCTGTTAGCTGGAAATGAGGTTTCCATTATTCTATGTGCTTGCTCCTGGCTGGAAGTGTCAAAAGCTCTGAGAGACTTGACGGCTTTCTGGATGAGGTGGATCATTCATTCGTTCATCCCACCTGAACCTGTTTGCATTTTGGGGTGACCTTTTCAGCTCAGAGTCTGATCTGGGATGTGATTCTAAAGGAAAACCCAAGGAACTCGCCCCTGGCTTCTGCCTGGAGATTTGCGGCTCACCGCTCGCCTGTCTTGCTCTTTCCACTTTGCAGAAAAGACAGTCCTCCCTGGAGTTCATCCTCTAGTGATGGAGACAGGCATGCAACCACTGATAAATGGTTCCCATGTAATCTAGAGGAAAATGGTCCCTTTGTCCTCAAGATCAATCAACATTGCTACCATACAAGTGCATTTATTGAAAACATAAACATTCACACACAAATCAGCAGGTACGAAAGAAAAAACAAAACTTACCAAATGTTACTTCCTATCAACTTATTTAAGAGGAAGGTTTAGTTTTGGTTATGTTAAAAAAAACCACTGTTGTGAAGGTGACTAATTTTCTTTACACATCTAAATATAATGTCAACGCAAGAAGCTGCTACCCACTGTGTGACAGAGATGACTATGTTTAGTTACTTAGTATTAACTGTGCGGAAGAGGCAGATGATTTCCACTCCTACTCCTACCCACTCAAATGCCCAAAAAAGGCTGGTTTCACCATTTCTGACAATGGCGTCTCCATCTATCCTGCACACTTCAAGCTCCAAATCTGAACCCTTCTGTCACCACTTCCCTGTCTCTACCCAGGCCTAGAGGAAGACTTGTGCACTACACCCAGCAAATACTCTAGAACTTGTCTCACTGTCTCACTGCAGTAGTCCAGGCTATAATCACTACCGTCCATGGATTGTCATCATAAGAGCCCCAGATGGTCTGCACCAGTTTCTGCCCCCCACATTCTCCCACAGCTCCAGTTCCTTCTAAATCTGAAGCCAGATTACGCTACTCGCCTGCTGGACCCCCTGCAGTACTTTCACACCACACTTAGCACAGAAGTCCACAATCCTCCCCACCACATCTCAAAGCCATCCGGGATTGTTCTTGGCCTCTCACTTCTCCCACTTTTATCATGAGCCACTGCACTCCTTATGTGCACCACTCAAGCCATAGCCGCCATCTTTCTTTTCTTTGAACTTGACCCAGCTTGTTCTGTTCTGTAGGGCATATGTGCTTCTGGGTGGATGGAAGTGTACATATGGTGGGCTACTGGAGGTATTTCTGTAGACACTATGGCTGTTTACATTGAGTGCAGCGTTGGTCAGGATTTATGGAAAACTTCTGGTACAGTAAGAGTCATTAGGTTGCTTAGTTGCATTTTGCAGTCATCTGTTAGACTGTGGTATGAATGAAAAGAGGACTCTAAAATCTTCTAACCAGGCATGCATGGTGGTACCTCTCTGTGATCTTAGCACTTGGGAGATAGAAGCAGGAGATTTGAAGTTCAAAAGTTGTCCCCTGCTACATAGTGAGTTTGAAGCCAATATAAGCGATGTGAGAATCTATCTCAATCACCTATTACAAAACAAAAACAAAACAAAAAACCAAACAAACACAAAATCCTTCTGACCATAATTCCTTGTAGTTCTGATTGTAGATCAGAAATAAATGGTATGTGAGATTTCTGAGATCTTGTTTGGGCTCAAGCAGAGAGAGAGGTCCCAGTTACCAAGCAGTGTGGACCACAGAAAAGGGAAGGGAAAGGAACTGCCATTGCACAAGGCATACACCCGGTCCTGGCCACCTAGCCTCAGAGAATTGGTAAGTGCTTGAAGTTCTGTCCTGTGCCCATGCCTCAGGAAGGAGTGAGCACTTCCATGGAAGGCAAAAATCTATGGTGATAAGAACACAAGTTTTAATCTGCTTCTAAGATTAGAACAGGCCCCACCGAACAAGGATTTGTGTGTGTGTGTGTGTGTGTGTGTGTGTGTGTTCCCGTCATCATCTGAAACACTCACATACAGTGACCACATTGTTCAAAGCAAATTACATTATCCCCAGTCCTGGCCACAGTTTTCTATTTTAGAACCCTCTTTGTTTCTGATCTGCTGAATTAATTCCGACTGTCAAAAACCAGAGGGCCTATTAGGGCCCTAAATCAAGTCATCTGTCTAGAAATTGCCCTTGAGGAATGTTCCTTTTCTTACTACCCCCCTCCCCCCCAATTAAACCCCTCTGCCTCCTCCTTTTAATGAAAAGACTTCAAAGGGGATGTGCTATATGTTTCTTCTAATGGTACACAGGAAAAAGGAGGCAGCCTTTTGATACACATCTCTCTGTGTTGGGCAAGGGGGATGGGCAGTTATATCGCTCCTGCCATCTAAATTCCTTCATTTAAAGAAACATTCAGCTGTCTTCTTTAGGAAACAGACTCCAGTCCTGTATCTTGAGGATAGCGGTTACTGGTAAGACACAGTAAGTAGTATTTAGGAGACTGATATTGAACAGGATAAAGGTGATTTAAGAGGAATGCTATGTGACTCAGGATGGAAAAAGTGCAAGAATAGAGAAGGGGAAAGATGCATGCCCGTGTAGAGGATAGGGTGGGCGGAGCAGGAAGAGGCTTCCTTTGAGGAGTCACCTGATGGATGACACACCTTCACTGATGGCAGCAAGCTGCTGACATCAGCAAAACTGAAGTCTCTCTTGGTGAATTTGGGTAGAAGTCTAGGAATAGGTATGTTTTAAGCTTTCACAACCAAGAGACGGGCCTCCGGAAAAACACTGACTTCTTCTCAAACCATCACCCCAGTATTTCCTCTAGCCTCCTGCTTTAAGAGTCATGCTGTTTCTGACAGACATATTTGTGAGACAGGAACTATTGAGGTCTTGCTTACCTTGGCAGAGTTTGGCCGTCGACTCTGCCTGCACCCAATAGTTCCTGCCTCACAAATATGTCTGTCAGATCTATTGGGCCAGAAGGCTGAAGATGATACTCCAACATCATGGAGAGTTTTGGGTGACGTTCAGGCAGCAAACTGTCTCTGTCATGGTTTTCATTTTGGAAGCTGCTAACCTGTACTTCCTGTTTACTCAGGTAATTAATTTTATTTTTTCTCAACTATCTGGGCTGATGACCAGATAGTTTAATTTTACAATTAAGCTTAGTTGATTAGGGGTTAAGATGGTTTTGGGTCTAGATAGATATTCTAAGTTGATAGAGATGAGATATGATGGATATTGATTCACAGTCAGAATTCTAGACTCACCAAGATAGGAAATATGTTTTCTTCAAGGTTGCCAAATACAAATAGCCAAAACACTATGAATATATTATTAATATAATTCCTGATTGTTTTGCAGTTCTTCTTGCTGTATGTAGTTTATTTTATATGTGTGTAATAATGTAAGTGTATATGTAAAAAATATTTTTAAAAAAGAGTCCAAAGTGTCTTCTAGAGACTGTAGGCAATCCCTTAATTGCAAAATAAAGCAGATTGCATACTTCTTTAAAAAAAAAAAAAGTCACGCTGTTGTCTAACACAGGCTTCTTAACCGTGACACTGTTGATCTTTTCAGCTATTTGTCAAGGAGGCTGTACTGTCCTTTTTAGCAGAGTACAGAGTCAACTCAAGGGTCTATTTACCAGTGGGTCCTGGCTTCTCACTCCCCATTCTCACAGCACCATTTCCTGCCTCTGTTCTGACCAGCACTGCCTCTAGGCCAAGCATCTTCTAGAGGATAGAGCCACTCTGACTGAGAGCCTCTTCTTTAACACAATGAAACCCAAAATCATTTTAAAAATGCAAATTCCCAAGAGAAATGGACAGGTATAAATCACTGTTTTTTTTTTGCTCACCCCCAAAAGGGAGAGTGGCACCCCACTTTCTAACCAAAAATAATTAATTCCTTCTGTTAAAAACAAAACCATAAACACCAGCAAGGTATGGCATAGCTCCGTAAGCAGTGCTGTGAGCTTCCTGTGTGACTTTGGAGTGGAACAGGAAAATAAAAGTCAGTTACATCTGGGTCACATCCAGGAAGAGACGCAATCAGGTGCTGAAATGAAGACCACTTGCTGAAACCCACTGGCCTGACTGCTCAGTTCTGGCATCAACACTGAACAGCTCTGATGAAGACATAGAGAAAGGAGAGTACCACACATTGTTGGTGGACATGTAAATTAGTACAGTCATTATAGCAAACAGTATAGAGATTCCTTTAAGAAGCAGAATATAGAGGTAGGCATGGGGGCACATGCCTTTAATCCCAGCACTCGGGAAGCAGAGGCAGGGGATTGCTGTGAGTTCAGGTTAGCCTGGTCTACAAAGTGAGTCTAGGACAGCCACGGCTACACAGAGAGATCCTGTCTCAAAAAAAAAAAAAAAAAAAAAAAGAATATATACATATATATATATATATATATATATATATATATATATATATATATATATTCATTCTATAAGTTTTGTTCCTTTAGAAAACTCTGAATAATATAGATTTTGGTACCAGGAGTGGGGTACTGCTGTGACAGACATTACCGTGTTGTTTTTTGAAAGGAATGTTGTAGGACTTTGGAACTCTGTGCTAGAACAGCCCCTGAGTGTGGAGGGACCAGTGGACTGTTCTGTAGGAGTTTGGAAGATAAGAATGTTAAGAGCAAACCAGTAAGCAGCACTCCTCCATGGCCTCTACATCAGCAGCTGCCTCCAGGTTCCTGCCCTGTTGGAATTCCCATGCTGAGCTCCTTCGATAGCAAACAATGATGTGCAAGTGTAAGTCATATAAACCTCTTCCTCCTCAACTTGCATTGGTCATGGTGTTTCCTTACAGCAATAGTTACTTTAAGTCAACAGTCTTTTCTTTTTCATCTCTCTCCAAGATGCTATGTTCATATTAATACAACAATATAAACCATTCCAACTTTTAAAAATTCCACAGTCTTTAAAGATCCAAACACTTTAAAAGCTCAGTCTCTTTGAAACACCCAAAGTCTCTCTCAAAGTTCAAAGTCTCCCTAAATATCCAAAGCCTCTCTCTTGACAATTTCAAAATCTCTCAACTGTGGGCCCTTGTTTTGTTTTGTTTTGTTTGTTTGTTTGTTTTTTTAAATGTTATGCTTTATTACACCAAGGGTGAAGAACTTGGGTACAGTCAGAATTAAATTAAAGCAAAAGAAAGCTCCAATAGTGCAGAAGGTTTAGTTCTTGACATCTGGGACCCACTCACAATTCTCTGGGCCCCAAAGGGTGTTGGGAGTGGCATCCCCTCAGCTCTGCCGTCTGAAGCACACATAGCTTGTGTCCTAGAGTCAGACTGGATCTGATCTACAGCTTCTACTGTTTCATGATGCCGACATCTCCAATATGCAATTTCTACATTAGCTGGGCTGTACCTTCACAAATAGCCTTTCCTGGTCTCTCTTTGGCGATTCTGACCCTGCCACGTGGTGCCAAGCGTGAACCTCTCTCCATAAACTCTTCAGTCCTGTGTCTTCTACTGTAACTGAAGCTATACTTCCGCCAATGGCTTCTCCTTGCCTACACAGTGCCAAGCACCAGGTTTTCTCCATGACCTTCGTACCTTCAAAACCCTACCTGAGACTCTTACACATCACCAGGTACAGTTATAGTTATCAGAGGCTTGCAGTGCCATTTACAGCCATATCCCCCTCTGGACCACAGCTTCCATGTTCTGCTCCCGAGGCAATACTTCCCAGAAGATTTCACCTCACTGATGCTGGTGTCTTCTTAGTCACAGGTGATAATTCGGCCGCAGCTGACTAGCCTTGGTTGTTCCAGTAAAGCAAAGGTTTCACTTTAGTGGTTCTGTTAATCACAGCTAACTTTTCAACCCCAGAGGACCAGAACTATAGATTATTAATGCAAATACCAGCCCTGGTAGAGTCTTTGCTTCCTTCTGAAATTTTATAAGCCAGGCCTCCAACCTCTTCGTTGCTTTCAGCATTCATGTTACAGGCCACTAAGCTCTGAATATTTGATGGCTTTTCCAACCCAGAGTTCCAAACATCTCCACACTCGTTCCCCCAAACAACATGGTCTGGTCTGTCAGTAGCACCCCACTCCTGATATCAAGTTCTGTCCTATGTAGGCTTCTACTGATGTAATAAAATAGCATGACCAAACTCAAATTGTGGAATAAAAATTTATTTTAGCTTACAATCCCACAGCACCACCCATTATTGAAGGAAGTCACAGCAAGAATTCAAGGCAGAAACCTGGTGGCAGGAACTGAAAGCAGAAGCCATAGAAAGATGCTGTTTTCTGGCCTGTACTTCATAGCTTCCTCAGTTTGCTTTCTTATGTAGCTCAGGATATATCTCAGGGGTGGTACCAGCCTCAATAAGCTGGGCCCTCCCATATACATTATTGATTAAGAAAATGCTCCACAGGCTCCCCCACAGGCCAATCTAGTGGGGGTATTTTCTCAATAGAGGGTCTTTCTTTCTAAATGACTGTACCTTGTATCAAGTTGACAAAGCATTAGCCAGCACAAATGGATAAAGATTGTGAGTGTGTTCTATGCTTTATAGTTATACATAATGTTCTATATATAATTTCTATATAAACATCCTATTCTATATATAATGTTTTACACACACACATATATATATACACACATACATATATACATATATGTAAAACAACAGATTTTCTTTGGCCATGTAAGGAACAAAATTCAGGCATTTGTGGCAACACAGATGGGACCAGAGGATATTACATTATATGAAATGACATACCACACGTTCTTGTTTAGTTGTAGAACCCACAAAGATGAATTTGAGACTATAATAATGGTTAGCAAAGGCTATGCAGTATCACAGAGGGTGGGGTGAGGGAGAGAGGATGGCTTCTTGGGATATACAGGAAGTCTTATTGGAGGAAGAAATTCTGTTGTTCTAAGGCAGAATGGGGTAACTGTTCAACAACCATTAATTGTATATTTCAAAATACTTAGAGGGATTTTGAATGTTGCCAGCACAAAGCAGTGATGTCTGAGGGAGTAGATATGCTGGTCACTCTGATCTCTGATATGATCACTTTGCATTGCAAACACACATTTAAGTATCATACTCCATTCTATAAATATGTACAATTATTAATAGTCAACAAAGTAAAACTGTGTAGAAATATTACATGTATATAGTTATGTGTCATTCTTGTATTATTGTTCAGAATATCACCTTGTGTGACTAAAGGCATGGCCACCCGTGGATACAATATGACAATTAAATCCCTTTACCACTTTCAAGTAAATGAATATTTTCTCACTGTTGTGGCACAACTGTTTGTGGCCCAGATGGCTGCCATCCCACGTATAGCACTTATTGTTACCCTTTTTCTAAAGAATAGTGTTTCTATAGTGAAACAACATTCCTTCAAGACCTAAGGTTAGTATGGAGGAAGCACAATTCTTCACGACCCTTACTAAAAAACTAAGCCCTTATATACTCAAAATAAGTAAACTCAAACGATCACCGAGTTTCTAGTATGGTGTGGCTACTTCCCACAACACATTAATGCAAAGCTGGTGTTAGCTTTTAAAAGGATTAGAAATTGGGGCTGAAGAGATGACTTAGTGGCTAAGAGTACTTACTGCTCTTGCAGGGAGGGGCGAGTTTGGCTCCCAGAGCCTATGTCAGGAGGTTTACAACTGCTTCTGACTCCTGCTCCAGAGTGCCTGATAGCCTTTTCTAGAATCTGAAGTCTTCATCTGGCTTCTATGTGCTACTGCATACATGTATAGACACACACACATTCACATACACGCACACACACACACACACACCCACACACACACTCTAAAAAAGATTTTTAAAAGGTTTAAGTATGCTTTATATTATTATAGAAACAAATTATTCATTTCAGTAAGTGTTTTGTAAATACACACTATACAAGTAATTGTATGTTTTTATATAATGGTTTACCTAAAAATGTAAAAGGATACATAAAATGTGTCTGTGTTTGTATGTATATATATGTCCACATGATATGGTGACTATATTTAATAATTTTGGAGGGTGATTTGTCTCGGGACGTCATTTATTTGTTTGCTCTAATCATTATGTTTTCTGTTGTTGGTTTATATAGCCTTGTTTGCTTTAGGTTTTTTGTTTGTTTGAGGCATGGCCTTCCTAGGTAACTCTGTCTTGTATATAGTTTGCTAGTTGGATCAGATTGGCCTTGAATTTACAGCAATCCTCTTGTTTCTACGTCTCAAATGCTGGGATTATGGGCACTCCGCACCACATCCATAATCTTACACATGACCTGCTTTTGAGTAAAGAGACCATGCAGCACACGGCTTCCTTTTTATTCAAGAGGAGACTTTTTTTTGGAGGCTCAAATAACTGTTCGCTTGTAAATTACACATTAAAAAAGAAAAAGTCTCACATTTTGCCTTTAGTGACATCTCAAATAAACCCAGGGAAATAAAGTAGTCAGACTACTGGGAAATCTCTGTCACTTTGTTAGAACTCTCGCAGGGAAAGGTTGTGGAAAACCGTAAATATGACAGCTAATTTCCACACTACTGTCGGCGAGTATGCATGTTTCATTAACGCAAGGAATGGAACTGGGAGTCTGAAGACTGTCACTGAATTAATGAGCTCAGCTTCCTTTTATGGTACCAGATCCTGTAGGGCATTTAATAACAGGCTCGTTCAGAGGGAGTGTCAGGCCAACAGGAAGACTTGGGATGGGCTGTGACCCAGGAGAGCTCAGCTTCTACAGCTCACTCTGGGCTTCTTTGCATCTAATTGCTTCATTTGAGCATTTAATGAAGCAATGGTCCAAATGACCCTCAGTTTTTTTTTTCAGCACTCGGGGAGCTATTGGCTCCCCATTCAAGCCTCTACACTTCCTCTTCCTAAGAGGCTAGGGAAAGGGGGGAAATTCATTCCCTGGAAGGCAACCATGTTTGAAAGCATAGCCTTTCCAGAACAGGTTTGCAATGCAACGGCAGGAAAGCTCAGTTAGACATTTGACCGGACTCTGCTGCTTTTTTTTTTTTTTTTTTTTTTCCCTGATCCGTGTTTTTGCAATCTAGGATTAGTAAATACATGAGCGCTAAGCCAGTCACAGAGCCGTGGGCACTGTGCCCAGCAAGTGTGAAATTGTACCAAAGCACTGGCGTTACTCATTGCAATGTAGAGTCCTGACTTAAAATGCAGCGCATGCAAGAAACAGCCCTATACCGGGAGAGCTTGCGCAGGCCACCTTAATGAATAGATGAGTGTGTTACAGGAAACAGCCCTGAATCCCATTTTAGATTAAAGTCATTAAACAAAAAAATTGAGCTAACAAATCAAGAGGCCATTAAAAAATAATTCATTTTATGCTTAAGTTTCTTTCCTCCTCTGGGACATTTAAAGTGCAATTGATTAAGTACTGAAGGCTGTAACCACAGCAGGGATGAAAAAGACTTCCTTCCCTATGCTCTGTGCTTTTCACATGTTCTCCCATCAAAATAAATACATGCTATTTTTAAGTAGTAAAAATTATTTCAAAAATATAGTGTAATTTTTAAAATTGACATTGTTTATTTACTTATTTATTTATTTTTGGTTTTTCAAGACAATGTCTCTCTACGAAGCCCTGGCTGTCCTGGAACTCCCTCTGTAGATCAGTCTGGCCTCAAACTCACAGAGATCTCCCAGCCTCCCAAGTTCTAGGAGCCAAGGTGTATGCCACAACTGCTCCCACACACAAAAAAAAATCATCATTTTAAAAACATCTTTTTCAAAACAGACCTTTATCCACAGAATCTTGAGTCTGCTGCCAGCTCCACTTGTGTGACAGGGTGGGCACTGTTGGCAATTTCATCTGCACCAGCTTTTGCGGGCTAAGAAAACAGAAGTCCAGAGAAAGGGGATTGATGGGTCCAACATGCACAGTTCTTGTCTGGCACAGGTGGGCTCAAAGCCTCATAGTGCTCCGTATAGAAGGGCTCTCTCAAATGAAAGTTGCAATAAACAAAACTTCAGGGAAAAATTTGGGCTGTGCTTCACCTTGAGCCGACACAATGAAATACCACAGACTGGAGCAACAGAAATTTCTTTCTGTTGGTTCTGGAAGCCAGAAGCATGGTCCAGTTCTGGTGAGGGCTCCATTTTGGGCTGCACACTGCCATCTTCTCATAAACTTCACCTGGAGGCAGGCAGACAGCTCTCCAGCTTCTTCTCATAAGGCCATGGGTCCTACCAGTGACACTGTTATCTTGTAAGGGTTCGATCTCTTTATACCATCACACAAAGGGTTAGGATGTCAACATATGGAATCTCGGGGGATAGAACACGCAGCGCCTCGTAGGCAGTGAAGGTTGAACTGGGATCCTGCATTCTGGAATGTTTCTAGAGTTATTGCATAAGTTAGGGTACCCTCTTTAATCCCAAGGGTGAGGGGTTGTATAGACGATCGCTAAACACATGTACTGGACTGGATGACAAATAATCATGCTAGATAATATAGTTCCTATCGGCATCCATTCATTAGCAGGTACCGACTGCTCTGAGTATCTGAGACAATTGCAGTTACATATTTCCTTGGGAAAAAGTCCAACGCTATACTCAATTTTCTGCCTTGTGAATTCCAAATCCGAGTTGCCCCCGCATTGTATAGTACAAATCAATTCACCAGCTCTTCCAGCAGCTTTTTTCGTGGGGGAAGAAAGCAATTAAGATTTGGAGCAGGTGCTGCTTTGACTATTAATTATAAACCCTGAGGAATGCAGTGCAATGAGCAGGATGATTCCAAGAAACATCTCACTTTAAATTGGAAAATGCTTTCTTGCTTTTTAAAGGGACAGGCTTAAGCAAAGTTGAAATGCAAATGTTTTAATAAACAAAAATATATATAAAAAACTGAGGCTTTCATGAAAACTAGTCAATTCTTAATTCATTGACTCAAAGAATGAATCTGGAGCTGGGAAACTATTCTGAGCCACCATGTTTGAAAAGTGAGATTTAAAAACAACAACAACAAAAACAAACAAACAAACAAAATGAGATAAGAAATACGATAAAAGCAGCCCAAATACTGAGAGAAGAACTCTATTGCCAATTATGGTTGTGGCTCAAGGGCATTCTCAGATCCCAAGGGATGCAAGGAACAAGAATTCAGACTGGGTACCATGAGACAAAGTAACAGTTCCTCCACTGTGAAAGGCACTCTAGCTCCTAAAGGCAACTCACGGTTGTAATGTATACACCCTCAGCATACCAGTTGCTGATCTGCTCAGCATCTTGACTATGCACCCCGCCTCTGTCCTGCATCCTTGGGACAAAGATGTTAAAATACAGCATTTCCAAAGGGACAAGAGACAGTCTCAAATGCAAAACCAAGTCACATAGTCTCTCAGGAAGTTATTTCCTAACTTACAGCTGGGGCACAGAGGAAAGTGGCAGGATGAAGACTGTCTTCAGAGGGAACCAGAGACCACACATCCCTCAAGCAAAGCACAGGTGGAAAGCATGACAATGAGACATTCTGGAAATTAAAACCATCATCGTTCAGTAGGTGTGCTAATGCAACAGACAGACATTAGACACGGTGGGCTGGAGAACAGAGCTGTGAAATTCTCTGAAATGATCATTCAAAAGGCACAAAGACAGGCAGCCAGAAAGGGGAGTAAAAGTTTTGCAGAACAAATTCCCCCACACTGTAGCATTTCTCAAAGAAAAGGAGTAGATAGAACAAATAGAAGAAAATCTTAAAGAGAATAGAAACAGTTCCAGAGCAAAATTATAACATCAATTAATTAGATTTTACTTCTCCTCTTAGAAATTAAATATAGCAGTAATTGCAATAAGTGGATTACATTCACCTGATAAATGCTAATGCTCGGAGAAAACTTCTAACAGGGCAGAGCTGCAGCATGCTGCTTATGAGAGATACAATCATGGCAAAGCAGGCTTGAAAAGATTGAGAAAGCAGGTGCTAACAAACACCCTCAAGTGTAGCATTAATGTCAGACAAAACAGAATCTGCAGGGGGAAAAAAATCAAAAGGCATATTTCATTGTGAAGAGGTACAATTGTATAGGAACTTCTAACCAGAACCCACATGTTGTCAACCTGTCACCTGAGCTATGGAAATAAAGATGGCACAGCACAAGGAAAATGTGCAAATTTATTGCCCAAGAAAATAAATAAGATGTGAAAGGTACAATTAATATACTTAATCTCCTGCTCATAATTACTGGCTACAGAATAGTATTTAAACAGAAAAGTGAACAGATGTAAGTGTATAATTTTAAGCACACAAAAATGTCTAAAACTGTCCCATTTTTTTAACACAGAGAAAATTTAAATAAATTCTGAAGTTCCCAGGCAAGCACAAACTAGATGGGCCACCTTCAAAACTCAGACATGTAATAGAAGTGCAATATTAATATTTACACTTAAAATTAGTTAATTTAGTATTACATTTAATATTAATGATAGGATTAATATTGAAAGACAGGAGACAAAAATATAAAATTTAACTGAAATTCAAAAACTCTAAAGCATCCCTAGGTAAAATTAAAATATGAAGTACTATTTAGATATCACATTAGCTCTGTGCTGTGACAAAGATACTGGAGCTACATGTCAAGGCAGGAATGGGCTGGGGTGTGTCCCGTGCTTTGCGTGCTTGTGGCTCTGGGTTTGATGCTCAACACAATAGAAAACAAGCAAACAAATAAGAGAAAAGATTGATGCTGGCTCAGGGGTGCAGAGGTCCCAGGCTGTGGTCTCTTGACTCCACTGATTTTGGATCTGTATAGTCTACTACTTCCCAAAAGTCGAATGAAACTTCTGGGGGTTGCTTACGACCCTCCAGTAGACACAGTGAGCAGAGCACACAGAAAGAGCTGGCAACGTTTGGAGAAAAATGTCTAGACCTGCTCAGTCATTCTGTAAGAGAAGGAAGAATTCTCTAGTACCCAGGCTCTGAAACCTGACTCAAATGGCTCCTGCAAGTGGAAACATATTGACTCTATAAAAAAGTCAGGGCAGCCTTCAGATATTCTTGGACCTCCTACTCAAGTGTGACCCTCAAGTCTTCTTTCCTCTGAGTTTTCATCATTTTCTGCTAGTCCCCTGCAGGGGAACAGGAAGGAGCCTCCTTGTAAAGAGGCTCACTCCAGTGTGCCAGTTTTGGACAGGGAGTGAACTGTTCTACTTAAAATACAAATAGTAAATAGAGGTGATAGAAGAGGAAAAGAAATACAACTCAACAGGGAAGGTGGAAAATGTGTAAATAAAGTTATTGTTTTAGGATCCAAGAGGACAGGCAAAGAAAACCTTGACACAGATCAACACAGCAAGAAACACCACAAAAGGAAAGAGTAGTGCTCCCTGCCCATCACCCCCAAAAATCTTTAGTGTTTTATAGAAGAAGGGTAAGAGAACATCTTTAGCAAGGCTCATAGAGAAACGGGCAAAAAACAAGCTGGAAGGCATGGGCCTTTGTAACCAGAAGAGAACATTTTTGGTGACTTCACCTATAATAAAAGAGAGATAGAGACAAAAGAGATGATTTTCTGTGAAGACTCAAAAAATAACTTTAAAAACTCAGCTATGAGCAGTTTTGCAAGGCACACTCGGGAGCATGCACACATATACATGCACAAAGATTTAAAAAAAAAAAATAGTGTCTTAAGAAAAGCTACTTGGCTCAGCACTATGGTTTCTGAAAACTTCCAAAGAGATGCCCCTAACAGTGCATGAACTAACCTGAGGGTTAAGATGCCCTTCCCAATGCTTTTCATGAGTTTGGCATTAAGAGATGTCAAGAGAAATAGGGTAATAAACCCTAAAGAAATTCATACAGACTGACTCCTGCAGCTAATAAGAAAATACAGGAGAGAACACAGACGCCAGATTTACATACAAAGGTATGTTATATTCCCTGGTAATTACCAATTACCAGTTTCCATAAACAAGTCCTATTTTCAATAGAATAAAAAAATGGGACTGAGGAGAAAGCTCAGAAGTCAAGAGCACTTGCTCCTGGTCCAGAGGGACCCAGCACTGGGCTGCTGGGCAGCTTAGAACAGCTTACTTGTAACTCCAGCTCCAGAGGATCTGATTGGTGCCCTCTTTGCTGGCTATAAAAAGAAAAGATCTACTCTTCACAGCAAGCAGCCACGGCGACTGAGTAAGCTCATGGTCCAAGTTCCCAAGTGTAATGTGTAAACTGACTTTGAAGCCCTGCACTTCCTGTCTTGTCCCAACTAGCCACCTGTGTGGAAGGGAGCCTCTGCTTTATAGGAAAAAGAAGGCCCTCAAGTCTAGGAAGTTTGGGGAGTGGGGTCCAGAGTCCTGTAGGCTGAGCTGTAAGACTGGCTAGACAGGTTCCTTGGGTGTTGTCACACAGCCATAGCAAGCTACTTCACTGGGCATAGGAAAGCAAAGACCTCTGGCTGTTTGAGAGGCAAATATTAGGTGACAAAAGTCCCATTCTCAGATTTTCTGTTCTTTGTCAACTGAATGCTCATCTGAGAGACAAGGCGTGCTTTAGGAGCTACCTTCAGGGTCAAAATGATTGTATACGGGGCTAGCAGTCTTATCTTCCTTATCTCCCCCCATCCCCCCCACCCTCGTCCGCCATCTTGGACACCTGCTATAAGTGGGAGCTAAGGCAAGCTAAGGACCATTACCACTGCATGGAGTGGAGTTACCTAAGTCTAAAGCAGTCACTGACCTCATCGCTTCCTACCTGGAGTCACATTGTCAGCTGCATCAAGGAAGTGGTACCATTCACCCTTTGATCAGATCCTCATCTCCCGTTGCTAGCCACCAAGTCTGACCACTGGTAAAAACACAGCATTGGAGATTTTTAAATATGCCGAGGTAGGCTCTCACCAGGTAACGCTGCTAACCCGGGACTCACCATCTTCCTGCCTCAGCCTCTGGAATGATGGGATTGCAGATGTGAGCCTTCACACTGGTTATCACTGGTGACTTAAAAACAAAGCAAAACACTATTTGCTTTAGCTTCCCTAAGAATTCCTTGGAGACCTCTGAACAGTGTGGATTGAGCTCTTACATTGAGAACACAGATTTCTTTGGCATAGCCACGTGCTTCTGGCATCTTGTTTTGGTTTGGTTTGCTTATTGTCTTTTTGACTTTCTGTTTTGTTTTGTTTTTCCTTACCAGTTGATCCCCTTCATGCTGCAAGGTTTGGGTTAAACTCCTCTTTTGTTTTTCCACTCTCTTCTTTGAACCTTTACCAAACTTACACCCACGCTAACCCTTTTTGGTGTCTGTATTCCTTTGTATTTCCACCCCTTGCCTGCACCACGGACAAATCAGCTTCTGAATTGGGGCCAATAGTGGTGCCTTTTTTGAAACATTTATTCTCAGTTCCTCCTCGAGTAGCCTTTTCCCCAGCCTGGTCTCCCTCCAGCAGCATTTTTCTGGGACCAATGAGGCAGCAGAAGAGAGCTGGAGTGGAGGCCAGGATCGCAAGCGCAATGCCCCTAGGGACCAGACAGTTGACCTCAAGCAAGTGAAGCAGGCCAGATGGTAAACTGGCAAGTGCAGGGTGCCACTGAAGAGAGCAGCTGTTAAGCAGCTCTCCTGGTTGGTGGCAGGTGGGAGTGCGGACTTACTGTTGCCAGAGCTCTCAATTTTTAAGGGGAAGCCAGAAATATCTCTGTTATCAGAAGCATAGCAGGCTGTCCAAACCCTGTATAATTCCTCAGCGAGGGCTTGAAAACCTGCAGGAGCTAATTACTCGCTGCCTGCCGCTTAAATCTTTGAGCTCCGTGAAGATTGCTATCGCCCACCTGGGGTACGCCCCCTCCTCCTCCCAACAAAGCAGAGAGCAGATGCGAGCCAAACAAGTAGCTCCTTCAGCTAGCCCCTACCGCCCTCCCCTCTAACCGCCCAATTCCCATCCTCGCTTTCCTCACTTCACCACTCCTTCCATGCAGTCCTACTCTCTTCACCCATCCCATTCCCATCCGTTCATCTCCCCTTTCCCACTCCCAGGATGGACTTTGTTGGAACAGCTGGCACTCTGCAGTGACTGTGCACAGGCATAGTGTTAAGTCCCTGATGCCGGGAATCCTCACACTGACCATGACAGCTAGATGAGAAGACTGAGCGAGTAAACACAGAGATCAGCCCACTTACATTTGAAAAAAAAATTTTTTTTTTTTGCTTGAGATTTGTTTATAAAAAGTTTTTTTTTTTTCCTGAAAATTGAAATTAACTGAGCATGCAAAGTTTTCTCAGGGGACCCTGCTTGGGACAGAAAAGTCAGTCCTTTGGCAGTGGGCAATTCCCAATCACCCAGCTGGGAAATAGATGTCAGAAATGGAGAGTCATATCCTCACCTGTTCTGGCTTTCAACTTCAATTTACTTCCACATCAAGTTCTCTCTAACTGTTTTCTACTGGTTTTGTGGACCAGGGGCTTTGTAGTAATCCCTCAAGCTGGGTTTCTTGGTTATTTGTTCTTGAGTGAGAGAGTCATGTAGGCCAGGCTGGCCTCCAACTTCCTATGTAGCTAAGGATGGCTTTGAACCTGTGACCCTCTTGTTCTGCTTCCTAAGTGCTGGCGTTAGCGGCATGCACCACCACATCCTGTTTTATGCTGTTGCAGGAGCACTAGGCAAGCACTATAACCAACTGATCTATGTTCCAAGTCTCCCTAACTTGGTTTTCAAAAATCATTTTTGTGTGTTTTTTTTTTCACTACACAGTATCCTGAAACACTTTCTTATTCACCAGGTATACAGTGAAAACACTGAATCCTGGTTTGTACAAAGCAATTATACAAAACATCTATCAGACATTCTGAGGAAATTGATCAGAGCAGATAATGGAAAACACTGAAAAAGTAAAGATGAAGATGGGATTGTTAAGCCTCCCCTCCCTACCCCCCAATTCTTATTTACTCTTTAGAGATATCGATACTTGTTGAAAGATTTACAAATGAAATCAGATGACCTGAGGAAGGTGCTTCCTAAAATACCACCAAGTACAAGTGAAGGGTCAAAGCAAGACTGGTTGTGAGTTCAATTCTGTTCAGTCTCAATGGTGGGTAAGCATGTCAACAGCTCCTATTATCTCTGAACCTATACCCTCATGCATATTTTAAAATATATAATATAAAGTTTAAAAAAATAGCATCTGTTATATAATGACAATTTGCAACTAAGAGATAGTTCCATGAAACAGATGAATTCCTTAAGTCTGCATTTGCCAAAATTGGGTCTAAGTATTCTTTGCGATTCTTGACAATTACATTTTCTTTGGATTAGGTACATGCAATTTTCAAATCTGAGAAATGCTAAATGATGTTTATTGTAAAAACCATATAAGTATAACTGAAATACTCCAGGCATTTAAACACTTTGGAAAACTGTTTTTGATGTGAAAAGGAATCAATCAAGGTTGCCAGGCCCTGGAGTATGTTTGAAATCACAGCACTCAAGAGCATGGCAAGATTGAGGCTAGCCTGGGCTATCTGACAGAACTTTATCATAAAAGGGTGCGGGGGGGGGGGGCGGGGAATAAGGTGGTCTTGCTATTGTTTTTAGATTGTGTTTTTCTTTTTATTTCTGTGAGTGGGAACACAGTTTCCAGACCATGCATCCGGATAGATGTACATGCTTTTAATGGGAAAATCTCAAGGCTAAGCCCTGATTTATAAAACAGGTTTACCTGAAGGTATCTTCTGAAGCAGCATGGTATTCTGTCACCCCAAAGCATGAGACAAGGTGATGATGAGTCCAGGGGGCTCCAACTTGTTCCACATGCCCAGAATAGCTAGCTCATCCCTGCTATAATTCCTAATGAACGGGAACAGCCAGAGCTGCAGTGCTCACTTGCCAATCATATGCAAGCTGTGTGTGTGTGTGTGTGTGTGTGTGTGTGTGTGTGTGTGTGTGTGTGTGTGTGTGTTTGGCAGCTTTTAAAAGTAGGAGCCACTTTGTTTTTGTAAGTGCTTCACATGGTGTATGTTGTAGGGTTTCTACTGCTGTGATAAACACTGTCAGAAAGTGACTTGGGGAGGAAAGGGTTTATTGTGTCTTACAATGCTGATGCCCACCTCCCTCACTGTGGGAAGTCAGAGCAGGAATTCAAGGCAAGAACCCGGAGACAGGAACTGAGGCAGAAGCCCCAGGTCAACATTGCCCACTGCCTCGCTCCTCTTGACGGCCTCAGTTTGTTTTCTTATACAGCCCAGCAGCACCTGCCCAGGGATGGCGCCACAGATGATGGTCATAAAGGCTAAGCTCATGGAGGCATTTTCTTAACTAAGGTTTCCCCCTCTCAGATATGTCCAGGTTTGTGTGAAGTTGACAAACACAAACCAACAAAAACCCAACCAGAATAGTGGGCATAAGCATGTTCCTGGGGAGAGAGAGAAGGAAGAAGAAAGGGGAGAGAGTCGTACGGCAAGAAAAGCAGGCTAGATAATAATAGAGAAAGTAAACATGCTCAGCAATGCCAGGAGGAACAAAACTCTGGGTGACCCTTGGTGTCATTTGTGGAGAACGAACACTCACAACAATGTGCTTGAAGAACCGATCTCCCCATTGTCAGTGGCCAAATTGGGCCCAGATGACTAGAGACCCATGGCTAGTCATCTTCACCAAGGACAGCTTTGTGTGAGATTCCAAATTAGCTACAGGTGACCTCAGTGTGCCTCACAAATGCTGCCCTTTTCTGTGCCTTACAGGATCTCAATATCAGCCTATAGGATTTTCATTTTACACTTTCTCAAAAGCAGCCAAGCAGACCAAGAAATTCCTGCTACTTGCTGCTGTCTAGGTTGTGCTTTCTGTAAAAAGAGAACTGGTATCCATCCCGTGTCTCACAGGCAAAGTATGGCTTTCCATATAGACCGTATTCACCCTGGGTTGAGGTAGCCATTACATGTGCCACGCCCTTCCTGGAGCCCTCCCGATTAGTTCCAGGAGAATCAGAAGCCCACTATGATTGCTCTATCCTATAACACGGAGACTAGGAAATATTTTGTACATGTTGAAGTGCTTGAAAATACCTTCACCATTTGAACAATTTTAGGAGCCTAATAGTGCTGTGAGGAATTAATACAGTGGGTGGCAGATACCTGATAGGACAGGGACAGGTGGCTTCAGCTAGCTAGAAAGAGAGTCAGGCATTCTCCCCGGTGCCTGCCATATGCATTTCTTAGTCTTTAGGGAAAGGGTAGTAGGAAAGGCAGCAGAAGTGATTAGTAATGTTTACTCTGTCAGCCCTGGGGACCAAGCAGTAGGAGCTTGGGGGAGGGAGCTGTCTGGGCACTGCCTGGAAAGGATGTAAGATCCTGAGATTATGGACTCTCTGGAAAGGCTATGCAGCCCAGAGAGGTCAGCCTGACCTCTTGCCAATGTCAGTTTGTCATGGTTGATTTTGCAGATGGGCCAGGAACTCCACATTCATTTCAGAGCTCTTCAGGGAAGGAGACAGGAATGAATTCAGCGGGTTAGCCAAGGAGCCCTAAAGCAAGTAGGATGGGAGCATAGGGTCCACAGGTTTTTGGAAATTTAATCAAGTGCAAAGAAGACAGGTGCTGGGACCCTGAGCAGAGAGCTTTTTGTTCAGTGGTGCTACCATCCAGATCTGAATAAAAGTTAGCCACAGTTCACCCCTCTCCTGGATGGCTGTAGGGACCCTAGGGGTAGCAGATGGGTTGACAGCAAAGAGAAGCTGGGCTTGTTCAAAGCCTCCTGAGTCCTGGGAGTCTACCATGCCAAGGGAGGGGGAGGACCTAGCCGACCTTAAGTTTAGCAGAAATCAGGGATAAACAGATAACTGCCCTTTTTCTCAATATTCAGAAGATTCGGTGTGGCCTTCCTTCTGAGATTCAGAGGGAGGCTCTCCTGTTGTTCCTAAGCAACTGTAGTTGCTTCTCTAATGCTAATACCTGAGTGAATCACCTAGACGCCTTGCTAGAATCTACAAGGGTGACTCAGCAGCCGTATTGGCTGGTCTTACGTCAACTTGCCGCACAAACTAGAGTTAACGGGAAAGGAAGGAACCTTAGCTATCATTTTCTTTATTAGTGACTGATGGAAGAGGGCCCAGCCTACTGTAGGTGGTGCCATCCCTGGCCTGTAGTCCTGGGTTCCAAAAGAAAACAGGCAGAGCGAGCCATGAGGAGCAAGCCAGTAGGCAGCACCCCTCCATGGCCTCTACATCAGCTCCTGTCTCCTGGTCCCCTCTCTGTTTGAGTTCTTGTCCTGACCTCCTTCCACAATGAAGAGTAATATGGAAGTGTAAACCAAATAAACCCTTTCCTCCCCAACTTGATTTTGGTTATGGTGTTTCATTGCAGCGATAGTAACGCTAACTAAGATGGCAGCTCTGGAGTAGACTTGAGGCACTACACAGGTCTAATGACCTCCCAGTAGTGCTGGCATTGCCGATGACCAGGTTCCCAACGAATTACACAAACCTAAAATACCCCTAGGAAATACTTTTGAGCTACAGAGAGGCCAAAGTCAATGAATACACTAGTTTTTTCTTGGACTGGAGTATGGCCAGCTTTACGTTAAATAATGATTTTTAGCAGATTGTGAGAGCCATCATAAAGATAACAAATTCTTTCTAGATGCTTGTGTTTTGTTGTTGTTGTTTGTTTTGTTTTTGTTTTGCATTTTGCTCCAGTGATGATAAGTCTGTAGGCATAATCTTTTCTGTCTGTGTCTAGTTCACTTAGAGTCTAGTTCTTTGTTAGTTTTTGTTTTTCTAGATAGACTTTTCCTGCATAGCCCTGGCTATCCTGGAATTCATTCTGTAGACCAGGCTAGCCTCAAACTCAGAGATCTGCCTGCCTCTACCTCCAGAGTGCTGGAATTAAAGGCGTGTACCACTGCCCCAGCCCCTGCTACTGAGTCTAATTCTTATTCAGTTAATGTTTATAGTCACTGAGTAGATTAATGAATGGATAAATAAACAGGTAGCAATCCATTGTATGTCCTGACTTAGCCTGCTAATGGGTAATGCTTCATTTCAAATTCAAATGCCATCACCAAAATGATCATTTCTACACGAGGACAGTGAGCGGAGTGTTTGCTGACTAGGAATGCAGCCCCATAGAAGCCATGGCTTCTTTCATCTGCCTCCTGGGACTCAGTGAACTAAAACACACTAATGTATTCACACATACAAACACACATTTTATATAAGAGAAAACTCCAGGGACACTGCCATCTGGAAGGGATGGCTGTAGCCCTTCAGAAGTGCAGCCTGAAAATGCCAACAGAAGCAAGGCATTGGGGTGAGGGTCGTGAGATGTGATAACTGGATGTTGTCAGAGGATGGAAACACCTGCACCTGCCAGCTGGAATTCATTCTCAGCTGGTTAGTCAGCTGCCCAGCACTAGGTGACTGTGAGGGGAACTTCCTTTCTAGTAGTTTCTTTCCAACAGGCAGCCCCCCAAATATGCCCCAGTTAGCACTTTTACCGATATTATTTCTGAGTCTCCATGAGTGTTGTGGTGAATGAACATAATTCATTCTCACAAATATATTAAAATGAAGTGTGAAATTTAGATCAGAAGGAACAAGCCCATCATTAAAGAATTAAAATAGGATGTGCATGATTAGACTTCTTAATCTTTTATCTACAATATTCATTGGTATGAACGGTACGGTCCCCTCCTGGACGGCTCTATGCAATGTCTTTGAATTAATGGACATTAGGAAGTAGGGCCTGAAAATGCCTCCCATCGCAGTTTCCATTAATGAAGTCAGGGATGAGATCTCATTTAATTTACAGCTGCTCCGATTTACAGCCCCGTAAAAGGCAGAGGTGCTGCCTTCCCTTGCTAATGCTGTGCTACCCACAGTATGAGGGGACGTTTAAGTAAAGCCGAAACAGCAACAAGAGCACAAGGAAGGAAGAGACCCTGGACAATGTGTGGTTTAGGTTCAGGGAAAGGACGGAACGGTTGCTACGGTAACCCCAAATCACAGATGAGGTTGAGCAAATAAGTATGAGAGTAAAGGGGTTGTTATCCAGTGTGAGCACTGGAAGAACGCCAGCAACCTTGCTCCCCCAGATCCAGGGCAGTGACTAGGAAACAGGAAGGAAGCCAGATGAGATGCCCACCCCCAACCCCATGCCCACCCTCCTCCCCTAACCCTCTCCCCACCCCTGTATATGTACTTACCTGAAATGTATTTTGTGTTGTTGCTGTTTTTAGATAGGGTGTCGTGTAGCTCAGGTTGATCTTGAACTCATTATGTAGCAAAAAGTGGCCTTGAATTCCTGATCCCCCTGCCTCCCACCTCCCAAGTACTAGAGTTACAGGAGCACCTCACAGAATGTGGTACATACCCTAACTGCCTTCATCTTACGTATGAGGAGGGAAGGCCTGTTACAAAGGTTTACACTCAACTTCAGATCTACACAGTCCAACTCTGGAACCCATGCTATTAAACTCCGAAGAGTCTCAAAGTTCTGCTTTCCTCATCTGCAGAATTGGGAATGATTCCCCCAAATCATGGGGCCTTGTGAAGCTTGAACGAAATGCTATATGTTAAGCATGTAGAATAGCGCCCGCCTCAAGCTCTATGTTTGGCTGGCAGAATCTATTTATTACTCTAACCCTTGACCCAGTATTCCCGGGATCCTGGAGAAGTCCTTCAGCATCTATGTCCTGTTGGATTTTACATTGCGTTCCATCTGGCATCAAACTCTTCCTTTGGGGCAACAACATACTTGAGACTTCTGCCAGCGTGGGGAGGGCTCTGGATTTTGAGCTGCACGTATCCCTGGCTCTGTGCTTCAGAGTTGAACTGACTCCCCTGCACACCTGCAGATGTGGAGGCCAGGCTGGGATTCTGGCAGTATGGGGACGGTACCCCTCTTTACTTTCCAGGTTGGTCCCCCTCTATACTTGATGGCTTATGCCTTGTCCCACAGGAACTAGAGATGCTTCTGTCTTGGTCCACAAGAGGACATAATTTCAGGGAAAAATAGTTCTCTCTGTGTCTCCTCCACACACTCTTTCCATTATGAGAAGGAGACTATCAGGTACCCTTTTCCACTCAGCTTCTACCTCACCCGAACTCCCTTCCCCACTGCCCATGTCTAACCGGCACACTTCTGCCCCAGGCCCAGGCCCTCTGGGTTGGCATCCCCAGCTTTACCTCAGAAGGCCCGCCACATCTTCTCACTCCAGTTACATCACTTCCGTACCTGAGGACTCTGCTGACTTGCTGGAGGGGAAGCTCTTCTCTCCCCACATCCCTCCCAACACACTCTGTGCATTTAGGAGGGAAATGTCCTTCACTCTATTGATAATTGCAAGCCTTGAAATTCTTTTTCTTTTTCTTGATGCCTGAGCTCAGATTTCCACACCACCGATTGGGCAACCCTCACTACCCTTGTCGCATAAAGGTTTTAGTAAAAATTGTTGCCACTGTATCTAAAGGGACATTAGCCCACTCCACCATGAGGCTCTGGGAGGCCTTGTCCTTCTCTCCCATACCCTCTCCCTTGCTAAAAAAAAAATAAAAAAAAAAAAAAAAAACATTAGACACATTCCTAAATCTAGCCACCAAGGCCCATTCCCTTATTTGGCAATTCTTCCTTCTGAGGCTGACTAGGAAAGTCCAGCTATCAAAAGTACCAAAGTCCAGCAATCCAGCCTCACTAATATGACCAACTAAAACTAAACAGCTCATCCTGATTCGGAGTTTCTCCCTTTACCTTTATGAACCATCATTTTCCTATCCACATCTGTCTCTTCTCTATGCAGAGGCAGTGGTTTGTCCCACTCTGGAACAAGTACCCCTTACTCCTCTTCCTTGGCCCCTTCCTCCCGCGCTCCCTTGTTCCTGTCCCCTCCTCCCTCCTCCTCTATCTCCTGTCTTTGTCCCTTATCCCTGCCCTTTGTTCCTCTGGGGCAAATAAATCTCCTTTGTGCTAAGATCTTGGTCTTGGGGGGGGGGGGGGCGTCTTGAGCGGACTCTGACATTCCTTACAGTATCCAGCACTGATGCTGTTAGCATTCTTGATGCCCTCTAATCTAATTGATGGCAATTGCAGTAGCTAGTCGCTTAGTTTTTTTTTTTGTTTTGTTTTGTTTTTACCTTTGTTCCTTCAAGTTCTTCCCATCCTCTCTTCCCACCTCATTCCTGGTACTCTCCTCTCATCTCATTTGCACGAGCATAATCTAATTAAAAGTGCTCCGCTCTCTAAGTATTGTCATCTACTTGGGGGCTGAATGGTGGGCCACCCTAAGACCTGTCTGTGCCTTGCCACCCAGAGCCTGTGAATATGACTTTATTTGAGGAAAGTATCTTCGTAATGTGACTACGTTAAGGCTCTTGAGAAATTTGCCCTCTGGGTTATTAGGCTGGGCCCCAAATCCACTAACAAGTGTCTATATAAGAGAAAGAAGAAAATAGAGGAGAGCATGTTAAGAATTTAGAGGCCAGCACTAGAGACATTGGAGTAAGGTAGCCACAAATCGAGGAACTCCCAGAGCCACCCAAAGGCCAATAAGACAAGACAAGGAAGCAAGCTTTTGTTTGACGAGAACATAATAAGCACCTTGATTTTGGATTCTGGCTTCTAGCACCGTGAGAGAATGAATTGTGGTGGTTTTGAGCCAGACAGGCTGTTATGATCTTGTATCTCAGCCATGGCAAAGTAACCCCCACTCCACCTCACCCCACCCCCGCCACCCGCCGGGCACAGCCCATTGTCACTCCATTTCTCTGCGAGCACCAAACCTGCTCCAATTTAACTCCACTCTGTTTCTCAGCACCACTCACAGAGCTCTGAGCAGCTGGAGGAGAGCTCTTCCTGGATCCCGTGAGCTCTCTCCTAAGTCCTCGCTTTGGCCTTTTCTGTCCCCTTCCTCCAGCCACAGCCCATCTTCCCCAGCTCTGCAGCTGCAGTCTGCTCTCTTAAAAGTATGTGACACCCTGCTGCTCTTCTTTTGAAAGCCTTCGAGTAGCTTTCATCTCACTAGAGACCTTGCCAAGTCCTTGTCCTGGCCCACCAGGCTCCCTGGCCACCACCCCAGCTTATCTCTGCCGCCTTTCAGCTCCAGTCACATGGTTTCTTGCTCTTCAGATTCTGTGTGGAGCACCCTGCATGCCTCTCCTTCTGTCTACAGCCCTCTCCTCTCTTGCCCCCACAGTTTCTTCAGGTCTCTATTTCCTGTCCCATCAACTTCCTTTCAACCAATTCATAACTGTTGTTATAAAGAATGAAAACCCCAATCGTTCAATTTTACCAATAAAGACTCAGGAGCCAGATGCTGGGGTGAAATGCTGGCTCAGGGAGGCAGAGAAAGCACCCTACCTACTCAGCTCATGTCCCAGAAGAAAAAGCCCAAAAAACTCACTAGCTCAGCTGACAGTCCAGAAGGAGAAGGCCAAGAAACCCAAGGCCAAAGGCTTGCTAGCTCAAAGCTCAAGAAAGCCCAAAGCTTGCTGGCTCAAAGCTCAAGAAGTCCCTTCTTTTTATCCACGCTGTCTTAAATACACTTCAACTCAAAGTCCTCAGACTCTTTTAATCCCTGTGAGCTGGTTGTTTTGCCCCACGTATTGACCTAGGAATAACTTTATTAAATTCTGTACACAGAAAGCTCTTGGATTAAAGGTATGTACCAGGTCCAACTAAACCACATCATAATCACCTGGTTTACAATAAACTGAAAGTTTTGAATTAAAGGTGTGTGTTAGGGATGAAATACACCAAACAAGAAACAGGTTTTTACAGTTCACAACCTTGGGGTTCACAATGGAATCAAATATCCTGCAACATATATTTACCCGAATACCTGCTTGTAATGTCTGGTTCCTCTAGCATAGATACCGAGACTTCATTTTGTTCCCTGTTGGTCTTGGACTCTCTGAAGAGAACATGGTGTGCTGTTAGTGCTGCATAAGTTTCAGTTGGATGAATAGATGAATGAACTAATGAATGAAGGAATGAGAAATCACAGGGAGTGAATCATGGTGTCCGATCTTTAAGATAATTGCCTAAAAAGACCTCACAGTTTCTACCAAGTAGGCTCCAGGTGGGCTTTCCCCAGGATGGACCTCTGCCACGCATCCAGATGCTAGCAACAGATTCAGTCTCTGCACTGAGTCACTCGCTCTCTTTTTACATCCTTACCTCTCCTCCCCGCTGGAGTTCATTGCCCTAGTGATGAGACAGGCCACCTTTCAACTTAACTCTGTCCTTGACTGACTGAGGACAATAAATGGATTTCTAGTCCCTGTTGCTGGTTCAAGTTAAGGGGGGAAACAATCAAATAGAAAACAAGAGGGAGAGAGGGATTAAGAGAAAGGACTTTGTTATTTCCCACAAGGATAGAGAGCATAGCAATGTACAAGAGTTAACAAGATGAATGAAGTGTAATAGACACATAAACTGCTGTTTTATTTTCAAGATCAATTGTTACCTTTTAAAAGATTCATTTTTTTTTATTTGTATGTACTGTGTGTGTCTGAGTGGATATCACATGGATGTGAAAGTCCTCAGGGGCTAGAAGAGGCCACAGGAGTCCTTAGAACTGGAGTTACAGATGATTGTGAGCTTCTTACGGGGGGCTGGGAGTCAAACTCGGGTCCTCTGGATCAGCATCCACTGTTCTTAATCATCAGACAGCTTCACAGCTTTTTATAGTTTTTTGTTTGTTTGTTTGTTTGTTTGTTTGTTTACAGTTTTGTGCTTGTTAATGTCATGTCAATATAATAAAATACCTGGGGCCACTAACTTTTAAAGAGGAAGAGGTTATGTGGTCCTTGGTTCTGCCTGTCCTGGTATAAGATTACATGGCTCCATTGTTTTGGACCTGACAAGGTCAGCAAAGATGAGAACAACAGGTAGAGCAAGTTGCTTGAATTCTACAAGAGGAAACAGAGAGCGCAGATGTGGGTCACCCAGTCCCTCCATGGCCCTGCTACCAATAACTTAAGGGCCTTCTATTGGGCCTTTGCTCTCCAGTACTGTTACCATGGGGACCAAAGCTTTAACACTTGGGAATTTGAGGACCGCTCATTTAAATCATAACAGTTTTTAAGTCTTCCCACTGTTTGATTTCCTTGGTCTAAGTTGCTAAATTTTTGTGTGTCTTAATGTCCTTTTCTTCTCTCGGGGTGGTGGCCAGTACCTCCACACCCCTTGTGAGGTCTGGTAAGTGGGACGTCTCTATCTGAGCCTTCCTCAGTTTCCAGTGTGCGCATGTTAGATGAGGGGACACTCCCATGAATCTCTGCGAAAATCCATAGCCATGGAAATTAGAACCTGAACAATGTTGAGACAATGAGGGGTCTTTCAAGTACCTAGAGCAATGGATAAATTGCCAGAGCCTTTTATCATTCTTGTCACTGCCTCCTCTACCAATCCCCACTGTCCCAATCAATATTTGCATATGGAAATTTGCCTTCACAGATGCCCTAAATTTGCTTACAAACATGCATCAATGAGCTTGGGGACTTGATTGGGAAAGAGACACCATCTTGTGGGAGGAAATAGCTCCAATTCTTTTTCCATGCAGAGTAAAAGGCCCGAGGAGCTTTCTTCACCAGTATCTCTCCTGCCTTGTGATGAAGCACCAGGCTTCAGGGACTGGAATGAGCTATGGTGCCAGAGTTCTGGGACAGCACATCAGGAGATGGTGGGGTCTGCAGGGGTCCAAGAAGAGAACAGCTCTGTTCTCTCAACACTCTCCTAGTATGCGATACTTCCAGCATGATGGCTGACATCTGGCAGGCATTCTGCCCTGAGAATTACTTTCTAGGGAACCATCCTAAGTACTGTATCTGTAAATCACCATGCTTTCTTTGTGTATGCATGCCCGGGAGTATGACATGGACCCGTCACCATGCTAATTAATTGCACAGTGCTGACACAGGTGGGCCAAGCCTCCCCCCACCAACTGTTTCCAAGAAGATGTAAGTTAAGTAAACAGAAGCCTTGTCTCCTCAAAAGTCAAGCAGACTATGGAAGTCAAAAATAGCAAGACATTTTATAAGTTTAACTAAGCCAAAGGAAAAATTCTCCTTGGGTCTCTGCCAAAATATTTTTTAATCAGCAACACAAAAATTATATTTTAAGATGAAAGAAAACATAAATAATGTATGAAAGTATCTTTGGTCAGAGATAGTGCTGTTTGGGTCTTCCCATAATGTTGAAAATAGCATAAGAGCTTTCTTTCACCAAGGAATGGAAACATTCATGCTAGAATTTGATGTGTGTAGAAGTCAGATGTTCTGAGACCATGGCCTCCACTCTGAATTCTCACATGGCTCAGGATAAAAGGACACAACTGAGCATCCCTTGTGCCAAATGTTTGGGACCAGAAGTGTTTGAAATTTCAGGTTCGGAACGTATACACAGCTCTTACAGTTGGACATCAAGGCTGTGGATTTTTGAGGTCAAAGACGCCGAACCTGTAACAGAGTCCAAGCTCCACAGCATCCTTAGAAACTCGGACTCAGAATGATCTAAGCCACCACCACAGGCATCTCCAGAGCAACTACTGCAGAACCCATGCTGCATGGTGAAGGGGAAAATGTATCTTTTTTCCATACCTTTCATTACAGCATTAAGATATAATTTATCAGAGTTAAAAGTTACATGAAATATACACTACTCTTTATCATTTACAAATAGACACCTATATTTTAAGGTTTATGTTCCAAATCCTTTTGTTTGCTTGCTTGTTTGTTTAAGTCAAGGTCTTACTGTGCTGCCCTGGCTGGCCCTGAACTTGTGGGAATCTTCCTGCTTCTGCTTCTGCTTCCCAAATAATATGATTACAGCCATCACACCTAACGCATACTCAACACCTCTAAGACAGGAGTGATAGTTGCAGTTTTGAAGATGGAGACAAGAGCCCTGAGTTCTTGTTCTGACTCATCCTTTCTTTACAATTGTTATCTCCTTCATGAAGCTGCCTTGTGCAGTCATACGATGGCAAAAGGCTCTGCCACTTCTCTCTAATCACCTCTCTCCCCAGTGTTCTTCTACTCCACCTTTATATGACCAAGTGGGTTCCATAATGCACAGTTATAGGGAGCAAGTCCTGAGTGGATATGTATTGTTTGATAAGAGCATGGCCATGTCAAGGATCCTGATGCCTTAAACCAAATTAAAAGCAAATTCTTCCCAGGGTGAGGATCAAAGGGATGGCAAAGCTTTCTCCTGGCCCATCTGTATATGTTGACAGTGTGTGCAGAAAATGTTTACCTTAGCTTTCTCCCTCCTGTTGGTTATGGCCTGAGATTAATCCCCTATAGAGACTGCTCCTATTGAGATTAGCTAAACCTGCTCCTTTGTTCAGCTGTATGTAATAAACACTCCAAGCTCCTGGGGTGCTGGGGCTGCTCTATCAGAGAGCCCAGTCTACCCAATCCCTTATCACCACTACTCAGGGTCCTGTGACTCAAGCCTTGGACCAGCATATGATGGCTTAATCTGTAGTACTGTTCATGCTTTCAGGACAGGCTGACCTGGTTTATCATCTTGACTCCAGTGCCTAGCATATTATAGTCATTGAACAGAAGTGGAAACTATTCCATTGTTATTTTTCTAAACAGTACAAATGCCCCCCCTCTTTTGATGTTGGTTCATCCACTCCACCTTTTATGATCACAAAAGAACAAGGGAATTTACACTTTCCATATTTCTGAATACTCAGGCCCCTGAAAATGAAACTGTATAAATAAGATAAAAATAGTGGATGTGTGAGTCTCTCACCCAGGCTGTTTTTCATCAGAGGACATTTGAAGCATTTGGAAGAATCAAAAAAAAAAAAAAAAAAAAAAAAAAAAAAAAAAAAAAAAAAAAGAAGAGAGAGGTGGCAAAAACTCATCCACTTTAATTTATGTGGCAGTGAATGTTAATGCATTTTTCTCTCTAACCCCAGGCACTAATACATCATTGACTACATGGCATTTAACACAGAAAGGTCATCTATAAAGACTCTTTGCACACAACCTATAACAAAACAAGAAAAATTCCCATGATGTTCACCCAGAGCAGCAACAATTATTCCTATCGAAGGCATCACTGTGGGTTTCTAGTTTACATGGGACATGGGAACAGAGTTTATCCATCAATACACATGAAGCACGCGCACCTACCCTAGCTTGTGCCCAAATGCATCCCTTCCAGCACTTGATGTTGTAAGACCTATACACCTGAATGAGTAAAGAAGGCTCTTCTAACACAGATCACCTAAGATTAGGGCCAGCCTGAGTCCTGAGGAGAGCCCCACATAGACAACAGTTTCTCATTTCAGTGCTCCCTGAGGGGAGTAGGGGTCTGGAAGCTTCAAATTACTAAGTGATTCTTGGAGTCAAAATACTGATGTCAGGTGGCCACTTAACTTCTCAAAACAGTCTTCATTCTTAGTGAAGCAATGTACAGGGACCCCTTCAGGCCATTATCAACTCAACTCTTGTAATCTCCCACAGGTTTGCCCCAAGGCCCATATCCCAGGCAATTCTATATTCTGTTGAGTGACAGTTGATACTACCCAACATGCTTGCCTTTAGGTTCCTTAGAGAAAGATGTAAGTACGGGACCACTTATTCTCTTTTGTTCTTCAGGAGTCAACACCATCTTGAGTTATAGGAACTATTTGATTACTTATTAATAAACTGGGCATGCCAGTGCACAACTTTAATCCCAGTACTTAAGAGGCAGAGGAAGGCAGAATCCTGTGAGTTCCAGGCCAACCTGGGCAGCATAGGGGGTTTCATGCCTGTCAGGGCTGTACAGTGAGACCCTGCCACAAAACAATCAAACAAAAATCAGTAGTTTATCTGTTCATTGTCTGTCTTGCCTTTGAAGGAAAGTTTCTTGTTTTCTACCCTGTTCATTTCACTTCATATATTTAAACCTCACACATAATGCAAGTTTAATTAAATTATTAAATAGATAAATCGATTCATGGAATCATTTTGTCAGCTCTTAGATGAAGTATATTCAAAATATAGTACTCTTATTTTGTGCCAAGTACTTTATCACCTACTGAGGGTATAAGACCCATCTCTCTCTCTCTCTCTCTCTCTCTCCCTTTCTCTCTCTCTCTCTCTCTCTCTCTCTCTCCCTTTCTCTCTCTCTTTCCCTCTCTCGTTTTCTGACTTTATGTGGTTTCTAGTCTCAGAGAAATAGTGGCAAATAGAATAAGACTCATGAAAGGAGGAGAACGGACATCTACAAAGCCCCAGAGAATAGCCAGCTCTCTCCGGGACCTTAAGAGAAGCTTTCCAGAGACAAGGCTGTGGGGGAGATGGGTTTGTTTATTCCAGGCAGGACATGATTTATGGAGCTTGGTACAAGTGTGAGGGCCTGGGTGCAAAAGTTACTAATAGATTGGTTTGTGCTGTGACACTCCTGTAAGCCCAGCACTGGGGAGGCAGAAGCAGGTGAGTCTCCAAGTTTGCAGCTAGCCCGGTCTACAGAGTACGTTCCAGACTAGCCAGAGCATAGAGAATCATGTCTCACCACCCACCTACCCACCCCACCCCCATCAAAAGAAAGAAAAAAGTCACTAAAAATTTTAAGATTAAATTCAGTATGGAGCTTTCTGAGACAGTTCCCTGCCATGTGACTGCAAGGGTTGCCAAATTCTTGAAGTAGGTATTGCTTTTCTAGTTTCTAAGACTCTGCCTCTAGGCGGCCTTACAACCTAGAATTTTAGGGTGAAGATGATCCTTGTATGTGCAGCCTCCTGTTTGAAGGCGCTCCTAAACTATCCTGTCATTTAACGGTACATTTCTGAAGCTCAGAGAGTCGAAACCTACAAGTCCGCAACAGCAGGATAGCAGCGCCATTCTTCCACATAGGCCAAAGTCTCTCAAAGGGAAAAAAAAAAAAAAGCCCCAGCTCCCTACTCTCTCTGCTTCCTGAGCATGACTCAGCACTTGAATGGAGAAATGAAGCCCAAGCACCCAAAGCAGCCTGGACACCCCTCTAGCGTGCCACCAGAGTGAGCAAGCCCCTGGGCTTTGTATACACAGTTGTTGTCAATAAGAATTTCTGAGTTCCTAGGGTATCAAGTCTCTTCTTGGTAACCTGCTGTCCTTCCTCTGAGTGCCACCAGGTCTCCCCCTCCAGGGGACATGGTCAAATGTGAGGCACCAGAATACGTGAGAAAGTCATATCCCTCTCTCCACTCGGGGGAGGTAATCCCCCTCAGGAACAGTCATAGGGGAGGGGAATAAGGGGAAAGTGGGAGGGAGGGAAGAATGGGAGGATACAAGGGATGGGATAACCATTGAGATGTAACAAGAATAAATTAATAAAAAAATAAAAATAAAACCAAAAAAAAAAGAATTTCTGAGTTCCAACAGCATTGTTCGTGCCTTGCCTAATGGTACTCTTTCCTTCCTCCAGTGCATGCATCTTCCAAGAAACCGAGAGAATGAAGGGTGGCAGAGGACTTTCTGGACCCCTTCCTTATAGACCTCAGGCTCCTCTGTGGTTCACGATGTCTACCATGAATGTCAGTAATCCGACAGAGGTACTCTGTATCTACGGCAAAACTTGTATTTAAATTTGACCATCAACAAAGGTTTGTTAGTAATATTTGGAGTAGAGGATTTTAGGTCATTGTGATTTGATTGAGTTGGGAGAGCAGATCTTTGTGTATGGATGATGTTATGATAGGAGAGAGACCCAAGTTGGCAAGCTTGCATTTCACCACATGGAGATCTATGCTACCAGAACGGTCCCCATGGCATCATGCTCTTGAAATTCACAGTCCCCATAACTGTGAAACAAACAAACCTCTACTCTTTATACATTACCCAGTCTAGAGTATTCACCCACACTAACAAAAATCCAAGTCACCAAGCCTACAGAAGGACACCCTCCTGGGACTCAAAGGCATCCCCATTTACGATGTGTGTCCATGTCAGCTTAAGGAGAAGAAAGGTAGGACCGGAGCCTCGCTCTGGGTTTCCAAGCAGTTCACTCTCCCACTTGCTCTTTCTGATAATACAAAACAGGAAGGCAAAGCAGCTGGCCAGCAACATGGATACTGTGACTCCGGGCAGACATATGTCTTGTCTGGGGCCTGCAGAATTCTTTAAGGTTGTGAAGGAGAAAGGACACCTGTGACTTTGGTTTACTTTAGCGGGAAGCCAAGGGCTCCACACTTGAGGCCGCTGTGGGTATATGTGGCCCAGGTTCTGTCACATCTGAACGTGAGTGCCAGGAATCATCCCACACGTTATCCAGTGCTACAGCTTCTCGGCCTTCTTGGCAGTCCCAGCCAGCTGCCCAACACTGGCCACGGAAAGCCAGCATCCTCCCCAGCTGTTGGTACACGGCAAAGAAATGGAGCTTGCATTCAGTGCACAGATGAAGGAATACAGAAATGGTTGAGTGAGTCCACTGCTCCCGGGCCTGGCACATCACCAGATGGAAACAGATGAAGGTGTGTTGTGTCAGAAGCTGTGTGCTAGAACAACCCATATAACTGTGAGAAAGCTCATCTCTTCTGCATGTGCTAACTAGATGGCTCATATTTTTGCATAGCAATAGATTTTATACAGTGTATTATGTAGTGCATACATTTAAAAAGAATTCTTTAATGAACATAGTTATCTATTTTATCATAAATGATATAATGTTCAAAAACCCCTGGGATTGACTAAGATGAAAGCAAACAATATAAATGTGAGATATTATTATGTCTCTTATAATTACAGCCTGTGTATACAACAGTTTATTATACACGCTCCTCACACAAAATACCCAGTCACGCTGATCCAACAAAAGGCAATTGTTGAAAGGGTTCAGTGGGGCCACCGGAGGCCATCTTAAAAGGATTTGCGTTGTCTCCCTGTTTGTGGTAACACTTTGATGTGAGTCAGGTGCCGCAGTGTCCATTGGGACACATTCCTTGAGCACACATTCGCTTTTTTTTTTTTAACAAGTTCAAAGAGTAAAATGTGCCTCTTCTCAGGGATATATTTATGATATCCCCTGAGTTGGCAAGTACCCACAGCACAAGAAAAGTCTTTATCTTTCTCAGAGAGAAAGTGGAGAATGTGGGCTAGAGGATGAGGGGACGGGAAAGCAATCGGGCCTTCGTGTTTCTCATTGTTACTTGGGCTGCAGTCTTACATAGACACTTGAAATGCTTATCTAGTAGGGCTAATTTGACCCCAAGGGGCAAACTGTCTCCAGGGAGTATATGTCATTCAGCTTTCCGCCATCATAGCAAAAACTCAGGACAACCAACTTAGACAGAAAGGTCCAGAGGTTTCAGTGTGTGCATCGTTGACTGCTTTCACTTTGGGTCCATGCTAGGACAAAGCCACACATCATAGTGAGAATGTACAGTAAAGCCGTAAAGCCAAACCCTTAACTTTATGGCCGTGTGTCAGCAGAGTAGAAAAGGAAAAGGCAAGCTCCCACAATTCCGTGCCACGGTACATCATTAATGATCTAACGTTTCTCTAGTAGGTCCTACCTCCTAATGGTTCTACCACCTCCCAGGAGTGCTACACTGGGGGCGGCGGGGTCAAGATGCCTATACCAGGACTGGAGAGATAGCTCAGTGGTTAAGAGTGCTGACTGCTTTCCCAAAAGACCCGGGTTCAATTCCTAGCACCCACATGGCAGCTCACAGCTGTCTGTAACTCCAAGATCTGACATCCTCACACAGACATACATGTAAACAAAACACCAATACACATAAAAATGGAAATAAATAAATTAATTTTTAAAAAGATGCCTATACCACATACACCCTGAAGCATATTTAAGATCCAAACTGTATCAGAAGGATAAAAAAACAAACATACATACATAACCCCTTACTGTGGATAAAGCAGAGCCATGGTGCAGAATAGAATGGCATTGAACAATGTCCTGTGGTACTAAAACTTCATGGGTGAGAACAATGAGGGGAAACACCTGGAAAGGTGTCTAAAGGGAGTGATAATGAAACAATGTTTGAGAATATTCTGCTAGCTTTTAAAGAAGCGATCTTGTAGGTAGTGGCTCCTCCATTTGCGGGAGCTGCACGGTGACTATAGAAACGTTGGAAGAAATAAATTCTTGCAGGAAGCCATTGCCCTTTCATTGCATGGAAACCTAGCATTTCACTAGAATTGGTTTTCTTTCCTGACTTGAATTTATTCTTCGTTTCGGCTGAGCCTGGGAAATCACTATGTATCCCAGGCTGGCCTTATACTCAAAGTCTTCCTCCTTGGCCCCTGAGTGCTAGCCTTATAGATTTGTGCCTGTATTCATATCCTTGAACAGTCAAGCTGAGGCGAGGGGGGATTTAATTTTATTTATGGGCTTCTTTATTTGTCTACGAACGCCTACTCTCCCATTAAAGCACGGGCATTTTGGGCTGAGGTTCCACCAACCTGAGTCATTGTCTATCACTTCCCTTTCTAAAATGTTGTTAATAAGTGAAAAGGTCAAAATAGAGCAATAGTGGGAGGGAGGGAAAGGAGCCTGAGCTCAGCCTGTGACGTTGGTGACCAAGAACATTCTACGTGTCAGTGCCTTGCAGAGTTTGTTCTGAGCCGTCTTTAAAAACAATCATAGTCTCTTTAGGCTTCCACTTGTAGGAATTGGGCGTGGTTCCAAAGGCAACCGTGCAGCACGTGCCAAGAGCTGCAAAGATGGATGCCACTGTGGCAGGCCTCGGTAACTGGCACATCAGTGCTGACGCCACTGAAAGCGGGCAGCTGGATGATATCTGGCCCCACGCCTCTAGGTGCACCATACTCAGTCTTACCTAGCCTTCTAGTCAGAACTAGTCACAGGTCCCCTTACTTCTCACACCACCAGATCCTAGCCAGGGTTCCCACCCCTATCCCCACCCCATCTGCCTAGTTTCAAGTAGCACAGAATTTCTAGTACCCAAATACCCAGGCCCCGTGTCCAGCATTTCTCTTTAGCACAGTGCCAGGAGGGGTTGCCTATTTCTAGTCTTCAGCAGCGTGTATTCTGAAGCGTGTTCACTACTGTTCCACCCTTGGTCTGTATGGTCTCTCTCCAGGACTGGGCCGATGAGGTTCACAAGTGTTGAACAGATTCCACATGTCTTTGCTTTGTAGTTTCAGACCGTCTGTGAGGCAATGCCTGCAGAGTGGCCAGGGTGACACAACAGGGGCCAGCCAAGGCAAAGAGGGACAAAAATCAGTATTTCTAGACTGAAAAAGATAGACCAGTTTTATAATATATAGATTGTGAGTGGGTGGGATAGTATAGTCCTGTAAATCCTAATACTCAGGATGCAGGGGCTGAAAAACAGTAAGTTTGAGGTCAGTCTGGGCTAAATAGAGATTCTCTCTCAAACAAATGGGACAACACACACACACACACACACACACACACACACACACACCGGAATGAAACATCAATGAACAAGATTAATGTACTATCAACCACTACTATTATATTAGAAAAAACCATAGTATTTGTCATGCAAGAATATACTTTGCATTGCAAACCCAGTAACGACTCCCTTTCTTTTTTTCTTCAAATGCACTATTGACTTTGTTATGTATGTCCACAAAAAAAATTAACAAAACTGTGAGTTTAGTTCCTGAAGTGAGACTTAGCATCCGAAATGACACACATGACTAACACATAATTTTAAATGTTTATTTAGGTGTGGAATATGGATTGTTTCACTTGCAATACAAACAAGCTTATTTTAGATGTTGCCACTAGATCAAAAGTTTACGAATTCTTTCTAGTGGTCTCGATGACTGTGACAGTGGTGTCTGTGTGAAGTGAGCAGAAAAGGCAGCCTGTGAATGCAGTGGTCATGGGGCTGAAGTCTGCACTAGCAGACACTCAGCTCCATCTGGGTTTCCCTGGGCACACACGAGTGTCTGCCATTGTGAGCTTCTGAAGACAAAATGACAACAAATGTACTTGCCGTTTCAATAGGCTGTGCTAGTTGCCTTTTTTTGTAACCAGATCCTTGGAAGGCAGTGCAGAGACCCCACTGCCTTCAGTGCGGTCAGACAGTATGTATGGACAGAAAAGAGAGGATACAGTGAGGCAGGTACAGGAAACAGATGTGGTTTAAGGAATTGGCCACCTGTGATTGCCTGGAACTCAGCTGCTGTGACTGGCTGAGACTTACGTACTTGGAACAGTTTCAGTTTTTGTATAGACCAGTTAGGCTGCAAGTCAACTATAACCAGAGCGTGCCCTTGTCCTCAGGCCAAACTTTGTCCTAATCATGGAGTAAATATGCCCTTTGCATAGATTGCTCTGAATGTACTTGATAAATATGTTGCTTGTTAAAATGACAAGAAAATGAAGTGTACCTGTGCATGCACACAGAGAGATAGAGAGCACACACACAGACATAAACATACACACAGAGACACACATACACACATAAACATACACACACACACTCTCAGAGATGTAGCACACAGACATGCACTATACCCACAGACACACTCAGACACACACAGACACACATAAACACACACACACACACACTCAGAGATATAGCACACACTCACTACACCCACAGACACACACAGACACAGATACACACCAACACACACATATATACACACAGAGAGACACAAACACACATGCAGGTACAGATGTACACACACAGATACACAATACACACAGACACATGACAGACGTACATACACACAAAGAGACACAGACAGACATACACACACAGAGCCATGTAGGCAAACAGACACATACTACACACATACACACACACACACACACAGACTCACAGACACACACAGAGATGCACACATACATTCAAACAGAGACAGACACATAAACAACACACACATACACACACAAACACCAAGGCACGCACACACACACACATACAGATACACAACACAAACACATACACAGTCATACATACATACACAGAGACACAAGCACACAGACACACATACAGACACACACCTACTCAGACATACAGCGATTCACAGACACACAGAGATATGCACACTCAGACACAGACACATAATTTTATACACACACACACACACACACACACACACACACACACACACACACACACACACCAGCCTTACGCCTCGGCTTTCTTCAGTCTGGTAACTGATATTTCTAGCCCACAAGTGTGAGCTTCTTAGACGGACATCTCCTTACATGTCATGTTATTCTTAGTCCTCCCTTTAGAGACTTTAAGAGTGAAAGTGAAAACAACAGATTGTTTTCTAGAGCATTGTATTTAGAGGATTAATACTTAGAGACAATGAAGTGGTACTTCTGTAGACAGAATGAGAGTAAAACTTTCGTGGTAACTACTTCTTTTATTCTCATAAATCCACCCCACCATGTGAACACAGTGTAGAAATGGTTTAGGCCTTTGTTATACAAGCAAGGTACAGGCATTTGGGAAGAGGGAACTGAGAAACTGCCTGCCTCCCCCCCCATACACACTCACACATCAGGTTGTCCTATGGTCAAGATATGCATTTCCTTGTTTGACGATCAATGTGGGAGGGCCAAACTCACTATAGGTGGTATCGGCCCTGGCTGGTGCTCCTAGGTGCTGCTAGAATGTAACAGGCTGAACAAGTCATAAGAAACAAGACAGACAGTAAGAGGCCCTCTTCCATGGTCTCAGCATCTGCTGCCACTTTCAGGATCCAGCCCTGTTTGAGATCCAGTCCTGACCTGCCTCAGTGACAGACAGTGACACAGAAAAGATAAGATGAAATAAATCCTTTCCTCCCTAAGTTGTTTTTGGTCATGACCTTTTATTACAGCAATAGATACCCTAACCAAGACAGTTATTATCTTAGAACCTAGATGGTTAACAAACAGAAGACAAAACAAAGCCCCAGACCCTCAAAACCAAAACAAAAACCAAAATGCACAAAGACACAAAAACAGCATATGTATCTGACAACTACGTTTTCAAAGTTTGGATTTCAAAATATTGCCAAGCCCACAGTTCTTCACCACTGAGACTTGATGACAACGCTGTGCTTAGAAAGGCTGCCTGAAGCAAGGCTGTCATCTCAAGTCACAAAGAGAGCCGACTCCAGCCAAGTCTCACCAAGTCTGAACATGTGAAAACTGCAATACCCTGAGACAGTCCAAACCGAGAGGAAGAGGGCAGAGGGACAGCTCTTTCCCATTGGACAAACCAGTTCTGGGAACACAGATAAGGACTTAGCTTGATAAATACTACAAATCCGTTTTCCATTTTCCTCAAAGTCCTGGCAGCAATTCAAAGCCAGCTCACAGAGCAGACAAGGGGCCTGTTTTGAGCCAAAATCTAATGGCAGAGTCTCTCTCCAGGCAGAATTAACAATAAGCACTTTCTTTCAGAGTGGTGACGGGTCTCCCACAAAACCCCTTACCAGCAAAGCCACCTTCAAGACAATGCCATTAAGCTGGTGAGATAAAACCCAACATTTCATGAATGTTCTTTCTTCTTGGGGGAGGGGTACATATGTGCACATGTGTATACAGATACATGTGCTTGTGTGCACGTGTATGCATGATGCATGCGGATGGCAGAGGTTGGTGTCAGCTATGTGCTTCACACCAATTTTTTTCAATCCAGGATTTCTCACCTAACTTGAAGCTCACCAATTTGGCTAGACTAGCTGGCCGGCAAGCCCCGAAAGGTCCTCTTGTCTCTGTGTGCCCAGCTCTGGAATCACAGGCACACACAGCCAGATTTTATTTGGGTTCTGGGGATCCAAACTCTGTTCTTCACGCTTGTGTTTTTGTAGGTACTTTGCCGGCTGAGCCATCTCTCTGGCCTGAATGCACGCGGTAGTATAGTTGGCATTTCCTGAGACGTTCAGTGACCTCACGAGATGGGAGAACTGCTGCTCTCATTTTGTTGACCGAGTGAATGAGATCCAGAGACCTTACAAGTCCTGTATCCAAAGATCTGCCGTTAAGTAGCATAGCTCCAGAGCCCATCTTCTTCATCACTACTGTGATCACGTGAGCACGATGGCTACCTTCCTCTATGTGCTTACATCATACATAGATAAAAGAGGCGAAGCTATTCATATACCCCGTAATTGACACTAAGTGTTAAGTCTAGTGACATTAAACCGTGGAAGAGAGACTGCTCAACAGAACATCTTTAAATGCTCCTGCATCATCATTGAAATATGACTGCTGGGATTGAAAGGAAAACCAAATAAATCAGTGACCAAACTTTTGTTTGAAGAGTAGAATAATCCCACCAAAGGATGGGATTCAAGGGGTTAAAATCAGAATTTCTATAAATTAGAAAGTGGATATGTGTTGAAGATACTGTTATTCAACTCATTTTCTAGTGACTGAGCGAGCTGGAAGGATGCTAATATGAGTCTAAAGGGCACTTGGAGAGCTGCGTGAAAGATTCAATAAATTCTTGAGTTAGATATAGAGCTGGTTCATCTCCAATTTCATTTAAGCTGTAACCTTTAGGGCTATCTCTTCTCGGAGAGAAATTGTTCGTATTTCTGTTGGACAGAAATTTATCAGTTCATCTTTTTCCCTACAAAGATATAAAACAGAGCAGTAAACAGAAAGTCCAGCCTAACACAGTGCTGAAAAACAAACAAATGATTCAAGTAACCAGGGTCCCCGGTGCCAGCAGCAGTCAACTGGGAGCAGCCGGAGTTCTACCCATAATCCCTCCACCCCTTGCGCAAACTTCCATGTGTCTAGATCACCATGGCAGCAAGGGACACGGAGCTGCTTGGAAAGGGAGCCTTTTTAGAGGGACAGGCTCTCTCTTGATTGGTCCTTGTTACTTTACCTAATTTACTTACCGGCTCCAGCCAATCAGGTCCAGCTGGCTCCGTTTAACCCCTTTGACACAGCCTCTCAGTCAGTCTGCTTTGGGTGGGCATCTGGCTTGGGTGGAATTTTGATCTTTGGTGGGAGAATCATTCCCGCTCATCAGAGAAGACGCCTCAGACGTGCTCTTCTGATGAAGAGACCCACCATTTTAGCCAGCTTCACTCTCATCCTAACACTGGTAGGCAACTCCTCTCAGTGGGCACCTGACTCCCACCTCTTCCTCTCCTTTCCAGATGTCACTCCTAAAGGAGTAATGTCCATCCCCTTTGTTCATCCTTTGGTGCCTACCCACTTTACTCCTTGCAGCCAGGCAAGACAAGAAACAGCTACATTGCAAACAACAGAGAAACATACCCACTATTATCACCCGTTTTCAAGTTCAGATAATTTTTCTAATCATTTCTATTAGCAAGCTCAGAAGAAGCACATAGAGAAATTTTGTTAAATTTCCAAACCACCCAGGAAGTAGTCTTTCAAAGTCCTTCATAAGATAGACACTCTGTAATGATCCAAAGAAAGGGAAGGGAAGATGGAGAGGGAAAAAAATAAGATTTGAAGAGAGAAGTAGGAAAAAGCAAAGTGAGAAAAATCTCAATTCTTCATTTTTCACTTTGGTATAGATTCCATAAAGGGCAATCGGGCACACGTATAGACAAGGCGATCCACTTGAAGACTGGAGGGATTAGCCAGCAGCCAGTGCGTTTCTATCCTGCGTACCCCCTGTGTCATTTGACTTTCGTCACATCAGTCCGTCTGCTGCCCAAATAGGTACCCATTTTGACACATTAGGGGAACATAAAATGAAATAGGTGCATAACCCACAATGACCACATTCCAGACCCATTTCCCTTGACCTAGTCCTCGATTTTACTTGTATTGCAAGTCAGAAAGACATCCGAGGCTCTTCAGTAATCAAATCCTTGCTGATTCTAAAGCCTGCACTGAGCAGACACCCACCATGCTGGCACTTTCGCTGTGCTGAACTCCCCTGAACATTCCAATTGCATTTTGAGGTTGAACCAATTGCATATTTCTGTGCTTAGGATAACATCTTCTCTACAGTGGTCTGAGTTTTATTCAATTTGGCAGACCAATACAGCAGTGTTCCTTTTTTTTTTTTTTTTTAATTCCTTTCAAGTGAATGAAAATTCAGCTTTTACTTAGCAATAATACAAAGTACAACATCCGACTGTGGGAAGCAATGGAATTAAGCCCCGAGTGCCCAAGGCTGAGCTGCACGTTTGTTTAGCCTGTTCTGGAACAAAAGCACACCCGGTCAGTGCATTGCATGGCCAAGCTTTGCACTCTCCTTGTTCTAGACACCTGTAAACTGAGCTTGGAAATGAATAATTCATCAACTCAGTTGCACTTAAACTTTCAACTGGAAATAGCAGTTAGCAGTGCTCATTTCTCTATGATTTCAGGGTAATTTTATGTTTCTATACAGGGGTATTTAAAAAAGTTATTCAATGGGCATTCATTGTTCTATTTGTTTGTTTCTTTGTTTGTTTTGTTTTTGTTTTTGAGACAGGGTTTCCCTGTGTAGCCCTGGCTATCCTGAAACTCACTCTGTAGACTAGGCTGGTCTTGAACTCAGAGATCTGCCTGCCTCTGCTCCCAAGTGCTGGGATTAAACGTGTGCTCCACCAACGCCCAGACTTTAAGATTCTTAAAATGAAAAAAAAAAAAAAAAAAAGAGTTAACATGGTCATGCCACTTACTTAGTCTTAGCAACTTTCCTTTGTTTGAGACGGAGTCTTCCTATATGGACCAAGCTGCCCTCGAACTTGATTCTCCTGCCTCTTTCAGGCAACTGGTAGGAATACACATGTGAACAGATGTGTACTCTAAGGACCAGCTTTTGTCTTAATCATTAACTTTTCAATATGGAAAAACTAAAGCATGCAGAGTTAGAGAAACTATTAAAACATTTACTCCTCTCCAACAACACCCTCCTCACGGCTCTCTTTATTTGGGATGCATTGCTAATTGATACAGAAGTTCTCAGGGCTGAAGACATAGCTCAGTGGTAGAGCATTTCTCAGCAAACATTAAGCTTTGGCCAGTGAACTAGCACAGAAAAGGAGGAAGAGAAGGAGGAGGAGGAGAAAATGAGGAGGAGGAACAGGAGGAGGATTCCTCAAAAATAAAGATAACACCATTATCACAAACTCTTGCCTAAGCAGCAACAATCCCTTAACATTTCCCTTTGGATCTTTAGGTGTAAAGTTGAAAGCCATTGGCTGTCCCTTATGTTCACTGAAATCGCACACAGTGGTACAATCACTCAATTCCTTGTGCTGTCTCTAATGGCCAGTGGAAGGACAATTCCCCTAATTACCTATTTAGTTACTGCATGATACCAAAGGGGTGACAAATTTCTCCCCCATGTCTCCATTTGTCAAAATAATAATCTAATTCAGATAGAGAAGTGTATGTGGCTTTGATATCATCACTCACTAAGAGACTTAAATGCGTTAGAAAATCTTTGGTTTGTCACAGTCATTCATTTTATTGTTCAGTGGTTGCAGCTTTGGCCAGTATGGGCTTCCCTCGTCCAGTGAGTGCCCATGTCTTGCAAGCCCTCAGCTTTGGCATGCTTGTGTTCTTATGAGGCACTGGCTTATTTCACTACAAGTGTTATTTAGAGGCCCCAGAAGCCTCTTTCCATGGAGCTTTCTGCCAGTAGTCTTGGGGATGAATGAACTGTTGGACAAACAGATTCCTTGAAGTTGGGCCACAACAGAGTTGTGTGGTCCATTTAATAGGGAACGGAATGACAATGTACTTTCTTTCATAGGACTCTTATGGATCAGCCAGGGTCACAAGAGGTACATGAACCAGCCATTCTAAAATGAGGCCTAAATGACAGGTGAAGGCAAAAGCATCCCAGGCAGGTAGCTGGTCTCAAGGACCATTGCTTGCTATGGCTCTCGTCTCCATACTCCATAGCACCTTAAGGATAGTCTTACCGCCACTTCTTCAGAGACATCTATAGTCCCCTATCCCCACATCTAACCCCTCACCCGAATGCTGAAAGATCAAACAAACCCTGAGCACCACACTAACGCCCTCCCCTTTGACGTCCTTGCTGCATGAAGAGTCAATATGCCTTCATCCTAAATACACCTGGAAGAGCAGAGCCTGCCAGAGCGCAAGTAGCAGTTGGCCTGGCTCTGCTTTAGAGCAGAGGAGAAGCCGGGAGAGAAGGCCTTGAGGCTTCCTGTGTTCAGTCCTGCTCAGTAGTTTAGAGAAAGCTGGACAAAAACTGTAGGTAGGAATAAATGCAGATATCTGATGGGCTGAGGCCTCTTTTGTGTTTCTCAAAAAGCTCATCCTGGTTGCAGACGGGCACATTCACAGCAACCTTCACCATCTGGCTCACTTGATAACATCTGGCTCAGCAGCACTGAGAACTAGCATTAGAGCGCATGCTCCCTGAGAACCTTCAGTGGGGAAGAACAGTGACATTTCTCCGGACTTTGTGCTCTACAGGGAGTGGGTGTGACAATGCAGCCTTTGCAGAGGACCTGCATTGATTGCTAACCTGTAATAGGCTTGGAGGTGTTACTGTACCTGGAGATCCAGCCAATGACGTCAGTCACTCCATCCTGTTATAGAATTATTACTCTCAGTACTGATAATGATATTAACTATCACATGATTTGTTACTTATAACATAACATATAATATTATATATTACACAATATTATATATTATTATGTATAATATATAATATAACATTATATATTATAATGCAATAAGCACATAATATGTAATAACCAATAAATATATATTCCTGTAAGGAAGAGATCCATGAACATGCTATGCATGGGGAGAAATGGATGCACAGAGAAATTAAGCAAGTTTCTCAACAGCACCCAGCTGGTACATCAGACTATACTTCTTCTTCCTTTTCTCATGTTCCTCGGCCAGCAGAGAGGGATAGATACACTGTTGTAGGGAGTTCTTCTATTTCACAAACAAGGGAACACAGTAGCATGTATAATAAGACAAGCTTGGCTATTCTTAAAGCTTTGCTGTGAGTTTTCTAAGATATCTGATGTGGGAACAGGCCCGACTGGGCTGCCTGCCTGTCTTGCTGTTGCACGTCCTGTTTTTAGCAGCTTCCGTGTCTGTGCTTATGTTGGTTAGCTAGTCATGGTTACCACTCTGAGAATGCACCCCTCCCTTCTTTGGGACTTTTCCTCGTGTGCGCAATCACCTTTTGAGGGATTTCACCTGCGAGTGGCATTTCTGCTTTGCTGCCTATAAAAAGGCTCTTGGAATGCGGAATAAAGGCTGCTGCTGCAGCTGCTCTCTTAGGACAAAGGACCCGCTGTTTTATTGTGTGTTAAATCTGCAGTCCCTTGCTGCGGTGGTGCAGGTGTCACAATCTGACTAGGAGGCTTGTTTGTTTGTTTAATTGACTCTCTACTACATGCCAACTTCTCATACCAGCTCAAAGAGAAGGACACACTGAGTGAGTGTGCACAGGACACATGCCCTACGGGCTCATTGCCGGCATTGAGTTTCCTCTCCTCCTCAAGCAAGGCTCTTCTGATTCAAGCTTCTCAGATAAACCAAGAAAACACTGATCAAAGAATTAAATTTCCCAAAATGAGATCAAGTAAGCATTGAATCAATGAACACATATGTCTAATGTGGGGGCGGGGTGCAGGAGTCCCTCTTAAATGGGGGAATTAGCATGATTTGGTTAAGGAAAATGTCAAGAAATAACACTGATCAAAGAATTAAATTTCCCAAAATGAGATCAAGTAAGCATTGAATCAATGAACACATATGTCTAATGTGGGGGCGGGGTGCAGGAGTCCCTCTTAAATGGGGGAATTAGCATGATTTGGTTAAGGAAAATGTCAAGAAATCAGCAGAACCACAAAAGCTAACGAGAAACCTCCACAGTCATTTCCAGGGAGCCCCATGCTTCTGAGAACTAAGTTGGTTCAAATGTAGCAGAGTTCATTTTCTGGGGATAAGGCACCCTCGGGAAACCACATATAAACCCAATGCCAGTGCTCAGGAGATCACTGTCTTTGGAAAGAAAGCATTCAGTAAAACACAAGAGAGAACATAAAAATATACGTATATTAGCATGGGCTTTCTCACGTGGTACTTGTTAGGCATGTAGGTCTACATACAACTTAATGTGTCCCACGCTTTATTGGCACATTTTAAAAGAGTCTACTTTGACTCCTTTTTAAATGTTTGATTATTGTTGAAGGGAGTGCGTACATCCCATGACATGTACAGAGGTCAGACTTCGGAAAGTCGGTTTACTCCTTCCATGTTGGTTCTGGAGATCAAGCTCAGGCATCAGACTTGCACAGCGAGCACCTCCACCCGCTGTGCCACTTCATCGGCACCCTGACCCCCTATCTGTGTCTTATATCCAGTAGGGGTTTGATGAGTTGTCTCCCACAGTCTCAAGTATTTGTATACTTGGTTCCTAATTTATGGTTCTATTTGGGGATGTTTAGGGGTATGGCCTTGCTGGGAGGTACCTCACTGGAGTAAGTTTTCAGAACTGAGCTCCTCCCACCAAATTCACTTCACCCATTTTGCTTCATGCTTACAGTTAAGACGTGAGCTCTCAGCTTCCTGTTCCTGCTGCCATTCCTGCTGCTTGTTGCCAAGTCTCTACTCTACCCTCACGGACTCTTATCTCTCTGGAACCATAAGGTAATATAAACTCTTTCTTTTCTAAGTTGCCATGGTCATGGAGTTTATCACGGCAACAGAGAAATAGTTAGCACACATCTCCACCCAGGGGCACATGTTTTATATTGTAGTTCATGGGTCACTTTCAGACACTGGAGGGCTTCTTCTTGGACCAATGGTTCCAGTCCATTCTAGTTGGCCTAGAGTGGGGCAGAAAGTATTTCCAGCCTTTCACTTTGTCCATTGGTTTTTCTCATACCCCGATTTTGCAGCCTTTGTATAAGGCCTTCCAGCCCCAATTCTCTAGCCTACTTCCCTGCCTCACTGAGGAAAGAAAACAGAGGGACAGAGATTGAAGAGAGACAAAGACACAGATATAACTAAATGCTAGCAGGCTGGGAGATAGGAGAGTTCTGAGTTTTGATTTCAAGGCTGATGATGCTCAGGTGTCTGGGACAGTCAAGGTGTTGGACTAAGAGACCACCCACAGAGGTGGAGCAATCCTCATGAGACAGCTCCCCACATGAGCAATGTGAGAGCCATTTTGCTCACTGTGTGTGTAAGCATGTGGAGGCCAACATAGAGCATCTCCCTCAATCATCCTCTACCTTTGGCTGTGTGTGTGTGGTTTATGAGTGTCTATGTGTTCATGTGTTTGTACATATATTTATATATACACGTGAAGGCCAGAGGTTGATGCCAGATGCCTAACTCAGTTGCTACCTACCTTATTTGTTTGTTTGTTTGCTAACAGCAGAGAAAGCATTGCACACTAAGCTAGTTTCAGAAATGAGACAGACTCCCAAGGCATGGGGGTTAAGTTAAAGGAACTGTGGCTACAGAGCTTGTTTCTCCTCTCACAGAGGTGCCCTTTCAAGCAACTTTGCACTGGCCACTGGCCAATATCCTCCCAATGCAAAAAATGCAGGGGACCAAGGTCACGTATAGTTGCATTACTGAAAGCTTCTACATAACACTGAAGATGGGAGCAAGCCAAGCATTCACCAGCATGCTGAAACCTTAACAGTTGGATACTATGCTTATCTACAGCTCCTACTTTTGACTGAAGCCTCCTCTGGTCTCTCCTCTCTCCCTCCTTCTCCCTCCAAATGCCTCATTCTTCTCTATCCTTCTGTCTGTACTCATGCCTTCCACATTTATCAGAACAAATGCTCATTTACTGCCATAGTGAATAAGCAGCCATGGTAAAATATTCCCAGGACAGCTATTCACTCCACCGGATCAGACAGAATATGTCTGGAATCCAGATTAGCATTGCAACTATGGAAAAGAATTTTCCAGAGAACCCTGACCCAGAGTTTAAAAGTTAATGTATCTGGAAATTCCTATGGACTATGGAAATCAGATTGAGATGATTTTACTCTTCTGGAATCAAAGAGGACCCAGAATGTTCTCATGAAACGATCAAATTCTCTCCAAAGACACAAGTTCTCCTATGATACCAGGGTAGTGCGGCCTCAGTGCATCTCCTGAATGAAAGCCAAGAATGCAAAGACAGCTTGTGCCCTGCTTCCTTACATGGAAGAACACTTTTAAAACAAATGAAAAGGAGATAAAAAGTTGACCTTTTTCTCATCCTAGATGAGTCCTCATGGAAGTGGCAAGAGCCTGGATTCCAGAAGCCACTGGAAGGTTCCTTTCTAAACTACTGGCACATCTAGCACAATGTGAGACTATGGTAGGCTACAGTGATAAATTCCAGGGTCATAGCCAGAGAGTGAGATGGGACAGAGGGAGAAACAGGTCAAGATGGGAGATGAGAGAAGAATAAGTTCCCAAATGGATAGGCAGACTGAGGCTGGTAAGCTGGCTCAGGTTCACTTCCAGAATTGTCGTTATTTGCTCTTCCCCTCATATACTGAAGCAAGGTCCCTCACACCAGCCCTGAGTTTGCTAGTGAGCTTTGGGTGACCCCTGCACTGGAGTTACTGTAATGGGTGGGTGCTGAGGATCTGACCTCCAGTCCTGATGCATGGCAAGTGCTCAACCCCCTGAGCCATCTAACCAGTCCCCCATCCCTTCTTTTTTATTTTTAAGGAAGAATTACTGAAGGAGCAACCAGATTAGCTCACAGAGTGACTGTGCAAATGCTTTTCCCCAAGACAATCCTCATAGTTAGTCATATGACTGACCACAGGGTCACGATGCCTAAAATTCATATTTTTATGACTCAATTAAAGATACTTTGAAGCAAATCTGGAAGACTCTTTAGGAGAAGCTGTCATTTCATTTATTTCAGTCCCTTTTATTTTTCCAGCAACAGCGTGCCTACAAAGATGATGACAAGCACAGCCTTTTGCCTCTTCTTGGCTCCTATTTGATTCTAGTGGTTTTACCAGCATTATTTCCAACTCATCAATATAAAAGCTAATACAAAAATAAGAGCATTTAAGAGAGAACAGTATTATTGTGAGAACAGTAATGTTATGGGCCCCCAGAAACAGTCTTGGGGAGCTCTTGGGTATTCTGTGTAAGCTACTTTTTAAGAATCGCTGTCCTGGGAGGGTTGGAGAACCTCTCTCAATAGGCGTAAGGTACTCCCTGCTCAGTGAGTGCTTGGCACTCCTCCCCTCTTAGGGCGGCATCAGCCCATCAAAACCCAGCTGTTTGCATGCAGTGTGGAACTATCTGGACACAGCAGACAAGTAGCCAAGCTAGACTTGGTCCTAACACACTTATTTTCCCAACTATATTCTTTCCTGTCCCCACGGAATTCACATACTACTGGAGAGATAACAATGAACAAATGAAACCAGGGGCCTGTGATGTAATGGATGTAAAAGCGAGGGGTTGGTGGAGAAACGTGCAAGAAGGATGAGAGACTCTAATGGAGAGGGGATCTTATATTGGAGGCTTTGGGGTTTCCGAAGCCAATTTAGCCTTAACTTCCTGAGGGTCTTCTTAGATGCAATGGGTTCACATCTTGATGGATGCAAAGCCAAGCAAGCAAGCAAACAAAACGGCCAAGAAATAAGGGTAGAGAAAGACACATAAAGCTGACAGCCACTAGAGAAATCACAGATGTGTGGGGTTTTTACATATGGTAGGCAGGCCCAGTCTGAAGCATACTCAGTTTGAGAGGTCCATTACTAAGCATTATCAGTTTAAGGTCATAGTTCACGCAGGAGAGTAGCCGGTGCATTCCTGCACTTGCTTAGTTCAAGGTCAATGAAGCATGACCCTGAGAGAAAGGTTTTAAGTGCAGCCCATGAAAGAACACCCAGGTGTTTGCCTCTAAGGATACCTGCCTCACTTAGCTGAGTGTTGGTCTTAGGCAACACAGCAATATTGATAATTTAGTGAGCAAACTGTAGAGTTCTGTTCAGGGAGATAGGCCAAGTTTCCAAATGAGAATCAGTATCTGCCTCAGAAAACCTCAAAATATGTGCTGTAAGGAAAAACCTACTGCCTTAATCAGGCCTTTGGGTAGATTTCCTTTTAGACAGGAGACTTCATTCATTCCACAAATGGGTAGTAAGCAGGAGTATGTACATTATGTATGTGTGTATGAATATGTATATGTGTCTGTGTGCGTGCGCGCATATGTGTGCGTGTCTCTCTGTGTGTGTGTATGTGTGTGTGTATGTGTGTGATGTTCCAGAGTAAGTGCTGGGGAAAAGACAGATTCTTTGCTGAAGTAGTTTAGGTCTTTAGAGTGAGAGAGAAGAGCACACAGCTGGGTCACACAAACTCACACATACACAGAGACAGACAGACAGACAGACAGACAGACAGACAGAGACAGAGAGAGGGAGACATAGCGAGGGAAGAAAGGAGAGAGGACAGAATGTGTGGGGCGAGCCGAGTCCTATGTCTGTGATCCAGAACTTCTGAACCATATTATATGAACATAAGAAGTCCCTCTTCTGGATATGCGCCAGCTGGTGGGGTGCTAGGCTTGTACCCCTGAGTCCCTAGGTTCAGTCTACAGCAATTGAAAAGGCAAAACAAAAAACAGAGAAACTACAAACAGTAACCTCTTCAACTCTAACACCCTCTCCAAGAAGACATTAGTGGTATCTTGGGGCAGGGAACTGGGGCCTCAGGGTCTACCTGCTCTACTTCTCACCCACTACACCCCACAAAAACACACATGCACCCAGGGCGACTCCCAACCCAAGGGGATTCATCTGGTCTCAGCTCTGCCCAGAGCCTAGCACATTGCTCTTTCTCCTCTGACTCAAGACCTGTCCTCTCATTCTGGCTGAGCCTTGCATTCCTCAAACACTTGCGCACTCCTACAAGTGACAGCAGATTTTGTTTCTCTGGTTGACCCTTCTGTGCTGGTTCACAGCCTTTGTTATGGCTCTATCTGATCCTGGCTACCTGGGACAACTTTTCCTCATGCAGATACAAAGCCTGGGTCCTCCTGGGTCAGGTTTTGGGTTCAGATCCTGGCTGTCAGCTGCTCCAGTGCTTGTACAAATTCAGGGTAGATGGAAAAGGCGTTCCCTCAAAGTCTGTGCCCAGAGCCACTCACTGGCTCGTACACCCTTGATACTTACCATCCGAAAGTCTCCTTGGAAAAACTAACTATATTCCTGTTCAATAAACAGAAAGCTTCCAGGAAGAGCTTTTCTCTGAATCACAAGCCCGTTTTCTCCTGCATTCACAGCTCATTCTTGGATTCTTTCTTCTCACTTCATGTTCCTCTTCAACAATCAAACTTTCAACAGTTTTTTCAGTGACTCACAGAGGATAAATCACTGATTCATCCATTGCGTATTTCAAACAGTTATCAGCACCTTCTATGTGACAAATGGTAGATGGCTTCTGTTTTCTGATAGTCAGCCAGTATTTGGACACATAAGATTCGTGGTCTACGAAGCCAGAAGCAGGCTTATAATAATTTCCTTGGTGAACATGGGTCTGTCCTGACCCTGGATGCACATTTGGGCTCTTCTGGTGCTTTTCTGTTCACTTCTAAGTGAAAGAATTTCCTGTAGTCAATTTGTATCAGACTCAAGGCCTAAAGTATGTACTCTAATATGTGATTTTTTTACTTCCATGTTAATTTCCAAATGGAGAAATGTATTCCGTACACCCTAGTTACAGATTAGCTGGCTGCCCAGTGTGAAGCTTTGTATTTTGTGCCTCTAAAAGTCAGTAACACAGACTCTAGCCACGACTAGCTACTCCTCTTGGGTTCTCCCTTGGCCTGAGCATGGCCTGCATTTCGGAGATCACTCCCAGTGTTTGGACAACTGTGTTATCAGCCCCCTTCTATTGAGAGCCTTCTTTACCCTGGAATATTGGTTTCATAATACGTATTTACTCCCCTACTGTTGGATGATGGGGTTGGTTGTTTTCAATGTTGTAATGGTCTAAGGCAGTGTTTCTCAACCTCTCAGCAAATCTCTATCTCCAAAAACATTTACATTACAATCCATAACAGTAGCAAAATTACATTTATGAAATAGCAATGAAAATAATGTTATGTGAGTCACATGGTATATACTCATAATTGGGTACTATCCCAAAAGGCATGTCCCACGAAAGTCTTCACTTACCAGGAGATTGGGATAGATGTGAGGACATCTTACTGGGACTCTAGGTAAGAGAACTATATAGGAGATAGGGAAATAGAAGGACCCAGAAGGTCCTAGAAACCTACAAGAACAACATCATAATGGATGGATCGGGGCCCAGGGGGATCTGCTCAAACTATTGCACTAACCAAGGACAATACAATAGTAAACATCAAACCCCTACTCTGATGTACCCAATGGACAGGACATTCTCCACAGTTGTGTGGAGAGCAGGGACTGACTCCGACATGAAGTCTGGTGCCCCATATTTGACCACCTCCCCTTGGTGGGGAGGCCTGGTGGCACTCAAAGGAAGAATAAGCAGGCTACCAAGATGAGACTTGATAGCCCATGACTATATAGTGGGGGAGGAGGTCCCCCTCGGACATAGACCTAGGGGAGGGGAATAGGGTGAAAGTAGGAGGGAGGGAGGATGGGAGGATATAAGTGATGGTATAACAATTGAGTTGTAATCTGATTAAATTAAAAAAAGAAAAGAAAAGAATGTTATGGTTGTGGGGTCACCACAGCCATATTAAAGGGTCACAACCTTAGGAAGGTTGAGAACTAGTGGTCTAAGAAATAGTAATCAGCTATAAAAAATAATATTTTGTTTTATTATAATGCCTCTTAGAATGTCAAGCGTGTCAGGTCCAAAAGAAACCCAGGACAAATGGCTGACTCTGGTGCCTATTAGCATATCAAAGTACATGCTAGCCCCTAAGCTCCCTCAGCAAGTACCTACTACATACAGGGTTCTTTGCTAGCATTCTGGCTCCTCTTAGCCATTCTCACACACCCTGCCCTAAACCTCCCCAGTCCATGGGGTTCACTTTCCTTTCCCTAACTTCTGATTCTTACATAACTCTGCCATTTAGCCATGCGCCCTCTTTGCTTCCTTGGTTCTCTTTGTTCTCTTGGTCTGCCTGCCCTCTCTTCTCTTCTCTGTCTTTTCTCATCATCTCTTGCTTTCTCATTTCCCCATCTCATTTCCACTAATGGCCCAGTTCAGTCTGCTGGCCATGTTTACTCCACTACTTTCTCTCCTGGACTCTTGCAGATGCCTCTGGCTATCCTCTCCCTTATAACTATAATAAGTCCTTCTCCTCAACCATTCCTTGGAGTGATCATGTCCTCACTTCATTCAAAGGGCTGTATTCCTTCTTACACAATAGCAGGAGTTCCAACTTTAAGCTATTTTCATGTGAAACTCAGATTTAGTCCTTCAGTTAGGAGTTGCGTTCTGCACAGGATAGGTGGCCTTGGTCCTATGAAAGTTCTCTTGGGCATCAGTGAACACAGTGAAGATGCTCTGGAATATTTTGAAATCATAGCAATGGCCATGGCACAAATTCTACTTCATGGCAGGATGAAGGAGAAGTTTCTGGTTTCTTTTAAGACTTGGTTGTGTCATGTGATGTTTTCCTGGAAGATGTCTTGCAAGAGGGCATATAATACTTTGCTGGAAGCAGACATTTGAGAGGACGTATGATGGTGGAAATGAGTATAGAAGGAACTGTGGGCTGTGGGACTAGGCTTTCGGCATTTCTTTGCCATGCAACACTTCGCTGGTCTTTGTTGGACTTCACTGATCTTTGCTTCTCAGAGAGGAAAAGTTCCAGAGAATTTCTTGTGGCACGCCCCGCTGATTCTGGCCACTTCCGGATTCTGTGGGATCATGTCACTTCTATGGATTCCTGTGCTGTTTGGTGTTGGCTATTGGACTAGACTGCTGGTATCTGAAAATACAGAGTGGAATTAGCCAAGGAACTATGGCTAAAACAGGCCAACAACCTCTTTTTCCTATTAACATTCTTTCTCCCCTTCCTCTTGTTGGTGGGTTAGAAGTGAGGTTGAGGTGTTTAAGAACTCTAAATAAAGTAGGGTTTGAACAGTCTAAGCCTACAGCGGGAGCCGTTTGTAAGTCCATTCTTCCCATCAGGACTAGACTTGGCTCAATTGTGTGAGCCAAAGACAATAATTAATCTTGGATTTCAGCCTTTCCTCTGAGAAATAAATTTGGCTAGAGCAAGAAGCAAATATTAGTGAGAGGTTGCATGAGGACTGTGGAGTTGAGGGGATGAGAGAGCAGCCTGAGTCCCAGGGCTCAAGCCTTCAGGAAGTTTCCTCAGCAAGTCTCGGGCTAACGAGTGTCCCTTCCCTCAGGAAGGACTGTGGCTCTCATTCCCAGCTCTAGTGCCCTCTTCTCTTCCATTTGCTTTCTGTTCCTGGCGGTTTGGGAGGGGCTAGGTCATGTTCTTTCCACAGAACTTTTTATTGAGCCAAGCATTTATTGAATAAGTGATAAGTAAATATAAATGAAACGGTACATGCCACCAACAGCTCTGATCTAGTTGGCAACAAGAAAGGCAAACAAGCCACTCATTCTAGTACAAGGCCGAAGTAAGCACACACCAAACAAAGGTGAGAGCTGGGGCTCAGACAGCCTAGTTAGAACTTTGACAGAAGGATAAAGAAAGTCTTTGAGAGGAATTGACAAGACTACTTCTCTTTGAAGCAGATGTAATTTCCAGAGGTAAACGAGTGAAAGGAAGAATTTAAATTGGGAGAAAACAGCCTGAGAAGAGGCTATGGCAATATGCAAAGCAATGGCTTATAAGTCAGGATACAGATCCAGACTGAGTATAGAAATAAGTTGCCCAGTACCGTGGCCGTTAGCCACACGTTGCCTTTGAGCAAATGACATGTTAGTGCAAATGCACATCGCGCTCGATGACCAGGTAAAAAGGAGCATAGTGTTGCTCATTAAAGTTTTACTGAGCAAATGCTAAAAGGATACTCAAATATGCTGAGTTACATGAGACATAGTATTACAACATATTTTATCTGTTAACATGGTTTTGATGTGACTGCTAGAAAAGATATTAGCAGCTACGAGGCTCACTTTATATCTCCATTGGACAATGTTGGAGTAGAAATTGAAATGCCAAGAATTTTATTGCCCTTTTATGGACGATGGGAGACTTTATGCAAGTGACTTGTGGTATGTCCTCACTTCAGTAAAACCACAGTTTCTAGTTCCTGTCTGTTCTGACCCCTGTTGGCATTTCATGTTTGTTTAACAAACATCTCACTGAATGTACACACTTTATCCAAGTGGACATTGATCAAAATTGTCATAAAATTTTTAAAAATACTTTTTCTTTAATTCACTTCTTAGAAGGTTATTAGGGTAACGCTGACCATTTGGCTCCTTTTGCTCATCCTTTTCCTCCCTCACCCCCTCAATGCTAACTCTAGGAAATCCATCACTAGAGGTTGGAACAGTGGAGCTATTTGATTCTTGACTTTTAACCTCTAAAACTGTGAACTAAAGAAGCATTTTTTAAATTTACATAGCTTTAAGTATTTTGTTATACTATTGAAATACAAATACTGAGTGTAGTTATCCTAGCTCCTCTCCAGGGATAGAACTATTAAATATAATGTATGCTACAGATTGTAGGCCTTGGGTCCTGGGACCCTGACTAGAGGTGACAAGGCAATGAAGAAGTGACAGGCACAGATATGTGTACAGGGTGAGGTGAGGTTCTCTAACTACCACAACCTGGAACCTCAGCATGCTTATTGGGGTACAGCATGGGGTATGGTGTTGGATGTTAGCTAGTCTCTGTAGGGAGTAGGGTGGTTCAAATGAAAATGGCCCCTATAGGCTCATAGAGAGTGGCACTATTAGAAAGTGTGGCCTTGTTGGAAGAAGTGTGTCACTGAGGGTGTGCTCTGAGGCTTCCAAAGCCCAAGCCATGCCCAGTGTCACTCTCTCTTCCTGATGTCTCCCAATCCAGGCATAGAACTCTTCGGCTACCCTTCTGGCACTATGCTTCCTGCAATGATAAAAATGGACTCAACCTCTGAGCTGTAAGCCAGCCCCAATTAAATGAGTTGCTGTGGCTGTGTCTCTCTTCTCAGCAATAGAAACCTTGGCAAAGACAAGGGCTCTGTAGGAAGGCAGTATCAAGCTGTAAACATCCCACAGGAGGAAGCCACATTTGCTAGTCTTTGTATATACTAATCATTCATTCATTCATTCATTCATTAACACTTAGACTCAGACTCCTGAGGAGCGCTTTGCCACCTCTCTTGAGCCTGGCCATACGGCGCAATATCTTTATCGAAAAATATCTCATGGGTTTGAGGTCTTGGAGTCAAAATACACATTTGCTTGTGACTTCACTTACCCAGGACTCCTTCAACTCTCTACACATACAATTACCTCTTATATTTATTTCCATACCTATGATATATCAGAAATGATGACCTCATCATGTGGTCTCTGATTCTAATGCAGCCACAGGTGTCATTTCTCTTTTTCTTCCTTTGTTATTTTTGCAGTGCCCTCTCCAACATGGCTCCCCTTATTCTTAACTTTACATAGACATAGTCAATTTCCCCATAATTGTAGTTGCTAACTGCTGCTGCATATTCTCTCCAACACAGACAGCTTCCTCCTTCTCCTCCTCTTCCTCTCCTTTCTCCCCCTCTTCTTTTTCTTGTTCTCCTCCTCCTCATCTTCCTCCTCCCACTCCTCCTTCTCCTCCTCCCACTCCTCTTTCTTCTCTTCCTCCTCCTCTTCCTCCTTCTCCTCCTCCCCCTCCCCCTTTTCCTCCTCCTCCCCCTCCTCCTCCTTCTTCCCCTCCTACTTCTCCTCCTCCTCCTCTTTTTGGGCACTGATTATCTGGGATGGGATCCCTTTGCTCTCAGGGATACCTTCCTCACCAAATTGATTTCCTTCCGGTGCTGCACTCCATATTCCCCTCTTCATTCTCCTGATATGAAAATGTCACTGTGGGTAGTTACTGCCCAAACTGAGATGCTAAGAAAATATGCCCCTTACCAATGAACAGATCCAGTAAGGTCCCTTAAAGACACCCTTTGGCAACCTACATCTTATCTCCATTAGACATGCTGTAAACTATAATTTGTTATAGTGGGGAAGTAAAAATCACCACAGAACACTGACAGTAAATAAAAAAGAGGGAATACTAGACTAGATGGCATGAAAGATTGGGGAATGACTCAAATTCACTCCAGCATGGAGGGCAGCACATCTGATATTTCCATTTGACTTTTGAGCAGTTGTAAAGGACAACTGCAGGCTTAGAGTCTCCATCCTCTGACTAACTGGGGAAAAATAAAGATACCTCTCTGTAGGATTTTAAGGATTCCCAAAACTAACCCAGAAGGCTTTCCTACTATAGATTTTACAGGGTACAGACTCCCTGCACTGCCCTCTTTTCTTTTTCCTGGCATATGTGCTAGCTGGTATGTGCTTCCTGATCTCTGACCATAGTCTGTAGCTCTGTTATCCCCCAGGCATTATCTTCTCAGAAGAAGGAATTCTTGCAAATGCCAGAGTAAGCTCTTCCAATGAGGATGTGTGATCTGCTTGGAGGGACCAACTGTTTCCCCCACACCCTCCATGCCAGGCATTTCTTAACACTGAAGCCAGAGGCCATGGCCTGGAGCAACAGCCCAATAGCTCCCTGACTATGGCCAGGAAAATGTCTAGAGTGCAAGGCCTTTGAAAATTGAACATGGTCAAGTTCAGTTGTCAATGGGTGTCAGTGTAGGAGCCTAAAAATAAACCAAGAAGCTTAAGCTTCAAAGACTCTATGGAAGGTGAAAGGGCTAGAAGTCACAGAGGGCAGAGGATGGCTCCTTGTTGCCTCATGGAAGTCATCAGGAATTCTCAGATTGCCAGGAATGTCACTGAGTTCTGCACTGCGCTGTATTGAATGGACGCAGACTAAGCACCGTGAACATAATAGGTCTTCAGTGTTCAGAGCAGAAGGGAGGCGGGAGGCTGGTGGGGTCTGCGTTCTTCTGCAGTCTGAGATAGGCAGAGGGGTAAACCACCAAGAAATAATGTATCGAGTACTTAATAGCTTAGAAATATAGACTGTCATATCTGGCTTGCAGTTTTACTAGCCTGTGTGCTCTTTTTTTTAATCTCTATGTCAAATTCGTTATGCCCAAACCAACCGAAGATTTTCCTCACAAAACCCATATGGATTCTGAGTTTTTTTGTTTTTTGTGGGTTTTGGTTTGTTTGTTTGTTTGTTTGTTTGTTTTTGTTTTTGGCAGTGGCAGTTGTAAAGATTTAAAGATTTGAGGCTCTTCTTAGTTACCTATTTCAGTTCAGGAGCTAGAAGAATGTTTTGGCACACTTCCAACCCATAATGTATTATTGTTCAGGTACTATTGTCTCTTGGAGACACCACTCTTTTGTTGTATCTATCTGTCTGTCTGTCTGTCGATCTATCATCTGTCTATCTATCTATCTATCTATCTATCATTTTATAATACAGGTACATTTAAATCTACTTTCCAGAGACATTTTTCAGGTAGGTGGTATAACCCATGAGTCACTACATTGGATAAGTAGCATATAGCTCTTCTCTCTGTTATATTGTTGGGGTTCACCTGAAGTCATACTCTACTGCTGAAATGACAATTTATACAAATTTTAAGAAAATCTCAAGAAACACACAGATACCAAAATTTTCCATCTAATGACTTTCTTCATCACTCTAGACCATTTGCATGGACAAATTGAACCATAAGGCCACCATAAGAAGATGGGCTTCCAGTGAGCAGTGCATTTTCTCATGTATTTTTGATCCATGCCTGGATGTTTGTCCAACATTTCAAGGCTACTGTCTACCATCATCCAATGACCATGTTCTTGCTTGGAGTGTGGTAAAAATTCAGCACAAATTAGACAAAAATCAGGACTTTCTATTGTAAAGGGTACCTTCTTTTTAGGAAATCTGTCTTAGCATCTTAAACTTAGCTGTAGATCCACAAGGATATGCAGAAACAGACTGATGGAAGGGAACAAGGCAATGCAAAGCACGCTGCGGAATAATGCACAAGCTGCTGTTGCTTCCCAAGGGTTGAGCATTCATCACGGTTAGGAAGATTTAATGCGCAACAAATAATTAGCAGACAGGCCTGCTGATGGCAATGACTGAGTGACATGTAACTGACTGCTTTTTTTTTTTTTTTTTTTACCATTTTCACTATTGTATAGTAGTGACAATAAATGTGAGTTTGTTTGGAAGTCAAGATATCCACGTTTAAACCTGGTGACATTGCACACACCTTTACTCCCAGCACTTGGGAGAGACAGAGCTCTGAGATGGAGAGCAGCCTGATCTACAGAATGAGTTCCAAGACAGCCAGGGCTATTGAAAGACCTCTCTCAAAGGGGGAGGGGGTGGTGGTGAAAAGAAATAGATTCCATTTGAAGATCAGATTTGAATATATTTACCACTGCATAGACATATAATTAATTCTCTTGTGACCCTTTTGAGAAACTACAGTAAGAAACAATAAATTAAATATCTTAGAGTCCACAAATAGAATGCTTAAACTACTAAAAAAATTTAATTTTGACTCATTTTAAAAAACTCATCAACAACTTAGCAAACAAGTATTATAACACACATTTGTGTGACAATCACACTGCAGTTTTCTTGATAAGCGTTTAATATTTTTAAATGTGTCTTTTAGATTTTATTTCAAATTAAACACTTTTATTTTTAAAGTTGCCTTTATGTGTTAGCTGAATGCTTTTGAAGCTTAACTAGTTATTTAAAGCCTTAAAAATAAGAATTGCTTTGACCTTTCAGGATATTGTTTTAAATTTTGTTATCAGAGTGAACTTTAGGGGCCTGGTTTTTGTATTATCAAACACCCTCTTCTTCCAGACTCATAATAAAAACATCACAGTTCTTTGCTTTGGCACCAAATTGGGGGTGGGAGTGGGAAGTAAGACTGCAATTTCCCACAAAGAATGAGCTTCAAGGTCAGATTTTAAAAGCTACAAGGAGAATAGATTGGCACAAATGAATGCGTGTATGAATTCTATTCAACTGAACAGAGTTAAATTATGTGGAGTGTATGGTGTGTCTACATCAATGCATATGTTAGGAAGGCTGTTGTTTTAGTTATGAATTAGACACGGTTGCCTGAGCTTGCAAAGTACAGCAAAATTATTAAATGAACACACAGTAAGAGCTTCCACTTAACCTAAACTGGGTTCGGCTGCAGGCTGCTAAAGGTTGTGATGGAGAAGGTGCAGGTTGCATTTCTCAACACAAACACACCGATAAAGGATGCCACAATGGTTCCTGCTGCACTGAACTTAAAAGTGTTCTGCAGAGAGGAGACAGATACAGAAAGTGACCACCAGGATGCTACTTCTCGCTTCAAGGCACCCCAAATCACAGAGGCTGCCTCAAAGCTGTACCCCCGCTGCTTAACAAGAGACAAGTCACTTTCCGTTACTCTATTTCTAGTAGGTAACGGGGTGCTGCACAGCAAAAGAAATTCACTGCAGAGGAAAACAGGCCAGGTGCTTGTTAACGCCTGAGAGATGTGATAAAGTAGGTTCTTCTCTTCCTGGGGAATAAAACGAAATCTCTTCTGTGGAGACTACTTCTGCCTGAGTCAACTTTAGGAAAGCGAGAAGCCTGCCTAGTTGAGTGGATCCCTGTAATAACAGGTGACATATAAATTCTTAAAATCTGCCTTCAGGCAAATAAGAAGCGTCATGCAGATCTAGTATCAGAGACAACTGGAGACACTATCACACCCTCCTCACAGAGGTAATTAACACAGTGACCCCAGAACACAAAAATGAATCTGTCCACTTCCAGTTCGGCATTGACTGACTTCTATTCTGATTGGACAGTGCCAGGCTAGATGGAAGTCTGCTCTGATTGGTTGAAGTTCGCCTTGCAACTATAATTCTTTTGAAAATACTATCTGTTGGAAGTTCCTTCACTCCAAAAGTTGCCTAGGGAGTTCACAGGAAACTCTCAGCTATAATTACTCTAGAGATGCGGATAAGAAAGAGGGAGTTGGCTACGCATGTTGGATTCAAAGATACAATTTAACCATCCCCCCTATTCCCAGCGGAAAAATATTTTCCTGAAGACAGAGCCAAAGTCAAGGTGAACAGGGTTTGGGGACCACAGTTTGAGGCCCTAAAGCAGCTTGCCTCAGTGTTCCTTCCTCCCTCTTTAATTGCATATAAAGCACTTTTCTTTAGTTTACTTATCTTTAAATAATCCTTGTCTGCTTTGTACACAGAAGTTTACAGGTTTGCATTTAATCAATGGAGGCAGGCAGAAATCACATCATACTTGATGTTGTGTTTGTCACATTCTGTATTTTATATAACATTTGGTTAGGTGATCAATTAATACAAATAAAATTGCTTGGTAGATTCAGTGTTCTCCAGTTACACTGAAAGTCTACTAGACTATCTTTGGTGTTGCATCACAAGGAAAACCTTCTTTTCTGCCCACCCTTTGATCCTTTACTGTTTTCTGACTGAAGACTCCGCCATTGGCCTCAGCTGGTTCATCAGCAGCACACAGGGTATGGAAGCACCGTTAGAGACTCGATGTTTCCAGGCAGGGCAGGTGAGTGCTGGCATTTACTTAAATACCTCCAGGGAAAGACAGACTGACAAGCATCAGTAAGCAATTTCATGTTTCCAAAATATTTTATATAAACAGTTCTTTTCAATATATCCAATGAAAGTCAGCTACTAATGAAACCAAATTATCTTGGATCTCTTCGTCCTAGAGATTGGTTGGAGGGCAGTACCATCACATGTTCCTTCCCTGGTTACAGGTGAAAACACAGCCAACAAATACTGGCCCGTCCAATGGAATTTTGTTAAGATCTACATACTGGAAATCACATCTAAATCCCATAATATCCAGGGGGCGCTGAGGCACAGGAAACCACCATCTGGCTGTAAGGATGTGTTTTGTTCACAAGAATAAAGGAAGGTGTCAGAAAACAAAATTTGATGTCCACAAAGTCTTGGATGTCCTGTTTTGGGTTTTGAGGATAGTTTGAGTGGGATACAGGATGGATTTGTATAGCTGGGTTTTTAAAATTACATTTTTATTCAGTGTGTTGGGTGTGTGTGTGTGTGTGTGTGTGTGTGTGTGTGTGTGTGTGGTGTACCCATGCTACCACATACATGCGGATGTCAGAGGATAGAATGTGGGAGTTGCCTACCTCCTTCCACCATATGTGTTCTGGTGGTGGAACTTGGGTTTTTAGGCATTGCAGCAAGCATCTTTCTCTGTTGAGCCATCTTGCTGGCTGTGCAGTTGGTTTTGATGTTTGTGGTGGGGCTGTGAAAGGAACCAGTAAGACTAAAGGACAACTTAACCTTTCATCTTTACCTTAAAGCACCCTCTTTCTTACTTTCTTTAATTGGAAGAACACCCAAACTCTGACTCCATGGCTCCTACTCAAAGAGGAACCATATAAAATGTCTATGAGATTGTCACTGATGAGAAATTCATGGAAACTAGGCCACCCTTCTTATGGGTCAATGCCAAGGCCTTGAAACATCCCAGGGCCAGAGTCTTTGTTACCTTTTACATTTGAATGATGCATAGAACTGGCGAGGAGGTGGGAGTTTGGTTTTGTTCCCATCTTTGTGTGTATGTGTGTGTGTGTGTGTGTGTGTGTGTGTGTGTGTGTGTGTGTGTGTGTGTGACTCCCCACACTTAATTTATCATTTCTTTATTTCCCTATACATCCTCCCACCTATTTAAAATTAGAAGGGAAATAGGCAAGGTGGAAAAAGGAAGAGGAGCCTGGGACAGGCCTCAAGCTGAGAAGGCAGCTGTCTTCACTCTGTGCCATCAACAGCCCCAAGACTTCGGGAGGCCCTTCCAAACACCCCTCCCAAATGTTGACTGCTAGAGAAAATTTCACCTCTTTCCCTTTCCAGTGTGGATGGATTTTTGTCTTTTATCTCTCTTGATCTTTGCGCAAGGGATTTGATTCCTCCTCCCGCCCCACCCCCACCCCGCCGCCGACATTCCCGCATACAACAGAAATCTTTTAATATAGTTTGACTATTTTTATAGTAGCCCTAAATCAGGTGATTCATAATTGAGGGAGCGAAAGCTAGAAAGGAACATGGGGCCCTTCCGATAGATCAATGTCTAGTAGAAATAACTGGGCTGCAGCTCTGACGTGAG